>NC_134457.1:128034865-128649686 GCF_047948215.1 Lycorma delicatula
ATAATTTGATTTTTTTTGGGGGGGCTCATGGGTATCAACTGCTGGGGTTATTAGCCCTTTTCACAAACAAAGTAAAATGACCCTGATAAAATCATTAGCCACTAGGCAGAAGATTTTTTTGTCAGATAGATCATCCAGATATAGACTTGTTATAGAATATTAAAAATCCCAAAAGATAACAAGGGGTTTAGAGCCCTTGACACTTAAAAATACATAATCCAACATATTTATTTGTAAAAAAATGTTATCCTATATATCAAAACACAAAAAATACACAGAAATCTCCACAAAGAAATGGTAAAAATATGGCACAAAGAGGAGTTTTCGGAAGAATGTAAATATGCAATAATCCACCCATTACATAAAAAAGGTGATAAAACCAACCCTTACAACTATAGAGGAATTTCCTTACTAGACTGCACTTAAAAAAAATTCTATCAAAAATAATTTACAACAGAATCAAAGACCAACTGGAACAAGAACTAGGGGAATACCAAGGGGGATTTAGACCATGGCGAGGCTGCCCAGAACAAATTCTAAATTTAAAATTAATTATAGGGTAACATAAACTAAGGAATAAACAACTGGTAGTGACTTTTATTGATTTCAAGAAAGCATATGATTGTGTACATCGAGAATCCCTGCTAAAAGTTCTGAGAAATTTAGTGCTTCACCCAAAACTAGTCAAAATCATCGGACTAACACTAACGGATACCAAATCCAAGGTTAAATTCAGGGGAAAAATATCTGACCCATTCGACATCAAAACAGGAGTGAGACAAGGAGATGGACTGTCACCGCTTTTATTCAACTGTGCCCTTGAATTTATAATACGGGATTGGAAAAAATTAGATAAAGACAACGTTAAAATAGGAAAAGGTATCTCAGTAAATTGCTTAGACGTTGCAGACGATTTAGCCCTACTATCCCAAAATATAGAAGAGGCCAGATACCAACTGTCAACACTGGAAGAGATTGCAGGAAAAATGGGACTAAAAATTTTATACAAAAAACCAAAATTATGGTGAGAGACCCACTATACATAAGCAAAGTAAAAATTAACAATAATGACATAGAACTAGTAGAAAACTTTAAATATTTGGGGGAAAACATCACACACAACCTCCAAGAAAATTCAAACTGGAATGAAAGAATAAATAAACTCATCAATGCGATAATAAAAACACAAAACATCTATAACAAAAAATGCATGTCCATAAACACAAAAATAAGACATTATAACTCAGTTATCCAACCAGAAATACTTTACGGATGCGAAACCATATTTGGACCGTACCAGACAAGGTTTACCGACAAACTGGAAAAGATTGAAAGACAGATTCTACGACGATGCATCGGGAAAAACATTAAAAAAGGCGGGATTTGGAGAATTATTCCAAACGAAGAGATTTACAAACCGATCATTCCGATAACTAATAAATTTAGAAAGAAGAGAATTTCCTTTCTAGGACATATTTTCAGAATGGTAGAGACCAGACTTATCAGACGGATAATCGAACTTTTCTGGAACAAGAAAAGCAGACCGAACTGGTTATACGAAGTACAGAAAGACATGGAGGAACAGGCTTTGGGAGTATGTGTATGTATATAAATAAATAAATAAATAAATAAATAAATATATATATATATATATATGTGTGTGTGTGTGTGTGTGTGTGTGTGTGTGTGTGTGTGTGTGTGTGTGTGTGTGTGTGTGTGTGTGTGTGTGTGTGTGTGTGTGTGTGTGTGTGTGTGTGTGTGTGTGTGTGTGTGTGTGTGTGTGTGTGTGTGTGTGTGTGTGTGTGTGTAAGCGAATGTACATACTTTAAGAAACCAGTCCGGATAAAAACATTTTAATATCGTCATGATTTTTCGGTTTTAACCAAACAAGGAAAATATTAAAAAGATATACGAGTAATTACAATATATTTTAAAGTTAAAGAGGTTTTCTCACAATACTTTTCGAAGATCAGGAGAGCTCAAATTATCAAAAGAATATAAATAAAATACAAATACTTATAGAAGAATACAGGTATATCAAGGTGAAAAAAACTCCGCAATTGATAATTTTTTCCGTGACTCCTAATTTCCGTTTTGGATAAACTATACAGATTTTCAAGATTTAAAGGTATTTTATTTATTATAGTAGCTGGTTAATATAATTACAATAGTGTAAAGGTACACTTCGAAGTTGTACGTTAGAGTCAAAAAGTGAAAATTGCAATCCCAACAGATATTAAAATAGGCTGGTTTCACTTGTTCATGAACAAACCGCTGAAAGATAACATAAGACGTTAAATATTGTGATATCTTTATGAACTAACAAAAAAAAAATTCATACTTCTATTATAAGTAATATCTGAAATCAAAGATCTAACAAATAAACACGAAAATGTAACAGTTTTGAAATGAATAATTGTGAGCGTTCAACAATGAATAAAATGTTTTATTCATTGTTATTTAAAATTTATTTTATAATTACCCAAATAATTCTGTTTTGTGGATGGGTAAAATTTGTTTTCTAAATTGTTAAATAGCTCTTTCTTATGACTGATCAAAATAATATTTAGTTTGAGATTGATAGATATGTAGCTTTAGCACTATTCAGTGCTGCAATTGGTCAAAGTAATTACAAATTGCGGTTGATTTTATGTTGGTATATTTTAACTGGCCTGATATATTCATAGTTGTGACTAGATGGAATGTGATGTAATCTAACTGGTCATTCATTTAGTGGTGTGATCTTAAAAACGATGTTTTCTAATTTATCAAATGTACTTTTTTGTGATTTTCTGAGTATCAGTGTAACTTGGGGGAAGAGCAATTCAATTTACACGATTAAAATTTTAGCTACTAATGCTAAAGCTGTATATAAATTATATACCATAAGTATATATACAATAGTTGTATACCATATTTATTGTAAATTTTAACTAAATCCAATGAAACCATTTGGCTAACAATAAAATTCAAATTAATTTAAAATATACAATTCATTATAACAGAATTCAAGGCTAATTACAGTTTAAAAATTACTCATTTAAATCGTAGCCAAAATTTGCTGCCATTGTGTAATTAATATATTTTTAAAATTAAAAATTATTATCTTAAGGAAGATGTAATAGCAACTTTTAACTATATTTACATACTATTTTATAAATTAATACATT
Organism: Lycorma delicatula; assembly: GCF_047948215.1. Taxonomy (NCBI): domain Eukaryota; kingdom Metazoa; phylum Arthropoda; class Insecta; order Hemiptera; family Fulgoridae; genus Lycorma; species Lycorma delicatula. The sequence continues at coordinate 128,038,036 of NC_134457.1, forward strand.
ATTATTTTTGACAAATGTTACTAGTTTAACAAATTCAAATAAATTGAAAGCAACACTAATCGGAATCGCAGTGACGACTAAAAAACAAGTTCGTACTATTAAATCGCTTAAACTCTTTATTATCCGTAACTGTTAAATATCGAAAAATTTCAATCGCTCTCCGATGGTTGCATAAGGAACTCTTTGGTATATTACCGACACTAAAAATAATATTTACAATATACTATTTTACATAATACATGCAAACATTTGACAGACTAATGTAACTTAACGCAAATAAACAGATAAAATAGCTAAGAGTACGGTAATTTTGAGAAATACAATTTTACAACAGTGTTACTTAATAAAATTTACTTAATTGGAAGTCCTTAAACGAATATTCAAATCCTTTAATTAAACTAAAATGGAAATAGAAAATATTCAGAATTCAGATCACGTGTCCAATATACAAAAAGATACGTTTAATTTTTCTAACCTCTTTTTATTGTTTTAAAGTATTACAGTAGTACGTAGACGCTAAAGCCTATAAGATATATCTTATTAATTTCTTCTGCAACGTTAGTATGTAAATAATATAATACAGGCCCTACATTTTCTTTACCTGAAAATAAAATAAATGTACATATAAAAATGAATAAAAAGTATTATTTACTTTACTTTTATAAATATTATGGTAGAAAAATAAATTACGTAATCGATTTTTCTTTTTTAATAAGAGAGAAGTAAAAAGAATATTCATGAAAAAATAACAGAATATTTCACCTTAAAGTTTAAGAATAAAAATTTAATTTATTCAAAAATTATGTTTTGCAGACTTTAAGCGCTTAAATATAAAGTAAGAGATGAGGTCACGTCTTTACCTTATAACCGCTGTAGAAATATCTCGTTAGGCTGATAATAAGGTTAGTCCTGAGAGAGCACTGATGTCATATCTTTATATTTACTCCCAAACCCCCCCAATGACATCTGAGTTTAATACTCTCTCATCACACCTCAAATGATAATTTCAAATACCAAAGCACTTTTATTTTTAAGCAATTAAACTTCTGGAAGCAAATCTATATAAGGAGATATTTAACAAAAAATACAATTACGAAACTTTCTCACGCACGGGTGTATGCAAGTGCACACTTGTGCGTGCATGTGCGCGCACACACGTGCGTGAGCTATGTAGAAGACGTACAGTTTAATATTTTATTATCATTGTAAACAGTTGTGAAGTAAGAGCTTACTTTTGCAAACCATAAAAAAGCAATCTTTCTAAACAAAGTTTTATAGAGCAATTTTTAAATATTTTTCTCGACTTTTCCAATTTTCAAAAATACTTTTTACTTAAATTAATTACATTCAATAAAGTTTCATTGTTCAAGAGGTTTGTTTTCAGCGGCAATATTAAAATAATCTATGTTTACTTTCTGTCTTCATTAACCAAAAGTAAACGATAGAGTTATGGTATTTATCAGGGACTGAATATTTCAATTTGCAAAAAGAAAAAAAATTAAATAAATGCACAATTTCACTTTTATTTTACAACCATAAATAGCAAAAAAAAAAGTAAAATATTTTGTTTTTCTTGTTTTTTTTGCTTTTTTTGTTATGAAAGATCAGACATCTTAACACCTAAAATTGGTAGTGTATGAATAGATGTTATTGACCGGGAGTTAAACCGGAGAGATCCCGAATGAAATGCCAAGACGCTACCTACTCAGCCACGAAGGTCGGCAAAAATGTAAGTTTTATTGATTTAAAAAGCACAATTTCTTAAAAATAAATTTTCATGTAGAATTAAAATAAAATTTAAAAAATTGCTACCAAATTAACGATTAATATAGCGCCAACTTAAAAGATATATTTTAAATAAGAGTTGAACATATATATATATTTTTTTTTGATAAATATATTTTTTAATGCATTTTTATTATATTTTATAATTTCTTTAATTAGAACTTTTTCGTTTATTTATTTTATTTTAAATATGGTTAAACTACATGTATGATAAACCGTTTTCAAAAATCGCAAAAGTAATACATCTTTGTTTTACTTTTATTAAGAAAATGTAAAAGAAATGATAAAAATAATACTAATACGGTAAGTAAATAAATATAAAATGCGGGTATATAAATAAAAAAATGCGGATAAGTATATAAATATAAAACCTTAAATTTTCCAAACCATTTTTAGAATTTTTTTTTCAAAAATTCTTGAATATCAGAATGACAAATTAAAATATTATTAACACATAATTATGCCACACATCATAAAACAAATAATGATCACTATTAACAAAGGCATCGTCCGTTTAACGATGTTACGCAGAATATAACTAAAATCGTTAATATCTAAGATTGCTAAGAAAACATTATACAAAGGGAATTATGAAAGGAAAATAATAATACAAAATCAACTCTTACAAAATAAACAAGCATAAAAGAAGTATTAATTAAAAAATAATGAATTAACAAAAAAATGCAAAACACTATAAAAAAAATATTTCATCAGCTAATATAAAAATAAATAAATAATAAACAAACAATGATTAAAAAATCTTGAATGAAATAAAAAGTATTAAAGCTAGATGAAAATATTTTTTTTTTTTTTAATTTAATCTAAAAACAGATTTGCACTTCATTTATTTTTTACATCATCTGCATACATAGGGATGTTAGGATTTCTATCGGTTTTCACATATGTTTTTTACGAAATTTTGCACTTCCCAAGAGTAAAATCAGGCGTTGAGGTTTCTACTAATTCCAGTATTAAAAGTTTTCTTTCGTTTTTAACTTAACTTTTTATTTGGATACTGTTTGTTTAAACCGATATATATATATAACTTTTTAATCAACATTAATTTTTATTTATTATTTACTTACTATAAATGCAGATACTTTTTTGTAATGTTTTATACTCCTTTTTCTTTTATATTTGTTAATTCTTTTTAATGAGTAATTCGCAACATATAATGGAAACTGATGCATGGAAATATGAAACGAAAAATTACCCTGACCGGGATTCGAACTTGGAACCTCCGAATGAAAGGCCAAGACGCTACCACTCCGCCATAGAGATCGGCAATTTTGATGCTGTATATCAATTATAAATATTCAAATTCTCTTGTACTTATTGATTGTTTAAAATTCAAGATTGATATATCGTTATATATATATTTTTTCTTTTTGTTAACGGCTTTTAAGTAATTTCTCTTCATTGTTTAATTTCAATCGGTGGTTAGTATATTTTTTATGTAATTTTTCATTTAAATAAAATTTTCTTTTGTTATGTGAAAGAAACTTACTTCAGCAACACCAGAAGAAATTTTCTTTACGAAATTAAATAGAATTATTGTATTATTGTATGCATATTAAACATTTTATACATTTTGAACACACAAGAAAAGTACATATTGTAATCTACGTGTCGATTTGAGAACCTCCTTATTTTATTTAAAGCCACTGAAAAAAGTTCCATCCACTGAAAAAAGCCTTAAGTGCAAGAAATGAAAATCTCTTTCTTTTTTTTTAAAATAGGTAGTGAACATTAGATACTACTAGACATTATTGACTGATTTATTAATTCGTATGATATTCCAGAAGTTTCCAGTTATCATTTGCGGAACCCAGAGCATTTGCGTCCCTGTTCCTGTAATGTGTATATCAGTAGCTCGTTACTTTCACGGTTTAGCAGGATAGGATGTACTGTTAATTAAAACTTAATAACAAATGATGGTCGGAACAATATCAACTTAGACAATATCGTTAAAATACAACTGGTTCGACTGGATCTCGAATAATAACCCTCCGTAATTAATACTACTACGTAAACTCACTATGTCACTTAAAAGTTAAAACCTATGCATACTATTTTAATTTAAACCTTTAAAAGAAAATGAATTCCAGTCCGTACGAGTGTCATGAAACGTCCTTTCCAAATTACTTTACATGGACATAAAAATATAATCACAAAATTCATGTAATTATTTTTTATCGTTTTAGGATAAAATTACACTTATATATATATATATATATATATATATATAAAACGAAAATGAAGTGTATTAGAATAATAATAAGTGAATTAAACCATAAGTAAATATTTTTTATTGTTATTTAATATATAATCTGTAACAAAATGTAATTATCAAATACCATTTGCTTCATTGTAAAGTCGAAAAAAAAAAATTAAGTTTTAAGAAACTTATATTTAAGAAGTAGGAATTATAATATACTCTTGAAAAGTAAAAACTGCTTTTGGAAAAGTGAGATTAAGATGCTCTTTAGATAATCTCTCGACCAAATAATCTGACATTTTTGTATAAAATAAAATTTCTCTCGCTGCCTTAAATCGTATCTCCATCCCTGCTTTCATTTCATTTATAATTTTATTTCATCCTTTATAAAGAAGTTAGTACTTCTCTAAATTTACTTTAGTTATAACTAAAAATGTGTCTCTTTAAAACTTGATTCTTTTAAAAAAGTGAAGCAACTGTTTACACATATGTTAATAAATTTTGAGAGCAGTTTTTAAACTGTTGTTAGATCTACGTTTTTCGATTTTTTTGTGTAATTTCAAATAAAAAACACCTCTAAATGAAAGAGGAACGAAAAGTTATTTTCTATATTATAGTAGTGAACAAAAATATTTTGTATCTCTTTTGACATCATTTAGTTTGTTATAAAAATAAAAAGCTAAACACAAAGAAAACTAAAAATTCTGTAGTATTATGGAGAAGAAGCGCTCCTAATTTTTTGTAAGGTCTTCTTCTGGATAGAATTCGAAAGTCTTTTTATTCCATTATTTTCTAGTTTAGGTTTATTTTTAGACTTAAAAATTGGATGTGTATATAAAATCGAACCCAAAGACTACTGATATCAATACATCAGAGATAATTGAATTTTAATTATTTTTATCACTTTCATTAGGAATATTTTTTTCTAAATATATATCCTTACACGTTAATAAAGAAATTAAAGTTTCTTTTATGATAATGTAATCAAAGGCAAGTTATGTAAAATTATTATACCTTTCTACATTACCTTTACATTTCATTGCTGTATTACGTGAGGGCTAAATATATTACGTGACATAGCTACAAGTAGCAATGTCTGCATGTAATGTAAAATTCAACCATCAGAATTTTAATTTTGACCTCTATGATTTTTTAATTGAATTTCTTCATATTTATTTTCAAGTTTCTGGAAACATTAATAGATCTTTTACCATTTTGTTATTCAGGTAACTATGACCACATAGAATGGAAAAATAAGAGGCAATAAAAGATTTTAACGATACTCACTTCACGTTATTCATCACTTAGGAAAAATTAAATTTATATATATAATATTATCACAACTGATTGGTCTAGGATACAAGTTTCTAATTATAAATTCCTATTTTTATTTATTTATCGTGAAATATTCGTGCAATTAATGCCTGATAAAAAAGTTCCCTAAGTTCAAGAATGTCTTCTCTAACCAGACTATACACTAATGTTCTATCAAATCGGCTCAGTTTTGCTTAATTTTTTCGTTTTCTCCTTCGTTTAAAAACAAAAATTACCAAAACATTTGCGAAGTTTTTGTAACGATTTTATCTGGACTTATGACTAAACGATCTAAGATGTTACTAGTATTTTTCAGTAATTTTGTTTCAATCTTAAGTCTTAAACACAAAAATAACAATTATTTTTTAATTAAAATTACATTAAATAATATTTTATATTAGGATTAAGCAAAAGCAAATGATACTTTTAGAATTATGAGAAATGAGAGTTTGATTGGTCCTAAGCCATCGAGTTAGGTTGGCTTAGGAACAATACGGTACCAATGAGTACATCGTGGTTAACCATAACGTCGTTGTAAGAATCTAGACGAATGGGGACGTATATTTCGTATAATATGTTTATAAATTAAGTATAACTAGAAGCGGTGAAGATGAGATTGTCACAAGATGATACTTCCCTCACCGAATGTTATGACTTTCTCGTATTCCTAGGACGAAGACTCCAACTAATTCAACTTCAGAATACTGTCCTTTCATTGCCTAAGGTTTATTACTAAGTTTAAAAGCATTTGGTTAATATTAACTAAATTTATTTAAAAGTATTAAAGAGATTTATATCGAATAAATTCAAGAAAATTGCTTTAAATAAGAAAAAAAATAAAATTTGGAAACTATGTCGATTTTTTTTGAAAAAGTACATGTATTCTTAAATAAAGGGATTTTAAATTTCTTTACTAAGGCTGTTAATTCATGGTGAGAATTAACTGCGAATTTTAGTTAATTATTGCAATTTCAAAATATGAAACGACTATAATTTTAAGATTTCTTTAATCATCAATTTTCATTAACCATTTCCTTTTTTTTAATTTATACATTGTTCTTTACTAAGAAATTTATAATTCAATTTTGTATTTTTTTACTGCTTAAAAAATTGATAAACCAACAGACTGATAAACCAAAGATATTGGATTTATCATCCAGCTTGAGCTTTGCCATTATTTTTACGACTCAAGATTTTAATTTTATTACTATTGCACTAGCTTCTAAAATATTGATATCCATTCAAAAGACTTGTACCTTCCTGTAAAGAAGTAAAAGAATCATCTTTAAAAAAATAGGTTGTATATCACCACATTCGTTGCTTTTGAGATATATTTAAACTGAACGGACATATATTTTTTATTGTTGTGACAACAGTGAGGAAATGTTCAACGGTATTAAATTTGTTAAAGCAAAAAAATAACCAAAAGATCATTCTATTATTTTCTTCACGATGGTAATTACTATGTACATGTAATGTTATCATTTTTTCTTTGAAATTTTCCCAATTAGGTAAATTTCAAATTAGAAACTTTTAATTTTTTTTTTTTTTTTGTTTTTAATAAATTACATTTAACACATTTATAATGTTACAATTAATATTTCAAGTGAAATTAAAATTCCACATTTATAATGTTTATAATTAATGTACTTAAAATACTTTTTTTTTCATTTTAGGAATTGTAATAAATTTAAAACTGAATATTCCTTTTTTTAATTTTTTGTGTTGATAATATAAATATATTCTGTCTAAAATATAGATACACCTTCATTCTGCTTAAAGTTGTTTAAAAAATTTCTTTCAATAAAATTGTTCTCAGCAATTACTTAAGTAAAATTAGCATCCTACTCGGCAACATTTTTTGCAGTGCAGCTTGAGGTACAATAAGAAATACTAATTAAATAAATTTCTCAGAAAAACTATCAATATAAAATTAATTTTTAGTAAAATGCAATTATTAAAATGCTTACTTCTTCGTTTAATCTAATAAAACGTATTCTAAAAATTTAAATGAAAAAAACTCTTTAAAAAACCCATGTATTAGATAATATAATACTTTAAAAAAATATATAATTGTTATCATAACCAGAATATGTAATTAAAAGAAACATGTAAAATTATTTAGTTTTGTTGGGTTGGCAGCAACGATAATAGAATGATAAAGGTTTATAGGAAGAAAGAATAAACTCACCCACTTGGAATAAGCCGAGTTAACGGACCAGAAAACCAAACATAGCAAACGCAGACTGAGAACAGATCAATTAAATAAACTAACAAATAAACAACGAAACCCTAGTTAGTATTTCTGGATTATTTACCCGTTAAAATAAATCTCAGTCGGAAACAAAAAAATATATATATTTATATATGAAATACGGCTGTAAAACAACTTCACACTATGTAAAAATTATAACAAAATTTATTAGATCTTAATTTAAATACATCCTACATATTATGTTCAATTCTAAATTACATTCTTAACATACATTAAAAAAAAAGACAGTCCAGTCGTTTTCTCAGTTAAAACAAATTTATCATTTTCTTATAAAAAAAAAAAACTAAAACATTTAACAATTTGTTGGATGTATAGAGTAAAGTTTATATTATAAATTACAATATAAAGCCTAACGTGGGTAGTTACTAGATTTCATTTTCTATTACTGAAAAATAAAGTGATCCATACTGTGTGATAATTAACTATTCATTTTTAAAATAACGAAGACTTAGACAAACAAGTTTAATTTTAGCAACATTTACTAAGATGATCCATCCGTATGACAATCTACAAGGTGATGTATGAAGTGTTTGCCAGCTTTTGGTCCTGTTATTACAACAAGATGGATGTCCTACTTACAGTTTTACAGAATTCAAAACTAATGTGCCGTTGATCGTTAGCGATTATTCCAAACAGAACGAATCTCTTAAAACGGAAACCGATGATTTACGTATCGATTTTGAAACTAAAACCAATATACCGACTAATACAGCTGCCTATTGTCTCATTATTCATGATACTATCGTCACGTACACACCGCTTATGGGAATAGTGAAAAGGGTTATGTAATGTTGGAAATGTTTACATCTGATCAAAAAGAAGAACAACAAAAATTTGACAAACGTACACCATTATGGTGGTGGTCGTTTAATTACGTTGTTGGTAACGTTGGGGGTATTTAAAACAGGGCTTATGATCGGATTACTTCTAAAAGTATTGTTAGACGTCTATTTGCAACCGCCAAACCCATGCCCGAAGATCAAAGCAATAAGATGTACAGTAGTTTTTTCACCAGTTAAAGTTCCATTAATATTATGCAATTCCTTGGCAGTTGAAGCAATATTTTACATTTCATCAAACACCATCGCTAATATACAACCTATGATAAGAAAATGGTCGTTACCAAACACAACGTCTTCAAGAACCATTGTCAGCTGTGGGTCTACTTTAAAAGATAGCGTATTCAGTAACACAACATCATAGCCATCAAGAATACCGTTATTTCTAGCCAGTAGCAATACTATAACCATCGTCAATAGTACATCATGATTACCTTCAAGAAAAGCAATGACCTTAAAGACAACTACCGTAAGAAGCACGACATATGAGATTACAAAGTTTTCTTTATCTAACACATCTTTAAATGCAAATAAGTATGATTTGGAAAAACAGAAGAAGAAAGAACAAAGTCCCACCACGACTACGACTACTGTAGTATAAAGGTACAAGAAAGTTGTGCATCAGACCACTTACGCAGTTGAGCAGCGGTCATGGAAGGAGTTATCAAGTATCAAGCCTTCCTCGGCAACCATGGTAAGTTTATGGTTGAAGAACTCGTTGTTGTCGGTGAAGGATGCTATATGATTCTTCATTTTCGTTCGTCGTAGCTTAGATCAGAGTTTAAATCGAAATACAGGCGAATGGCCGTTTAGTTAGCGAAAAACTTTCACAAAATATATTAAGATTACGACGACGCCATTTCAGTTAAGATGTTATGAAGGCCTTGTGTTCGCAGTTCGCTATAATATACACCAAGATACTGAAGAAAGCCGAATTTCACCGTCGATTTCATAACGATGTTCGTATGATACTAGAGTACGCATCTAGTTTGAATTACATCATAAATTGTCCATACCACTATCACAATGGGAGTGGAAAATGCGCTGTACAAACCGGTTGTTTCTACAAGGAGTGGTTAAGGTTATGTAAAAAGCCGTTGGATCTGATCAGAGAAGCGGATCGTTTGTAATTGTTTGAAAAGAGACTCGTAAACAACAAAGAATTGGCCAAGAACCAGTTTTTACTGTTCTTTCAATTGGTTGTGCATAAGACGTTGTTGGTGCAACGAAATAATTAACTCGCGCAATTTATCACTGCATTGTAAGAACTGCACCAAGGAAAAGATTGCGCTTTTATTCGAATCTATTGTGCCTCGAAAACCACCGCTACAGAGCTCAGTCCGATACAAGACACTGAGAATCCACATCTTTGGTTAGAGTTTTCGATTACAGTTGTAGCCTTCCATCATGACTTAATGTCTGGAATATTATTTAAACTTGCATTACATCAGATACAAACATTTACAAGAAAAATATATGAAAGAAAAAATAAAAAAGACAAAAAAATAAAACGATATAAAACAATTCGAGTGTTTTATAGTAGGCCTACGGGGAGATATTTCATTCATGTAAAAAATAAATCTCAACGCACAGTGGTTGCTATCTTCATGGTGGTGTGGAAATGCAACCAATAATTTTTTTTCTTAAATCAAGATAAACATAAAAGGGGTCTGTTGATTGAATGTAGTCACATTTTAACGAAGGATGTTAATATAGCTGCATCGGTATGGTTGGTTACATTTTTCCCCTATCGTCGTGTAGGAACGTTGCGACAGCTGACGAAAATTGTGATCGCAGCGTTTCCGCAAGCTTTAAGTACAAATATTGATGTAGATCATTTCAATACGGTAAAAGAAAATTTCAATTACAACGCCTCGTACGATGAAATTCAGAGTCGGTTGCAAGACAATCTTGATTGTTTGAAGATAAAAGACTGTTGACGGTATGCGTAGACGTTGTATTGGTGTTATGTTTGGTGGTGGGAGTAAGCTACATTAAAAATCGGGGAGGTGATCACATGGTTTGTATCTTTCTTACCGGACGGTCCGATCACAAAACTAACCATTTGCATTTTTTTTTTTATTTACATTTTCTTTGATGTCATCTTCGTTTTTATGAGCATCAAATTGCTCATAATTGAACAAGTAAATGGTAGTGAACTGAAAGCATTTGTCTTGTATGTTAATAATAATAATAATAATGAATGTTGGTTGCATATTACTAGATATTTGACAACGTACGATATGGACGGCTAGTCGTCTGTTGGGTACGTGACCGGATTCACATAGACGTCGCTATGAAGCACGTGGCTTCACTAACTTAAGAGAATTTTTATTGAGATGGTTTGGGTGTGGTACTTTGCGCGCGAACGTACAAATAAATGATGGCTTCCGTCACTATTGCGTTGCAATTGGTTGGGATGATGTCACACGTCATAGCAGACGACTGCAACAGCTGTATGTCAACAGCCGTATTATATAAATTAAATAATAAATATTTAAACTATAATATTCAAAATATTAATATTCAAAATAATTAGGTTGGCAACCCTCTGGAATTTCAAATCAACGGGTCGAACAGGATGAAGGTGAAGGAAATTTCCCACATGAAAAAGGAAAATTCCAATATGGCGGAGAGAGAAAAGGGAAATTCCAAGATAGCGGAGGGGCGAGGATTGTATCAAGTGACCAAAATCCTGAAACTGAATTGGTTGCTGATGCAGAAGCTCTATTTCGTACTACTTAACTTCTTGTGCATGAAACTGCTCAACGATTTCTTCTCCAGTGCAGTTTAGCAAGACCCTGCACACCACAACACTTTGGACGCATTAAGCGCACCTTGTGGAACAACCTCAATATCAAATAAACCAATCTTATTGGCTTTTAAATGCCGTGATGACTGTTGGTCGTTAGCAGTCTCTGCACACAGTCCATAGCAGTCTTCGTAGTCTCTTTAACAGTTCTCCTGTAGCTTCCAGGATCCCCCTACCAATCACGAAAGAACAGTCTGTAGAAAAATCTCCTCCTTTCTTCGTAATGAACACATACTTGGGAATTAGTGTACTGCTCTTAGGTGCGCTAAACTTAGTTCGTTCCTTCTCTTCAATACAAAACTCAACGATTTTCCATCTCTTCGCCTGCGAAGACAGAGGCTCTCCAGAACGAGGATTTTACGTGGACGCTCTGCCCCGGGAGTTGTGGATGTTAAGGAATCCATAGCCTACATTTTTGCTAGTCAATATGTCTCAAGGTGCGGGCAGAGTGACAGTTGGGCCTCGGATCATTGATACTGCCAAGGTTCTCCTGTCAAATTCTTCCCGCAGATTTAAGCCCAGTTGCGGAGTCAGATACTAGCTGGCCCACGATACCGATATCCTAGAGCTCGCACTGAGCAGTAAGGGTCCCTATATCCTTATCCATGGAACAATCTCTGCCAAGGGCCGAAGTGACTAACTCACATGAGCGGCACAAGACTTCGGCACAGCAAGCTCAGAGCAGCCTACCCGTTACCCGGCTCCAACACCGGGAAAAAGGATGGGCACTCCCCGTCCTCACTCCGTCCAGCGTCAGCAAAATTGATCATGATCATGCCTCCCGTCTCCATTTAAAAACAGCGAAACGGAGAAACACAACCGCAATCAGCTCGGGACCGAGCTGTATATTATTAGTATAACAAAATATAGGAATTTATAATTTCGTATTTTATCGATAAAAATAGATAGAATATAATAAAAGAGATCTATGTAGAGATATTAAATTCTGAGCAGAAACTAAACCTGAAAAAGCGGATTGAGAAACCTACCACACTAATTATTCTCAAGTCCACAACTTACGTTATAGACATCACAATCAGAATACCAAATGAAGTTAACTGCAGATTTACATTCACGTTAACTTAACGCTTTTACATTCAGATGATACTTCTTGGGGATAGGAGAGCTTTTTCATAAGGAAATCTGACTATCCTCTTAGTTGCTACGTTAGTGTTGTGGGATTATTATTTGCAGCATAGAATATATGCTGCAACTAGTACGCGTGAAGTCTGTTCTCAGCCTGGAGAAAAATATTTCCATCTTCAGATGAATTTGGGGTAGTGAAAGTATTTACTAGATGGAGGAGAACTTAAAGCACTCAAGTGCTTTGTCTCATTTCGAGTTGGTTATTATTTTTTCTATTCATCCTTTTCACTTATCCTTGATCCTTCTATCATGATATTACGATAATTATCTTTGGTGTCTTCCTTCTTCCTGGTGTTTCATAGTTTTTGGATAAATTTCCTCCAAATTTTTACTTAGGTTTTAGGGAAACATTAGTGTTTTTAATTATTATTTATTTGTTTTTTATTATGTCTTTTTTTATTTATTGTATTCTGAAGGATGCATCTATGCTTACGGACATTAAAATTTTCTGTATCCTAACTGACAGGTGTACAAAAACCCAGTCTGAGAGTGTTGTACTTATTGGATAAATTTAAGGTTCCCAATATTCTTTCTGTAAAGACTATAATATACTGATACTGACTCTAAAACACATTTACAAACACAAAACCCAGAGATTGAGGTTCAATTCCGTAGATATTTATCTTCTGAGCTTCACGTCATTTTACAGATTTTTTATGGGAAAATTTAAGATTAAAATAATTAACATCATTTTAAGATAGTTATCTAAAGCAAAATTTTATAGAAAATGAATCAGTTTATCCTTTAATAGTTATAAATTCAATATTACTATGTATTTCTTATGCAAAACCTTATACTAAGCGTATTTCACTTATTTCCGAAATATTATAACTGTGGTAAGATGTCAACTCAATAAAAATGCATATATATATATATATATATATATATATAATAATGTTTCTTCATACCTACTTTCCCACGGCATATAATATAGTTTCCTTCCTCAGGATTTAAAATCCTATTCTCTGCAGAGAATTCTCTTACTAGATGCTTATTTTCTCCAGGTTTTCATTATAAGTTTCCTTTTTATGGCACTGATCGTTATGATCATTGTTTTACGCTCAATCTCTGTTATTATGAACTTACTATTTATGATAGTTTTAAAATTTACATTATTATGAAGAACGGAACAAGATATTAATTAAATAAGAGGAATTGTGGATAGCTCATTATTATTGTGTAAGCTTCACGCAAACTGCACTAATATATTATTAATTGATTAAATTATTAAGTGTAAATATTTGCTGACAGCAAATAATGTAATTGATATATTCCATTATTGAGAGTATTCTCATATAATTTTACATTGCTAATTAACTTAAGATAAGCGATAAATACGTATAAATAACACATATAAAAGTATCAAACTTATCTACGAATTATTATTCTATCAGTAATATATTAATATTATTATTCTTTTCCTTATTTTAATTGTAATTATTTTCAAATTAGTATTATGATTTAAAAATAAATATATCATATATAAAATTGAAGTTGTATAAAATTTACGTTGCAGTCACCAATGAAAAGATTAATTTTTTTTCAGTGTATCTTATAAAAATGTACTAATATATGAAGTAGTTGTTTATTTATTCTTAGCTTTATATTTTCTGCAATTTACAATATCAAATAAATAACCGTAATTTGCTTTAAATTAATTTTATATAAATTAATATACAGACAATATCAGAATTTTATACAGAAATGTTAGGAACTGAACGAACATGCAATCATCTATATAATGGGCAATCACGCACATGCTAATCAGTTTTATCTGGGTCTATATTTCAGACATGAGAGAACTGCTACAGTCCCCACAGAGCCTTGCTATCAGCTATCTTTAAGCAATCATTCATCGAATTCAATTTTACGATTATTGAATTTGATTATATCTGTGAAACGGCATATCATTCAAAATACCAAGTCAATCGGTTAGCAGTGATTGATGAAAAATTGTACATTATAAAGGATTCAGTAGTTAGTAATATATTGAAAGCCTTGCCGGAAGGAGATTGATTGTTATTAGGTACATATAGAACGTTCTAGAGAGGAGAAAATAATTTTAGTGCGTTTAGATATTGCTTCTGGCTTTATAGTGCGTAAGTAATGTTTGTTTGCCTGTGCGTCATAGATGATTTTGGACATTGAGTAATATACAGAATTCCGACCGCGTTTGAAATTTTGAAGTACAAAGCGATATGTTTTGGTGATCAAAGGATTGTAATAAGCCAAGTAACAGTCTTTCTTCGGTCGCTTGTAGTGTAAGTGTATACGATTGTCTAGGTTATCTATAAAAATGTAATTTATTTAACTTAAATTAAAACTTTCTTAAAACTCTTTTTCTACAAAATGTACTTTTTAAAATCAAATAATAAATTTTAAACTACAACCGATTTTAAAACACTAATATTTGTATTATAAACTATTCCTGTTTTACAACCAAACGTTTGTTAACGTTTACATCTTATCTTAATGATAAGATGTATCATAATTACAATTTTTTAATGAATATTTTAATATTCCAGTTATTATAAGAATGGCTGTTTTTTCATTTTTCCAAACACTTAAATTATGACGATGGAACAACTTTTAATGTGGACCTTGAAAGAAAGCTTTTTGTAACTTCAGATTGCAAAAATGGCTCTATCAAGTAGTCCAAAATTTTTTATTATCGTTGAAAATGATTAAGTTTGCGTGAAATTTCACTAAGGTGAATTATTTCAGTTTAAAAAAGCTTAATCTGTTTTATCTAAATATACGACTTCGGTTGAAGAATATACCAAGAACATGTTTTGTTATCAGGAATTATGCACCAGTAAACGTTAGGCTCTGAAAGATACAGTAATTTATTTTAAAGATAATTTCATCACATTAAAAATTTATAATAATTAATCAATTGCACAGCATACTATTAATTTTCAGTAATATTTAAACATTAAAAGGTTAATTTTAAAACTGCCCGTTACAAAACTTAATAAATTTATTTTTATGCAAAAAAAGATAAACTTTACGGAATTTTAAAAAGTTATTGATTTATTTGTTAAGAATTTAAGATTTAAAAAAGTAAATGCTATCAATTGTAGTATTTTTTTTTTAATAATTAAACTGTACAACTCAGAAATTCTGCAAGTTAAAATTAAACTTTGACAAAGCTGCACGTGCATAAAGATAAAATTGAAATATTTGTCCATCAAAAGAAGGTATTTGTTATATTATGAAGTAAAGGACGCTAGAAAAAGATCTAATGAAAGCTGTGAATTCAATTTAATATTTATTAAACTGAATATAAAGAGAAAGAATAAAAATGCAAAGTAGGAGCAAAGAGAAAAATATAATGACTGGAAGGAAAAAAGAATGATTTCTCGGGAAAAAAATGTAAATTTAATATTATTAAATTGAATAGAAAATAAAAGAAATCTATCTCAGGAGCAAAATGTGATAGAAAAATAAAATTAAAGTAATATATGTAAATCAATGAAGGAATGAGTAAAAATGGAGATGATGGAAACGATAATATTATTATAGGAGACAACTAGTGAAATATAGTTCGATTAAACGAACAGTAACTTGAAAAAATTACAAGAACGCATGACTATCTAGAGCTGGATCCTCTGATGATTTGGAAATATCGGATATGAAACAGGTACAGTATTTTATAATTTAAGTAAAAATTACTGAAAACTAAAATTTAAGTCTTTAAAATATAAGTTGTCAGACTTAGGTTTACGTGAACGTTGCTAAAATACATTCACCTGTTTAAGTTAAGAAAGAAATACCTAATTGCTTTACAGCTTCCCGGTTTTCCCCTACAGTATTTGTTTAAAATCAATTTTTTTAATTTTGAGTAAAGTAACTGGATTTTAATTTTTTTTTTTTTTTTATTATTTTTATGAATGGTGTTTTCATTCCTCCATTTAATTTCTAGTTTTAATTTTTACTTCCGTGTTTCCGTTTAATGCTATCTCTTATTATGTTACTACTTTTTTTTTGTATATACTTTCTAATTTTTTTAAACGATTTTAGTTGTGATTCTTCCTTCGTCACAAAAAAAGGAGATAAATTATTGTAATATTAAAATTTGTTTTTGACAAAATATTTCCGAATTGCTTGCTCTTAAATTTTGGCTTCGTAAATTGTAAATGTGCTTTTATTAGTTATTTGTATGGTCTTATTTTATTTAGATTGAGGAGAGAAAATGTCGTAGACAATTATTCAATAGGACTGAAGTAATGGATCAACTAAACACTTCAGAAAAAAAGAAAATTCCATAAATTCAATAAACTTATTATAAACATTTCTGACAAAGAGCATTAAGGAAATAAGATTTAGTTAGAAACATTTAAAGTAAAATTTACATAGAAAAAATATACTAAAAATTTTAATAATAGAAAGCCGACCTTTGTGCCGGAGTGGAGTCTCAGACTTTCATCTGGAAGGTCACTGCTAAGATTCCTAATCATGCAAGGCATTTCTCATACGTTACACAATTTATTAAAGAATAAATAAAATTATATTAAATTGCATATTCTGAAAACATTAGTTCACCTGTTAAAAAGCGAAGTGAAGAACGGTGATGTAATTTACTTGACACTTACAACACATACTTAATGACTATACTTAAACGCATACTTACTTTGCGATATTTAATGTCTATATAATAAAAACAAGGCGCACAAAGGTGCGCGTTGTTTCAGGATAAACATCACAAATGAAGTTTATCCTGTAATTGTAACGTTTCAATAATTAATTTAGCTGAATAAATCATTCTCTTTAGTGTCCAGGAATAATTATTTCAAACTGTTTTACTGGATTTCTATAAATATACAATAGTAAGGTTTACGACTTAATTTCTCTAAACTAAAGAATATTTAATCATGTTTTTCTTTGGAGATTATAAATAATTTATTGAATTTAATTCACTGATTCATATTTCTGTAGTTACTAATACTCTACTTTAATGCAGGTATGATGTAACTGCATAGCCACAACTTGTATTTCAATTCTGAAGAAGATGTTAAGATGTAGGAAAATATAGGCCTGCTCTTTTAACCGAATTAAATATCCTTATGCTTCTTACCACTATTCGAAATTTTCTATGTAAGTTGCAATACGTATATTTTTGGTAAATGTATATATTATTCTAAGTACATTAAATTTCTAAGTTCTTTCATTTTTTTTTGTAACATAAATAAATATATATATTTACAATAATATTATTATTAATTTGTACTGCAAAATTAGGCCTTCTGAATTTTAACTACCTAAATATTTTTTAATGATATTTAACATTGTTTCTAAATCTATGGTAATTGTATCTGGGATTCCTAAAAGATTTTTTATTTCTAATCAGAATAATTAGATTACTTCTAATTAAAATATTTATTAACGTATATTTATTAACTTTTCACGTATAACGTGAAAAGCTTCGTCAGCTTCATAGGGAAGGTTTATGTTTCGAATATCAGTTGTATTTAGAATTTTTTATACGCTAATGTAATTTTAATTAGTCATCAGCCTATAATCAATTTGGCTTTTGGAAGAATAGATCATCGGTCCAGGCTGTTGCCAGAGTTACTGACTGAGCAAGAGAATTTAGATCAGTGACCTGCCAGACCAGGGAAATTCCCCTCGTTGCCTCTCTCGACGTAAGGAACGCGGTCGGGTCAATACCATGGAGGGTTATAATAACTGCTCTG
The DNA here is from genome assembly GCF_047948215.1 of Lycorma delicatula. Classification (NCBI taxonomy): domain Eukaryota; kingdom Metazoa; phylum Arthropoda; class Insecta; order Hemiptera; family Fulgoridae; genus Lycorma; species Lycorma delicatula. The sequence continues at coordinate 128,056,121 of NC_134457.1, forward strand.
GTCAAGAAAGGAATAAGTCCGTACCTGCGTAGCCAAATCAAAGAATACTTATCCGACAGATGGTGCACTGTGGATGCGGAAGAAGAGCAGATTAGATTCTGCATATTCGGAGGAGTTCCCAAGGCTCCATTTTGGGGCCATTAATATGGATTCTAGCTTACGATGGGGTTCTTGGACTTCAGCTGCCAGAAGGGGTAAAGACCGTTACCTATGCGGACGATATAGCGATCTTTATGAGAGGAAGACGTGAAAAGGAAGTACAAGATAGAGGTAATCAATCGTTAGCAATGATCGATAACTGGATGAGGGAAAAAGGGTTGACTCTGGCAGCCACAAAATGCAGGTACATTCTAATGACAGGCAAAAGACAAACTCAACCGATAAATTTAGTAGTAGGAGATCAACCAATTCATGAGGCAAACCCCCTAAAATATCTAGGAGTGTTACTGGATAAGAACGGTAACATTACTAGCCACATCATTAAATGCTGCAAGAAGGCGGAAGGCATAGTAAAAGCATTGAACGCTTTATTAACGCCGCAATGTGCGCGAAGGATGTCGAAGAGGAAATTGGTTGAGTCAACAATAACATCTTCAATCTTATATGCAGTACCAGTGTGAGGGACATCATTAAGCATTAAAAGGAATTTGACTAGAGTTAACAGTGTATACAGGAGAGTCCTAATAGGAGTAGTTTCACCTACCGCACGGTAGTTTCACCTACCGCACAGGGCCTCTTACCACGTAAGAGGCCCTGTGTGTCCTCGCTTCAATTCCGCCAGTCAACCTCCAAGTGGAAGAAAGGCTGTAAATACCTCATCGCTCTAGCAAGAGAAACGCTAGAGAACGTATGATGACCAAATGGAAAAACAGATGGCGTGCAAGAGGAGTGGCACAATGTATACGAAGTATACAAGACCTAGACGCGTGGAACGGCAGAAAGTCTGGTGAAGTAAACTTCTACATAGTGCAGATATTAACGGGGAATTAATTTTCAAGATTACCTGCATAAAATAAGCAGACGTGCGTCGCCGTCATTTATGTTTTGCGAAGACGAGGACTCTGTTGAACATACAGCCTTCAAATGCCGAAAGTGGGATATAAAACGAAATAAAATAGGACGGGTATCGCATAGTGCACACCAAACACCCTTGTGAACTACATGTTACAAAGCGAGGAACATCGAAAGAGAGTCAACACATACGCTATAGAGTAAAGATGAAGAGGAGCGGCGCCGGGGCTATTAGTATAGGGGCGGGAGGACAGCCCCAGAGGTGACGGCTGGCATGCCCAGGTGTGCCAATGCCTATGATCCTCTGGGGACTCCAGGAGATGGTAGGCACAGTAAAAGAGAAAAGACCCGGCGCTGTGTTTTGGACAGATATGTCCGAACACGACGTCAAGAAAGGGCACAATAAAGACTTCTCAAAAGAGCTGACCGGCGAGCCGACCTACCATGTCAGATATACAGCCGGTTGGTGGGAAGGCTCGTTAGAGTAACCAGCCACTATGGGTGGAGTTATACCTACCAGTCCGCACCGACCTAGAGAAGTGGAGGAGAAAAAATATAAAATAAAACCTATTGTAACGGCAGAAAATAAATTTATTATTACATGTCCTGAATTTTTACGAGTTTTATTTTTTTTAAATTAGTATAATCTACTAGTAAATCAAAATGACAATTTAATTTTTTTAATTTTGGAGCGTAGTAGTCTTTAAAAAGGATCGTTTTTCTTCGGTCAATGTACCCTGAAGATGATTTTTTTAATGAGTTTGAAATCGACCCAATATTTCAATGAATGGTATTATTTATTCTAAGTTTTTTAGTCGTCACCAAAAAGAGTCCGTATAATATAAAAAACTACAGATACTTTGCACAGAGTTCATATATTCGATTTATGTGTATGTAGGTGTGTGTGTGTGTGTTTTACACAAGTAGAATTTATGTAGACCTGTTTTGATCATGATTTTTTTTGAATGGGTTTGTGCAATAAGATTAAGAAATTTTGTCATTTTAAATTGGCTCCAACTGTTATTTCAGGTAAGCGAAATATTTATTATTTTCCAATTACTTTATACGAGATGTGTAAATAATACCAGTTTCTTTTTTGCAGCCAAAGTGGCAACACTGTAAGGTTACTAGTAAACATATGGTTATATGAACAGCTGACTTATATTAGATATTAATATTTTTAGTCTATTGTTGCCATGCGAGACGTAAAAAAACTTTTCGTGAAACGAGTTTTTGTTGTGCGTTAAAAAAATGAGTGATACTAATTATGAGCAACATTGTACAATCAAGTTTTGTGTTAAACTAGGGGAGAATCCTACTGAAATAATCTGAAAATTGAAAAGGGCGTACGAAGATGACACTATATCAAGACCCCAACAGCTTTTATGTGGTTTAAAGCATTTTCAGATGGCCGGGAATTAGTTGCGGACAATCCACCCTCTGGAAGACCGTCAAAAAATGACGACAATGTTGAGCGAATCAGAGACTTGATACAGTACGACCGGCGATTAACTCTCAGAATGATTGCAGAACAATTGAATTTGAACCGTATCACAGTCCAAAAAATTTTGACAAACTGAATTGGACATGAAAAACGTACAACTTTTTTTTCGTCTGCAAAATTGGTCCCAAAAATCCTGTTAAACAGAAAAACAACACAGTGGAGGTGTGCCGCGATTTTCTAGGGCGAATTGAAACTGATCTTGATTTAAAAAAAATGTTATTACTGGTGATGAATCTTGGATATTTGAGTACGACCCAGAAACAAAACGACAGAGCTAGGAGTGGCACACTTCAAACTCAGCACGTCCTAAAAATGCAAAAATGAGCAAATGAAAACCACGGTAAATTGTTTCTTCGATAGTAATGGCATTGTCCATAAGGAGTTTTTGCCTACAGGATAGACTGTAAATCAATATGTTCACCGACAAATTCTTGAAAGACTGCGGAAAAGAGTTGCCCGTGTGAGACCGGCCATCAAAGACAACTGGATGCTGCATCATGACAATACACCCACTCTCACACTGCACTCTCAATTAATAAGTTTTTGGCAAAGAAAAATATTCCTGTAGTTCCTCAACCACCTTATTCACCTGACTTGAATCGCTGTGACTTTTTCCTGTTCTCGAATTTAAAAAACTACCTCAAGGGACACCATTTTAGAACAGTAAAAAATATTTTTAAAAAATGTAACCGAACGTCTGAAGGATATTCTGGTTTCTGAGTTCCAACACTGCTATGAAGAGTGGAAATACCGTTTGAAGCGTTGCGTGGCTTTCCAAGAGAACTATTTCGAAGGTGATAGAGTCCATGTATAATTGGATTGTAAATAAAATGTTTTTCTGAACCAGTCTCGTTAATTTATTTACACACATCGTATGTTTATAAGTATGTGCTAAAAACACCTGAAAATATTTAGTATTTCATAAATAATAAAACAATAACAATATTTTCTTAACTGTATTATTGTTTTTTGGGGGAATTCAATTTTGAAATATTGTGGGTATTTTTTATTAAAAAATAGCTATTTTCAATAATTTAAAAATTAAATAAAAACATATAACTACAGAACTTCCTTTCGTAATTGACTATTTAGCAAGTCTGTGCTAATACCCACCACTGTATGAGCAATACGTATTATAAGCACCAGCGAAACTCGCTATCACAAACTGATGATTACCGAGAGATTCTCTACTACGAGTAAATTCATAAATTTTAGCTGTATTTTCATTTATATTTAAAATTTCTCAGATAATTTTCATAAATAAAGCGTCCGAAGGGAAAAATCAATAAAAAAAAGTAATTTTATAGAAAGCCAACACAGGGTTAAGTATTCAGTAGCGCACTGACAAAAAAATATATTCTGAACAATAACATAATAAACATTTCGGAGGCAAATATTAGGTTTATCGATGGAAGATAACGTTAAAGCCTGTGTTATCTAACGTTTAGATATAAAGAGAAAGACTGGAAATTCTATGAGTATCAAGAAAATGTCGCGTCTTTGTGGAGAAATCTCGAGTTCAGTCTAGATAGCGATGACTTTTTCTTAGAAACGTCATCTCTACCGCATCTTTTCAACGTGTTTCCACGCTTTCTAAGAAAGATAGCAACCAAATTTTTCAACTGAAAATTAAGTAAAAAATCTGTATATATGTATGTCATTCTGCCTGTAAGCAAAAGTTTATTGAAATCAAAAATTATCTTTGGCCGCAACAACATTACTCACAAACTAAGTATCAAAAGATCAAATTAAAACAGGATCTCTCTTTGTTCATTCAATTATTTCATATATATATATATGTATGAAATAATATATATATATACGACCTGGGCGAAGGTCAGTGTGTGTGTCAATGGCTGTATGTGTTTTACGCAAGTAGAATTATGTAAGTTTGTTTTGATAATGAATTTTTTTGAATTTGTTTATACAAAAAGATTCAGAAATTTTTTAATTTTAAATTGCCTCGAACTGTTATTTCAGGAAAGTGAAAATATTTTTATTTTTTTTTTTTCAATTACTTTGTATATTTATAAGCATGTGCTAAAACACCTGAAAATATTTAGTATTCCATAAAATAATAAACCTATAACAATAATACATAATAATATAATGAATTCAAGTATTTTTCGCTAACTTGTATACCTTATAGTTTAATTATAAAACGAATGTTCGTTTTCCTTTTTCTTTTCGTAATACAAATGAGACATTGATAAAAGTTGAAGAGTTCCACATTTTCTATAAAAATAAAAATTAATCTTAATAGAGAATTATAAACTAGTAAATGATGTTAATGACAGAAATGAAGGTATGTAGTTGTTAAGTCACCCTTACTACGGTAATGATTACCACAAATAATTACATTAATATCCTGGATTGGTCTGGCTGGAGGAGGGATGAATGTTGAGAAATTGGGGAAACTGTGGTTGCGCTTAGTTCAGTAATTAACAGCCAATTCGCTACCCGGAAACTTACTTGCTACCAAATATTAGTTACGGTAACTTTTACAAATAATTCACTTTTTCATTTAAAATGTAAGTGAAAGTTGCTACATTGCACTAATTTATCAAAATTATTAAAATTACAACATTAAAATTGCATTTTTTGTTTTTGTAAATAAAGTATTATTAATTTTAGCAAATGTAAATAGTAATGATTACTTTATTAGTTTAATTAGCCGAACATGAATATAACATTTAAGTTTACTTCCTTAAAATGCTAATATTAAATTTTTTTTAAAAAGAGGGTTTCGATTAATAAAATTTCATTCTTTACTGTAATGTAGAATAATCCAATGAAAAAAACGAAATCCTGTTTTAACTCGATCTTTCGATACTTAATTTGTGTATAACGTTGTTATGGCCAAATATAATTTCTGAATTTTATAAACTTTTACTAAGAGGTAGAATGATATATATATATATATATATATATATTTACTTATTTTCAGTTGAAAAATACAGCTTCTTTCCTAGAAAAACATTGAAAAGATGCGGTAGAGATGACGTTTCCGTATCAAAGCCATCGCTACCTAGACTGAACTAGTAATATCTCCACAACTAAAACGACATATTCTTGATATCACACACCATTTCCAGTCTGTCTCTTTATATCTACGCGTTAGATACATCACTTTTTAACGTTATCCTCCATCATTAAGCCTAATGTTTGCCTCCGAAATATTTGATATGTTATTGTTCAAACACCCTCTATGAATCATGAGACCTTGCTGATGGTGAGGGGGCTTGAGTGCTCAGTGATACAGAGTAGCTGAACCGAAGGTGCAACCATATCTGAAAAGTATATGTTGAGAGTCAGACTAAGGAATGATTCCTGAAAGAGGGCAGCAGCTCATTCAGTGGTTGTTAAGGGCGAAGGTCAGGAGGACATAAACGGCCATATCAACATCACTCAATCTTCTGAGTACTGCGCAGATGAAAACAATGGAAAACTATGGCTGTTTTTTTTCCAAGAAAATGTAGCTTTTTGCATTTTCATGTTAAAAAGATGGAGGCGCCTTCCTTGGTAAAATATTCCGGGGGTAAACTAGTTCCCCGCTCGGATCTTCAGATGGGGACTACTACGGAAAGGATCACAAGAAAATTAAAAATTAATATTATACGAATCGGAGCGTAGAATGTTAGAAGTATAAAAAAGGTTGGTAGATTACAAAATTTAAAGAGGGAAATGGATAGTTTAAATGTCGATGTAGTTGGAATTAGCGGGGTCCAGTGAGAAGAGGAAAATGACTTTTGGTCAAGTCTAAAGAATTTAGACTCAACGTCAAGTAAAGGGCAGACAGGAGTAGTTTTCGTAATATGAACAAGAAAATAGGGAAGAGCGTAGAGTATTTCAAAAAGCTTAGCGATAGAATTATTGTAATAAGGATAAAATCAAAACCTAAGCCGACAACTATTGTTAAGGTCTATATGCCTTACTATAAAATGAAGCAGATGGCAGAGAATCGAGCAGAATGAAGGGTGGCCATGTGAAAACCTGCCTTTTGGCAGAACACTTATTATTATTATATGCCTAACAGTGCCCATGATGATGATGAGGTAGAGTGTGTATACGAAGAAATTGATGGAGCAGTTAAACACATAAAGGGGGATAAAAATTTAATAATAGTTGGAGACTGGAATACAAGCATCAGAAAAGGCAAAGAAAGAAATATTGTGGGTGAATACGGGCTGGGGAAAAGACCTGAAAGTGGGGACCGACTTATTGAGTTTTGCACGAAATATAATTTAGTAATTGCCAACACCCAGTTTAAAAATCATAATAGAAGAATATACACATGGAAAAAGCCTGGTAATACTGCAAGGGATCAGATAGATTATATCATTGTTAAACAAAAATTTAGAAATCAACTCTCCGACTGCAAAACATATCCTGGAGCAGACATTGATAGCGACCAAAATTTAGTGATAATGAAATGTAGATTGAGGTTTAAAAACCTGAAGAAAAGCTGTATGAGTCGGTGAAATTTAAAGAAGCTTTAGGATGTGGAAGTAAAAAAGAATTTTTAGGTGGATATCGCAAGAGGTCTGAGTAAAAAAGATAAGGTAGAAAATGTAGAAGAAGAATGGGAGAATGTTAAAAAGGAAATTCTTAAATCGGCAGAAGTGAACTTAGGTGTAACAAATAGAACTGGTAGCGTTGGATACCAGAGGATATATTTCAACTGATGGATGAACGTAGAGAGTATAAGAATGCTAGTGATGAAGAAGGTAAAACGAACTTTAGAGTTAAAAAATATTATAAACAGGAAGTGCATATTAGCGAAAGAAGAGTGGATTAATGAAAAGAATTCAGAAATGGAAAGAGAAATGATCATTGGTAAAATAGAGGGAGCATACAGGAAAGTTAAGGAGAATTTTGTGGTACATAAATTAAAATATAATAATATGTTAAATAAAGATGGTAGATCGATTTATAATACAAAAGAAAAGGTCGATAGGTGGGTGGAATATATTGAAGAGTTACACAGAGGAAATGGATTAGAAACTGGTGTTATAGAGGAAAGAAGAGGATGAAAAGGGAGATACAATACTGAGATCTGAATTTAATAGAACATTAAAAGATTTGAATGGCAGAAAGGCTTCTGGGATAGACGGGACACCTCCAGAATTACTGCGCAGTGCAGGTAAGGAAGCGATAGATACACACAAACTGGTGTGTAATATTTATGAAAAAGGAGAAGTTCCGTCAGACTTCAAAAAGAGTGATATTGTCATGATAGCAAAGAAAGCAGGAGCAGATAGATATGAAAAATACTGAAAAATTAGCTTCACTACTCACACATCAAAAATCTTAACTAGAATTCTGTACAAAAGAATTGAGAGGGAGAGGAGGGAGGAAGAAGTGATAGGAGAAGACCAATTTGGTTTCAGGAGAAGTATAGGGACAAGGGAATTGGAGACACAGGTAGATGGGAAAAATTTTGCAGGCAGCAAATATTTGGAATATGTAAAACAAATTGTTAGGGATGTAGGATGTAGGGGGTAATATTGAAATGAAACTACTGGCAGTAGGTAAGGAATCTTAGAGAGCTGCATCAAACCAGTCAAATGACTGAAGACAAAAAAAAAATAAAATTTGTTCAGAATATGTTTTTTGTCAATGAACTACTGAATAGTTAACCCTATCTTGGTTTTCTATAAAATTCATTTTTTTAATTTTTTTTATGATTTTCCCTTTGGACGTTTTATTTACTAAAAAAAATCTGTGAAATTTTAAATAAAAATGAAAACACAGAAAAAACTTGTGGATATAGTAGAATATTTCTTTGGTAGTCATCAGTTTGTGATATAGGAAATCGCTGGAATGGAGAAAATTTGAACCACCCGAAACTAAATTTTTTTCAAATTTTAATAAGTTTAATACCTTTGGATTCCAAGATTATATGATACACTTGTTGGTGACTCCTAAAAAAACTTAAAAATGAGATAAGACCATTCATCGAAAGTATTGGGCTAATTTCAAACTTATTAAAACAAAAACATCTTTAGTTTATATTGACCGAAAAAAATGTTTTTTTTTTTAAGATATCTAGGCCCCAAAATTATCAAATTGTCATTTTCATTTACTAGTTTGCTTATACTTGTTATTTATTTAAAAAATACTCGTAAAAATTGAGGAAATATAATAATAAGTTTATTTTCTACCGTTACAATAGGCTGAAAACTAATTAAGGTTACATTAGTGTATAAAAAATTCTAAATACAACATATATTCCAAACCAAAACCTTCCGTATGAAAACCAACCTTATCAGACACACATTAAGATTAATATTCTAAGTGTAAGAAATTTAATTAGAAATAGAAATATTTTAGGAACCCGAAATACAATTACCATAAGTTTAGAGACTGTTAAATATCATTACAAAACTTTTAAATAGTTAAAATTCAGAACGCCGGATTCTGCAGTAAAAACTAATAATAATATTATGCGACTAAAATATTTCTGTAAATAATATATATCTGTTTCTGTTACAAAATAATGGTTAATGAACCTGAATACTTTTTATGTACTTCGAGTAATGTATTCATTTGCAAAAAAATATACGTATTACAGATTTATTTATGACTTGTAATTTTAAATATTTAAGTTATTGTCAAACCAGTTAATAAGAAACCTTTATGAATGTTGTATTTAGTACAAAATACTTGAGTGTTTGTGTGTGTGTGTGTGTGTGTGTGTGTAGGTTTCTAAATTTGTTGTATTTAAAACATAAAACAAATTAATATTCATTTATAAGGCGTTATTATTCATCATTTAGTTATTATTTCATGATTATTTATGGATATTATAAATAATAACTTACATAGCAAATCTTTAGATCAGTGGTAAACAAGTGCAAGTAAATAAAATTCGTAAAAACGATCTGGTAATATTTATGTATAAAATTAAAGTGGATCGAAAACAAAAAGAAAATTATTTTTTATTGTATATAATCACGAACACAATTCATTATTTTCCTAAATTAAACTATTGAATATCACTTACAACAGAAATGAGTATAAAAGTCATTTACTATTCATAATTTAATAATCAAAAGCAATCTTTCAAGCGTATACTAACAGAAACATAATGATTTGCTACGTTTATATATGCCGAACTACCAGAACGTTATATACACATGCTAATCCAAACATGCAAAAGCGTTGGTCTAATATAACGATTCAGCTATGGTATATAACAGCAACATACACATACAAACACAACTACATATTTCAGGGCTTATGAGCTCTATTGGTGGGATCTACAGTCCGGTCGGTTCAACGGCTGTCAAATCATTTAAATGGCGGGTTCCGCTTTGTTTGTTTCTAAAACCAGTTCATTTTCATTTACATTGTACACTTATTTTCCTTTTCATAATTTCTACTATTAATAAATATTACTGATTTCCTTTCAAGCAAAAATGTAATCCAAATTTCATTATTACGTGATTACTATTTCATGAAAATAAGTGTATATAAAATAACTTCAACAATTAGCATTTTTTCCCCACAGATATAAAATAAAATTATGAAATATTATTACTGAGAATTTAATATTATTTTAGTAGATTATATATATATATATATATATATATATATATATATATATATATATATATATATATATATATATATACGTTAAATAATAAAATATAAACATAATTACACTGCAACTGTCTAAATGTTATAAAAATTTAATTATTTTAAGTAATGTCTTCTAAAATGGTGTATAGCAGAAGTTATTGATCATGGTAAACATACAAGGGTAAACATACCTATATATTATACCCTATACACAAGGTAAATATACAACCCCTTGTATATGCCATTGTGGTAATATATATGAATGGTATCTTATTAAATATGCCACATTAAATATTTGCGATCTCCATGGTAGCGTCTCGGCCTTTCATTCGGTGGTCCCGGGTTCGAATCCCGATTAGGCATGGCATATTTTCATACGTTACAAAATTCCATATCCCACACGTAAGCTTCAAACTTATATTATATCATTAACCCAAAAATATATATAGATCTGTTTTAATATATATATATATATATATATATATATATATATATATATATATATATATATATCTTTTAATTATATAAAATGCATAATTAGTAAGTAAAAAGAAAACCTTTACTAATTTACGCTAGTGGCTCTTGGCTCTTTAGATTTTAACGTGCAAGGAGTTAAGAGGGTTTATTAATTTTATTAATTTAATTGTTTAAAAGAAATATTACTTTCAAATAATTGTTATCTTTTCAGTTTTATCAATAGTGTTTATAATTTTATTACTGTAATTCTATTGTTGTAATAAAATAAAACATTGCAGCCTTAACTAAATATACTATAATACTAATATATACTACAATATATTATAATATAGATTCTTATAATATAATATTTTTTCTTTACGTTATCACCACACAAACAAAATATTCAACTACATAATTAATGTAGAATTTATTTCCACTTATCAATTTTATGTAAAAAGAATAATATATACGATTACAATACGGGATAAGATGCATATACTCATGTATTGGATATAATTCAATCACCGAGTTGGACAACGTGTTAAGTACATACATTGCATGCATTACACATCTAAGAGTCACTCGTCATATATATGTATGTAGGCAAAGTTCAATATAATGCGAAGGTATTTCATTGATTAACCATCGAAGCTCAAAACGTAATAATAAACAGTTTATATATACTAAAATATTGATTTAATACAGTCAAGAAATTACGCATAAAACAATATTTACGTGAAATAATAATATATAAGGCAGAATTCAGAAAATACTCTTTTTGTCACAAATCATGATAACTTTTGTTATAATTATTTTCATTATACTAAGGTGTGCATGTTACTGAGTGTATCTGCACACAAAGTTATAATTGCATTGGATGAAAACTTCTTGCTGGTTTTCAACTGAACTGATAATTATACGTACTTGGATTGAAACATAATTTTAATGGACATGCACGTTATAAAAACATTGTTTAGTGTATACTTTAAGTTAATGTATGAAAATTCATTTGGAAGAGTTTGTTAAGATAACAAAAAAATAATAACTGGAAGAAAATATTATCGAAGCATTTTTTAAAGTAATTTTCAAACATTTACACCCGTAAAAGTAGAGTTTTTTGGGCTACCTAGAATTTTTTTTACATTTCTTCCGGTAAGAAAAAACAAATAAATAAGGCTGTAAGAGTAATAATTACCAAGTTATTACTGGAAAGGAGTTCATTTTTAAGCAGTCTACAAATGCAGAGAAATTTATACTAAAAACCTATGTTAATGGCAAATTTATACTACTGTATAACAAATCTGCAAATAGCAGGTGATTAAGTATGTAAAAATCACCGAAAATTTTACCTTTCAAAAACAGCTTGTGTATGTTGGAGATTTTTATATAGATTTATCAGTATAAAACGCCGTTTGCAGCAATTTTATATATAACTTTTCTTTATATAATCACCAAAATTCATTAGTCAAACGTAATTTTGATTAAAAATGTTTAAAAAGTTATCATCCATAATGTTTTACGTACTAATACCAGAAAAGAGATAAAATTATTTTTTATCTTCTTTTAAAAAAATATTTTTTTCAAGTTTTTTTTTTAGCTCACCAGGTTAATCTAGTGGTCTCGTCATCGTAAATGAGTTATTTAACAGCTGATTTTCGAAGTCAAAGGTTCTGAGGTTCAATTTCGAGCAAAGGTTAATTGCGGATGTGAATACCAAAAGGTGTACTTTGGTGGTTGAGATTTAATTAACTAAAAATCTCAGGAATGGTCGGCCTGACTCTGTACAAGAAGACTGCATACCTGATTTAAATGTGATACATCTCATTTGGACCATGGGATTTTGCTTATTGAACACCAGTAGAACAGTTTGCAACGTAGACATTACAAACTGGAAAATACTTTACAAACTGAACAATTTTTTATTTTCCAAACATGGAAGTTTGGAAAATAAAAATTAAAGAAACCTTATTTTTTACTTAAAAATGTAAAAAAAATGATAACTGTTTCTAATAAACTTAATATGACAATTATTTCTAAAAAATAATTCATAAGAAAAGTTTAATTCTTTATATTTCCTTCTCAACCCGATTAATTTTAAAGACAATGAAAAATATAAAATGTAACAAAACAGCTTTCTTAAAACTTTTGTTGCAAACAGTTTTTTCCTTAGATTCATGGTTATAAAGTTAATCTAGTAAGATATATAATAAAAAACATTCTTAAGATTTAAGTGAGGCGGGTTAGTAGACGCAAACCTTAAAAACGTTATAAAATGTTAATTATTTATTATACACATTACAATATTTCACCAAATTACAAGCAATTTAAAGAAAGAAAGTAAAACTATAATAAATTAAAATTTAAAGGTCTTAATATGTTTTTTTCTAAAATCAATAGTTTTTACCTCCCTCACTCATTTTCTATAGCCTGATTAACTCCAAATGCTGAAGCCTTATATTTTGTAGCTTCCAACTAACTGTACGAAAACAATTTTAAACCAATAATTTTAACCCGTTTAATGGCGAATTACATAATTAAATGAGACTGCAAGAAGAAATAAGATAAACCATTTGATTATGAAATTTTTTTTTCTTTCAGTTTTTAAAATTGTAGTTCTAAAATTCCTCGGATCACCTTTACAAAGGGCATAAAAAAGTATAAGAGCAAACAGAATAATCCATCATTCAAAAGGACATCCATTCAGGCTTTCAAGGTGCAGCCATAATAATAAAAAACAGAAAACTAAAAAAAAAAATAAAAGAAAAAAGTACCTTTTTCAAACTACCTTTTTTCCGTAAACCTCCTGTACAATATATTTTTTTATTTTTTATTTTTTTTATTTATGTCGTAGTTACAACAATAAAAACTCAACAAATCATATCAATAAATGATATATTAATTTTATTTTTATTCATTTTAATGAATGTCAGCAACTGAGTAAAATCACATACTGCATTTAATTTAACCAGTGAAATTTTAAAAACGAAATTAGGAAAACCTCAAACAGCAAACAAAAAACACACATCCAAAAAAGGAATTCAAAACAATAGCTTTTTTTTCAAAGTTTGGCGAGTGGTATGGTATCGCAGTTGCTTTCTTAAATTAAGTTTCCATATTTCTTGATAGTTGGTAGATATCAATGCTATTAGCAGAAACGTCACTAACAAACAAAATTATTAATAGTTTATAATAATTTAAATTAAAATAAATTATAATTTTTGTTAATGATTTAATTTTTTTTATTTTTAATTCTATGGCCTTCATTACAATTTATTTTTTATCTGAACGGCTGTTTTACGTTGATGCATTACAACTTCAGATTAGTTAAGCCTTAATTTTCAATCATGAGCGGACGCCGGATAACTGCGCAAAACAACTGTTTAAAATAACAATGGAACATGTTATTTGAAAGGAATTTATAATATCTAAATGTCAAAAGTATCTGCTCTCAAGTGTCATAAAAATATTATGTAATGTTTTACTTTGAAGATTAACACTTTTTGTCGATAAAATTGTCAGGGATCATCAATGTGAATTTCAAAAAGATAGACCCACCACGGATTAAATCTTCACTAACAGACAAATTTTAAAAAAGAAGTATATGATCATCAACTTCAGTACGTTCGGAAAGTCTCTGTACAGTATGCTTTAGAATTATATGGTGCATTCTTCTCTTTCGGCGTTACGTTGGTTGACCTGAGGGTTTGTTGAGCGCTGCTCAATAATAAACCAAGACGTTAGTTGTTGAGTTGTGATTGAACGTGCTCTACATCGTTTCGAGTTATTTCGTTTATCAGAATCAACAGTTGCGAGAAATGTTATTGTTCTTTTGGTAGAGGAACGTATTTTTCTCGTTGAACACGTCTTTCGTGAAAGAGACAAGTATACTGATTTAGTGAAGCACAAGTTTTCTGAAAAGTTTTCAAATATTCCTGTTCTTTATCGCAATGCAGTTCGAGCTGTTATCGAAAAATGTCAGGCAACAAGCCCTGTTGAAGACGCTGATCGAAGTGGACGACCACCTAAACTAAACGAACAGAAGCTAGTATTTGATATTTCGGATACTATGGCTGAAAGTCTATCAAAGTCAATGCGTAAGCTGGCACAACAGCAAGATTGCTACCACACATAAAGCTGTAAGAAAACAACTGAAACTTTTCCCCTAGAAAGTAACGTGTGTTTAAGAACTAAAACCTATAGATTATGCCAAAATACTAAATTATTGTCCATGTTTTAAACATTTTATTGACAAAAATTCCGTAGGTATCCTCGACATTACGTTTTTTATGGATAACCCTTGGTTTAATCTGAGAGGCTATATTAATTCAGAAAATACACGATTGTGGTCGACAACTAACCCCCCTTGAATTGCACGAAGAGAAAATTGGAGTCTGGATCAGTATGAGTAGAATGCGCATTCTAGGTCCAATTTTTTTTTTAAATATATATTTAATAGTGATCGTTATTGTTCTGTTTTAACAAACTTCATTAGTAAATTAACAGAAGTAGAAATCAATCATGGTTGATTCCAACAAGATGGCGCCACAGCGCACACAGCTAACAGATCGATGATTTTCTTTTACTAAATGTCTTTGGTGAACGAATCATTTCGAGGAGTTTGTGGCCTACACGATCGTCCGATCTGCCTCCCCAGTTTACTTTCTATGGAGGGCAGCAAAACAAGCAGTGTATCGCAACAACCAAGCACGATTGACGAACTAAATACCACAGCGGCATACGTACGGCTCATTCCAACATATCATCTGCTTAAAGTGTTTGAAAACAAACTGAAACGTGTGCAGTGTTGTAGTGATGTTGGAGGAGGTAATTTTCAACGCCTTTTAGCGTATAAACTATTCCAGTTATTGTAATATCGGTTTCTATAAAATAATGAAATAAAAATATAAAGTAATACTTCCATGATTGCAGTAAACAGAACCTTCCCAAACGCACAGAAACTTCCCAAATTTACAGATTTCAAAAAGGCTTACGATTCTGTTAAAAGAAATAAAATGTGTGAAATATTAATTCAACTTTGTATTTCCAGGAAGTTAGTTACGATGATTCAAGTTTATATGAAAGGATTGTTCGTGTGAGGAATCAACTACCGAACGATTTTAATATTTGTAATTAGCTGAAGCAGGAAGAGCGGTTTTCTCCTATTTTGTTTAACTCTGCTTTAGAATAGATAAAAAAAAAATAGAAACAACAGTGAAAGATTTATCTTTTAAGGGAAACATCCACATGATAAGTTGTTATTCGGAAGATTTAAATGCACTAGGCAATAATAGGCGCTCAATGATGGGAGATTAATTAAATTTTCGCATTAATGGGAGGGAGGTCTTTTGAAAGAATTAATAAATTCTAATATTTACATACAGTTCTAAAAGCCGTAATGAAATTTATTTGGAGATTCAAAACAAAGTTTACATTGGTGAAAAATGTGCTTTTATTTGGTGATTAAGCTGTTGAACTCTCGATTATTATCAAAACAGTATAAAATTAGGGTAGGTAAAACAACAATAACTTTACCGGTTTTCTTGTATGGTTGTGAAACATGGTCGTCGATATTAGGTGTTGAAAAGAAGTTTATTGTTTTTAAGAAACCAATTCTGGAAAAACTATATGACCCAGTAATATCTCGCACGATTAGAAGACGAAAGAGTAGATGCTAGAGTTTTAGTTGGGAGACCCACGGAACGATGTTGAGAAGATAATATTAGGTTTGAATTAGGGGAATCGAATGTAGCGACCGCTATCAGATCAGATTGGCTAAATGGGGTGAAATGGCAGATCTTTGTTAGTGCGACTGTGAATTTTTGATTCCTGAGAATGTGGAGAAAGAAAGTAATTGATTTTATTACTTGTGAACAGTATTATAAAATTATGAACGAAATAAGAAGTGTATTAAATAAATAATGGAACCGTACAATACCTTTATTTTTTTTTTTTCATTGTTCTGTCTGCCGTATATTAGAGAGGAAAAAATATTCCGTATGTATATATTTGTCTTTGTGCGTATATGTTATAATCACGATTCAGCCTAATTCTCTGAAAGTGTAGTTTATTTAACTCTTTGAAAATTAATAAATCAAATGAAGAAGTATAGAAATTTTAACGGATATTCGATTTACAAGAGGATTCAGTTTTATGAAAATTATAATCATTCAGTTTTTTTTTTTACCTACCAACACTAATATCGAAGGAAAAGCTACTAAAGAAAATACTGTTTAACTTTCTTGGTTCATTAAACCATCTCTACTCTAAAAAATCAGCTTTTTAAATTTTATCTAATCATGTTTTAACCTACGGTTTAAAATTTTTTATCAATATTCCTAAAAAAGGCATTTGTTACAATAATTTTCTTGCTTTAGAGTAAACTGGGATTAATAATTAATAATTTAGGACAGCGTATTTTAACAAAGAAATAATATTTTACCCCGGTGTTAGCAATTCAAAATATACCTTTCTATTATTATTTGCTTATTGATAAGAAATTTTTTTAATAAATGAGATGGAATGAATAATGCAGTAACATTATTTTAAACTATTGTACTAAATATATTTTTAAATAGTACAGGAAATTAAACGAAAGAGTCGATTTCATTCCCAGTTTTTTCGTTTTCTTATATTCTAAATGATGTGATATATTAATGATATTTTTCATGAATAAATTTATACTTATAAATGGAAATATACATAGAATAATATATTTAAAATGCACAGATTTACAATCAAATAAGTTTTTTTAGGAATTTTTTATGTCGCTTACTACTGAAACCTAAATCTAATCTAAATTCCAATTCCAGTATTGAAATCAACGTCAGTTGATATGTTAAAAAAAATTCAGTTTGATATGTTACAGCTTATAAATAGCCAGATCCACCATTGCCTATTTCTCCAAACAGCATTAGTAGATTCGTTTGGTTTTATTAGGTACTGCTAAAAACATTTTGTTAATCTTTTTTTTACTTTTCACATTAATCAAATAAATTTTATGAAAAAAGTAACAAAGAAAATTTTTTTTTTAATATCATTAAAAATGTGTTTATTACTTTTGCGTTCAGATATAATTAAATAAGCTTGTAAATGAAGAGTTGCTTTTATTTTGTATTGTTAATTACAGTAAATTTAATTATATTACGTTTCTTTCTGAAGATAATTTATTACATACAGTTAATGTTACAAAAGTTGAGTTTAGTTATCTCAAAAAAAGTTTTAATTTTTTATATAAAATTTATGTTCAGAAAAAAATTTAACCCAACACTAACCAAACACATACTACACAGTGGAGAAGAAGGAAGAAAATTGAGTAAAATTAGAAAAATTATTTAAAGAAATTAAATCTCCTAGTTTAAATAGATTAGCAGTCATCGTATAATTAATCCAATTTTTTACAAATCCTTTACTCACCAACTGACAGAAAAATACCCATTCATTATTACATCTTAGTAACATATGGATCTACAAAAATAAAACTTAGCAATAGGTTTTTTATGCACATATTTATGGATATACATCCCCTTGGAGAATTAAAACTAAATATTTAATATTTTTTTCTAATTGTAATAATTTAGAAAAGACTCGAATCTTAAAATTTAGTAAAGAGACTCCTCATGATGTGCAAACAAGATATGTCGTAAAGTTTTCCAAAACTTTTAATCAATAAGGGCCAGGTTAGATAAAAACATTTTCTTAATACGTTAGAGAGTTTCTTTTGAATTGTGTAGTTTTAGTGAAGAATAACGTTAATTTTAATTATTAAGTTAAGGTATAAAACAAAAATAAATTGTTAAAATGGAGAAATTATTTGAAAATAAGATTTTATTGGTTTTTTTTTTAATAATAATAATTGTATCCAGGAGGGATATAATATACGAACAGAATATAATTTCCTTAAAATACGTTCTTTGTATTTAGTTCTCTGATGTTTTGTTGATTATCCTGTCTTATGCACTATTAAAAAAAAATAACATAACATTATATTATTTAATACACCATTGTGGAATGAGTAAATATTGAAAATATTCTGAAATGAATTCTAATTTATTTCGATGATTTTTTTATTATCTTTTGTTTTACCGAATTGCTGGAGAACTAAGCTAGTACTAGCAATTCCGAAAAAAGGCAACTTAGATATGTAAAGAATTAGACCAATCTTAGTGCTGAATTCGGTTGCAAAGGTCTTCGAGAAAATTATTTAGGTGTACCTTTGTGGGATTCTACACAATGCTATTGATCTACAACAATAGAACCTAAACGAGATGTCATTTTAGCCCCTGAAGTTGAGATTAGAGGACAGGTCAGGTATACTTTGATTTCAAGAAAGCGTTTGACAAGGTGCCTCACGACATAGTCTTAGTTATAGTCATAGTTCCAAGTCAAGATCGCAAGTCTAAATGATATATGTCAACAATGTGGGTTTTGCAAGGTTCACATCTTGTACCACTATTATTTATTGTTTTTGTTAATGATGTTGAGAAAGCTATTCAGTTCAACATCTACGTATACGCTGAAGATCTCAAACTTCTTGCAAAGGTGAGTGAGTAACAATGGTGATTTTTTTGTGTCACAAACAGATATTGACAAGATACAATATTGGTCAACTGCAAATCGTATGCCATTAAATTCAGTCAAGACTGTATAACGTTTTCACAGAAAATCATGGTAACTAACTATCGATTAAGATCTTTGTTAAAAGCATACATCATGAAGAAGTACTATGTGACTTGGGTGTATATTTTGATAGGACGTTACTTTTTACAAGCTATGTTGACAAGATTTTAGTCATGTTGACTAGACTGTCAAGTCAACAAAATTGTTGACAAGGTTTGGTGACAACCTTGTCAACATGGCATGTAAAGATTAAAACAAGAAGACAGGTTGGGTTATTGCTTTGGGTTGGATGCCACTTAACACCATCTTACGCTTATATCTCATCATCGTTCTACCAGTGCTTGTGTACTGCTCTACGATTGCACGAGGGATGACACAGTAATAAAATTAAAGCAGTGTAGAAAAGACTGTTTTCCAGCACCCATTGTCGTGACTACATATCTACATCTTCCATCCTACGAGGATTGTGGCAGAGAGTGGAGAATCATCACTTCTTAGGAAAGAACAGAGCTTCAGAATGTGATTTTCGCCTACAAGACCGAACACGGATGTACTGAAATTGATAATTTTAGCATTGGTTACAGGGTGCCTCTGTGTCCAGGAGGAGACCAACTTTACGTCTTTACGTCTGATCCTTAATAGCAGAGAAATTGTGTCTCAGGTGGCCACAAAATAATAGGAATCTGGGTTGACTCCAGTCGAATACAGGAGGGCCCACCCATATCAGGAGGAAACTGCTTACTGATGTGATCTATTCAGCCCTGCTATATAGCGTCGAGTTGTAAGCGGGCGTTGTTAGATTTGCCAAGTGCAGGTGTAAATTGGAATCCATCCGTAGAAGGTGTTGCATCAGAGTAGCGGCCGCCTATACGACGGTGTCCAGGGAGGCGGTGATTGCTGGATTCCCGCCTGTAGACTTGATGATAATGCGGCGTAGCAGAACTAGGACACTGAGAACATTCCCATTAGAGGAAAGGAAGCGTTCTGCTGAAGAACTAGAAGAAGAGATCGCACAAACATGGCAGGAGCGGTGGGACCGGACCACGAAGGGTAGGTAGACCCACCGCCTTATTGGAGACATCATGGGATGGTTCTGGAGGACCCATGGCACGCTGAGTTTTGATTCCAGTCGAGTCATGGGGAATTCAGGTCTTATTTGTATAGATTCGGGCTCGATCTATCTGAAAATTTTCCGGAGTGCGAGATGGAAGAGACCCCCCAACATGTATTCTTTTTGTGCCCGCGATTCACCATAGAGCGTAGAGAGATGCTCGGCAACCTGAGACGTGAGCACATGTTCTGCCGTAAAGATACCCTACGGATCCTTTTACAAGATGAGGCACAGAGGAAGATTGTGGAAAGATTCGTCAGGACGGTCATGAGGAAGCTGCAATTGTTCTCCTCTTCCGCAGAGACGAATGACACTGGAGGGCGCGTGGGCGGACTCGACTGAGTGCCTAGGTGGTCCCCCGTACTTGTGGGGGTCGCCTAGGTGCGATGAAGTCGGGGACACTCTACTTGTGCGTCTGATGATGTCCACTGATAAGTGGTGTGACTATTTGAGATATCTGTCTTCACTGCTGTGCGGTGAATTAGTCCCACGAAGGGGGAAGCCAGAGGTGGAGGTTTAGTTGGTAGTGCGAAGGAATACATATGCCTTTGGTTATAACTGGCGGAACCTGTTAGCGAGCCCGACACTGCTTAGGCGGCCGTAAATGGGGTTCCTCCACCTCTTTAAAAAAAAGATGCCTCTGTGTGGCTTCACATATCGTCCCACTGCAGTTTTTCTTGTTTCTTTAACCGGACCTCCAGCAGCTTCCGTGATGCCACGAGCTATTACGAAAGGACTAGTTTTCAAAAAATCGCCGTCTTTCTTCTTTATAACTAAATATTTTGGTATTGAACCAATATTCTTCGGTTTAAACTTAGAAGTTTCCTTTATCACTAAGTTCTACGCTCTTCCTTCTCTTTGCCTGCGAAGGCAGAGGCTCGTCAGGACGAGAGTTTTTTCGTAGACCCTCTGCCACTGAAGTTGTGGATGTTAAGTTCTTCATTAACCTATACTTACACCAGTCATGATGTCACAAGGTGCCGGTGGAAAGACGGTTGGGCGTTCCCCGGATTATTTATCCTACTTGGGTGTTCCCCCAGTCAGCCGCCTCCCACAAATTTAATCCGGGTCGGGGAGTCAAGTACTACCTGACCCACGATACTGATATCCCAGGCTCGCACGTTGCAGTAAGGGCTCTGATACCCTTACCCATAGGACAATCCCTGCCAAGGGCCAAGTGACTAACTCACGCTGGACGGGAAAGACTTCGGCAGAGCAAGCTCACAGCAGCCGACCTTCAACCAGGCTTCACAACCGAGAAGGGGGATGAGCACTCCTCGTCCGCACACCGTCCAGCGTCGACAGTCCAGAAGACGCTAACAGCGAAGCCGAGAAGCGCAACCACAACCAGCTTGGACAGCTCGGAACCGCCAATCCCGTACTCCACAGGGAGCTCCTGAGCAAGACCATTTCCCCGTTGCCAACGAAAGTGAAAGTACTGAAGTACTATGTCGTTGCTCGCCTCAGACGTGTGCGTAGATGTTATTGCACGGACGTGGGGTTAGATTTATCCGGGGAATTATTATTATATAATAAATCAATTAGATGAGGAAGATCTGTATGACATGTAAATAAGGTGTAGTTTTGTACAAACTCAGACCAACCATTCGTGCGATGTGTGGTTAATTGAATCCCAACCAACAAAGTACAGCGGTATCTACTACCTAGCAATCAAATCCGTATAAAAGTAACCAGCCTTTACTAGGATTTAAACCTTATAATCTTCGACTTCAAAAATGAGCTGTTAAACAACTAATTTGCGATGACAAGTTTAACCACTGGACTAGCTCGATGGGCTAATTCACTATAAATTTCAAAATAATCAGAATATTCACGAGAACCACAGATATCACTTTGATTATAATTTTTTAATTAAATCATGTAAAAAAATAAATTGCAGTGAAAATTTATTAGTTTAAATTTTTCTTAATTTAATCATGTTTAATTATTCTTCAGTTGTTTAATTAGGCAGTCAAGTTTTTCCAATTAAAACAACAAAAAATAAGAACGATTTGGTAATTTTAGTTGCCATAAACTTTATTTGTTGGATTCAATCAGCTATCTTTGCAGGTATATTTTTCCACTTCATAATATTTTAAACGTAAATTAGCTAAAGTCTATTAAGTCTATTAAAGTCTAAGCAATTTACGTAAAAGATTTCACAATATTATGAACTTAGGGTAGAATCCTATAAATACTTTCCAGATCACCCATTTCTACCTTCATAAGTATTATACTTAACTACTATACTATAACTTTTAACCTCCGGGGCCGCAGTTAAGTATTACTGTACAGAGGATGAGATGAATGATTTGTAGCGTGTGTGAAAAATGCCATGCCTGAGCGGGATTCGAACCCGGGACCTCCGGGTGAAAGGCCGAGACGCTACCACTCGCGCCACGGAGGATACTATATTATAACTTAGCTATATTATACTTAACTACTTAACTATAGTAGTAGTATATTGTAGTTCTATTAAGTATATTAATATACTTAACTATATACATTTTTGTGAAAAAATATCTGTTCCAAAATTTTTACTCCTGAAATCTTAAAAATTTATGTTATAAAATGGAGTTTTCATGCAATATAAAATGATATTCCGATTAGAAAGGGTGAAATTGTTAACCAAAATTCCAGATAAATCCCAACTCTGTTCAATCTAATTTTCTTTTTTTTTCTTTTCTTTTAAGAAATTATCTTTCCGGATTCAGGGATAAGTAAATCTTTTAAAAATCTATGGAAATTTTAAAACAGAATACGTTCAGTTAAAAATTTTATATTTCGAAAAAATAAAGAATGTATCTACTAATGTCTCTTGAATTGTAATTTAACTTTTTCGTTTCAATTTAATAAATTTTTTAGCAAATAAAGGATTCTGGTAGATTATTCTTTAATAAAATTATATTTCATCGCTACGTAAGTGCTAATAAAACTAATTCATGAATTATATTGTTTTATTTGACTGATCAATAAAAAAGAAACACTTAATAGTGATAAAAAGGTTATTTATAATTTTAGGAAATAAGGTTATAAACGTATTTTTATGATTATTGTCAAAACTGAAATATAAAACTGCAGGTTTGAAGTACACAAAACATACAAGAATGTAATCATCATACATTCTAACAAATATACTTGCCATACTGTTGTTATTAATAGATATAATCAAGCAATTAGAAACAAAATGAACAGAGATGAAATGCCTAGCAAGAAATCAAATCGTTGAAACTGTCTTACAGTCGCATTTGGAGTTAGTTCCTTATTCAAAGTTGGCGTTAATTCTGCTGTCACCAAACAAGACAAGACTAGCTAGCTGCTCTCTACTTGTAACAACTCCACCTCTCCTCAGATTATCCTACTCGGTCCTTCTTGAATATTCATTACTTTTCCACTCCCTTTCAGATATATATATATTTTCTACCAAAAAAGATTTTAATCGACTCAAATGTATGTACTATAAACCAATATTAAATAATTTTAATAAAATTAGAAATTAATAATTTTATTTTAAAAAATAAAAATATTTGGTAAAAATGTTAATATTTATCTAAAAAAAAAGATTTGTTAGCCGTAAAGTATATTTTAGCCGTAAGGTGATAAAAAAACATGAGTTATTATGTTCCCTAATATTATTTTTCCAGTTTTGAATAATAAGTGATGCGTGTGTGTGTGTGTGTGTGTGTGTGTATGCGCGCGCGCGCGTATTTTGTAGATGAAAAAATTATGAATATCTACTTCACCAATCTAGATGTGAAGAAATTCTGATTTTGAGCAAAATATGTTATTTCCAGCTTTCCAGGACAATATTTGTTGTATATCATCTGTTCCTACGATTTATTAAATAAAACCTGAGAACATCAGTAACTTCAAAATATTTTCTCATGAAAATAGTAATGTAATTACTACTTTTAGAACAAGCCCTTCAGTTTACCTATTATATTGAAACTCTTTCTGTAAAAAATGGATTACAGATACGCTTTTAAAAATAACTTTTACTGTTAAAATTCTTTTGCAAATTAACAGTACTTTTATAAAATTTATTAATTTCAATACATTTTTAAATTATCTGAAATTATTTCATTTTTAAAGTAATACCGCTTATTACCTAACGCTGACTCGTTATACTTTATAAATTACGTTAGCATGGTTATCTCAGAAATATTTACTATGCTAAATTAAGCTGAATAAAATTTTACATAATAAAAATTAACAATATTATTTATTATGTAGTATGTTAAGAAATACGTTTTTCATTATATTAATACATTCGTTAGTATACTTAGTTCTCTCAAACTAAAAATAAATTATCAAACAAAACATTATTAGAAAACTAGCAAGAACAGATGGTAAATATTGAATGTCAATAGATTTTGCATGAAAGCGATTATTTTGCAATACTTAAAAATCGTAAAAATAAAAATTTTAAGCTTAATTCTCGAATGAGTTTGATGAAACTGAATTGCGTTAACCCTCATGTCAAATCAAACATTTCAAAGCATATGCGTACTTTGAGTAACTACAATAACTTTTTTTTTATAAAACTGCAGCAAAAAAACATAATATTTTTTGGGCACATATTTTTTGGAAATATTCAACAGAATGCTTGCACAGTTTTAAGTTTTCTACCTTGTACTTCAATGATCGATTAAAAAATTGTAGTATATTAAATGCTGCAACTATTATGTTCACATATGACATAAGTCATACTAAGGAAATTATTCATTCATATTTTATATCTTAATGAACAGAATAAACATGAATGTTATGTTCAAAATATTTAGGCAAAAACTAGAAAATAAATGGTTCAAGATAGTTGAATTACGAGATTTCAAACCATGATGAAAGACAAATTTTCAAATGTCAGTAAACAAAAGTAGATAGAAAATTTCATTACTTCTCATTTCAGGATATGGTGAGATTTTAAATTATATCATTAGAGTGCTGTTCTTGTTCCGTAGTCACTTGAAATAATTTCTTCCTCTAATTCACCTGTCAGTAAGCGTTTTGTTTTTATTTTATTTTTTTCTGTTTTTGCGATACTATAAACCTTGTATTTATAGTCTAGCCAGGAGGTGGAGCCCTATGGATCCTCACTGTCTTCACATTTATATATTAAAAGAGGACGTTACATTCAAAAAAATAAAAGAGAAGAGGAAACGACGAAGAAGGAAGTATAATGACTTTAAAAATACCTGAAAAAGAAAGTAAATTACAAAAGATAGAATAGTAGTAACTATAATAACTAAAGTACACAGACTTTTGAAGAGGAAAACTCACAATTCAACCCCCAAGGTGGCTAGAGCCTTTATCTATGTCTTAAATTCTTTCCTGAGAAAACACGAATGTATCCTGAAAATTTGATAGTAATCCGTCGGTTGATTCTTGCGTGATGCTGTGCAAACGAACAGACAGAACCCGGCACAAACTTTCGCATTTATGTATTACATTATACTTAGCTGCAAATACAGAGTGAGCATCATAAAACCGAACCCATAATGAAACCGTTACCCAATACGATTTATGAAAGACTCTCACATAACTAGCGCGACTAGTGGATGAATATATTGCTACTGATTGTTGCTTCCATTTGTCAGGTGGATACGTGTCAGTGCAGTATACGTTTTGTTGCAGTGCAGTATTGTGAGCGCAGTTGTGTTGTGTTGTGTAAACCCACCGGGTTGGTCTAGTGGTGAACGCGTCTTCTCGAATCAGCTGATTTGGAAGTCGAGAGTTCCAACGTTCAAATCCTAGTAAATCGGTTATTTTTATACGGATTTAAATACTAAATCCTGGATACCGGTGTTCTTTGGTGGTTGGGTTTCAATTAATCTCACATCTCCGGAATGGTCGAACTGAGACTGTACAAGACTACACACTTCTTTTACACTCATACACATTATCCTCATTCATCCTCTGAAGTAATATCTGAACGGTAATTCCCGGAGGCTAAACAGGAAAGAAAGAAAAAACTTGTGTTTATGTAAAATGCCTTATTCAATCCAGGAGAGTAGCTATAGTTGAGGCCTATATTCGTTTTGGATCGTTTGAAGAATCACGTCAAGTATCCGTAGAAAAATTTCCGAATGCCTGTATCGCAGCGAAGAGTAGCATACACGATTTAGTTAAAAAATGGCGTACAACAGGCTCGGTTTCAAATGCAAAACGAAATAGGCAACCTTCCATTAAGACTACACAGGCCATTGCCGATATTGAAAGAAGAATTACTACCAGTACACAAACATCACTACACAACTTATCCCAACAATCTGATGTTAAATACACATCTTAAAAAATTCTTCATGTATTAAAATTCAAACCGTACGCGCTAAAACTGTGCAACAACTGAAGAAGAGAGACATACCGAAACGACTTGACTATTACAACTGACTTCTCGAAAACATTTTTGGTGGACAGATAGACCCGATGTCGTATTTCATGTCAGACGAGGCATGGTTTCATTTATCCGGCCATGTTAATTTGCAGATCAGGTATTGGAAGGCGAGGAATCCTCACGAGATATTCGAGCGTCCAATTCACGATGAGAAAATTGGTATTTGATGTGCCGTTTCCGGTAATCGTATGGTGGGCTCAGTATGTTGTGACCGTACTGTCAATACACAAGTTTATTTCACAATTTTCGAAGAATTCTATGCAATTACCTGATAATGAAAAAGATAACAGCTTCTTCCAACAAGACGGAGCAACGTGTCTCACATCAAACGTTTCACTGAACCGCGTTCATGCAGCTTTCACAAATGAACGATTTGTCTGTCAGCAGAGGACGGAGAACTCCACCTTCCCCTGAGTTATCTACTTACGATTTTTTCCTTTGGGGTTACTTAATTTTATGCATCTAATCCCCACAATATTGATGGTGAATATTTAACGAGAAATCGACGCAATTGACAACAACGTTTTACGTCAGACGACTCTCAATATGATCAGTCGAGTACAAACGTGAATCGATGCCCAGAGTGCTCATTTTGAACATTTTTAGTAACAATGAGGTAAATAAATGCAACATTTAAATATTGTTTTATGGCTTTCTTATTTAATCAATCCGTATCATTAATAAAATTCTATTCAAGTACGATATCAAGTACGACAAGTTAAAGTACGATAATGCTATTTTACAACCTTACCTTGTTGTTGTAAGTACACATCATTCTACATATCTACTTTATCATTGTCAAATTTATTGTATAGCTAACAGTTGATCCAAGTCTACACAGTCGCTAGCTTTCATAGTCTTTCTGCTAATAAAAGCGTTCCTATTTCTTAGAAACAATTTTTTCCGAAAATTGCATTTTCGGAGAATCTCGAACAAATTCGACTATTTCAGTTGGTTCTTCTTACGCCCAAATTCAGCATTTATATTGATTCACGCAAGCTCTATTATAAAACTATGACTCAAGTTTATAAATAATTTGTAAAAGTTTTCATCATTCTCTATCTAGTCTAGCACGACATTGTTCTGACACGTTAGACAACCTTTGATTTGATCTGAAAGTTTGTATGCGTGTAATCGCAAGAGCTTTCATGTGCATAATGTATAGCGAGCAGATTTAGAAATACCAAAATTCAAATTATTGCTGTAGATTAATGTCTTCTAACTCCTAATACAAGATTGCTAAATACGTTTGACATCTTCGCTTGTGCTATTTACACTTTTTTAAATGGGTATGTTTAAAATTTTGGAATACGCAGAGTTATAGAACTACTCCAAACTGTATTTATTCTGTCAACAGTTGCGCTAAACAATAACAGACTAAAATTCCAGAAACCAAAAGACGCACTTCGTTGTTTTTCTTTTACTCGCTTCTCTTACCGTTTGACCAGAAATATGCTTGTTGAAATTCTGTATGGGTGATAGTCATTGTTGTCAATATAAATATGATAATTACCTGCTTCACTATTACAAAAATACTGTAACTCCACTGAGTAGAAGGTAACTGTGGAATTTGTTCTCTTTTGGAAACCCTGTGTGAATATTGTGCTGAATATATTGTTTGAATATAAGATAAATTAAAATGTTATTTGCAGAGATGAAATTAACTTTTAGATCAAAGAGAGCTGTAATAGAGAGAAAAAGAAGCATGGTGAACACTCAAACTCTTCTTCATTGTTCTGGATGTATAATAATTAATTATTTATGATAATTTTAAATGAAAATCTCAAATTATATAGAGCAAAACTCAATTAGGAATACTATACAATACCTGTTGTTCGGTAAAATATCATTCAGATACAAGATAAAATATGGAGATAATTAGATACACTCATCTATTCAGAGTATAAAGGAAATATTTTAAACAGAATAAAATAGCTGACTAACAACAAAGAGACGCTGCATCAATTCTAAAATAAAAACACTCTAACCCTTTTATTTTACAAATACTGATGAAAGAGAACAACTCTAAACAAAGAGAAAAAAATATTTCCAAAGAACAGTTTAAACAGCTGATTTATTATTATATCTGACTTCTTTTTAAAGTAGTTCAGTAAGCTGTATTTTAAATAGCAAATTAACTACCGTTAAAATAGATTAAACTGGTTCTTTTTTAAAAATCAATTAAGCAACAATTAAAACATTTTTAAAAATCGGGTATTTTTTTTTAATTTATTTCAGGTAGTCTACATTATTTTATTACGGCAAAAACATTTAAAATTATTAAATTAATAAAAGTAACACCCAAGTGTTACAAATGGAAATGATTTATAATTTCATTTAATTCTTTATTT
Source organism: Lycorma delicatula (assembly GCF_047948215.1). Taxonomy (NCBI): domain Eukaryota; kingdom Metazoa; phylum Arthropoda; class Insecta; order Hemiptera; family Fulgoridae; genus Lycorma; species Lycorma delicatula. Next base: position 128,085,151 of record NC_134457.1, read on the forward strand.
CATGAGAATTTTTAATACCTTATAAAAAAATCGTAACCTCACAATACTAGGTATCACAGCTACAATAAAACATAAACATATTGTTCTAAGAAATGAAAATCTAGACAGACATAGAACAAATCCTGAAAAATGTCGGTTTTCATATTTCAACGGAAATATCCATTTTAACCATCCCTGAATCCATTTTGACTATTTTCGGCGTGACGTCTGTACATACGTACGTACTTATTGTATTTCTCATAGCTCAAAAAGGATTAGCCGTAGAATGTTGAAATTTTGGATTTAGAACTGTTGTAACATCTAGTTATGAATTTCCCGTTTTGGTTGCAGTAGACTTGACCAAAAATGTCCAAAAAAGCTCAAAATCAAAAAAAATTGATTCTGCACTTTTTCTTAACCGAGTAATAACTCCTCATGAGGGCTTTTCAACGATATATTATAGTAGTACTTACTTTAATTGGTTCCAGAGTTATAGCCAAATAAAATTTTAATCAATGAAATAATTGGATCTTAAAAGGGAAAGACACATCAATTTGAATTCCACTTTATTTCCTTTTTCTTTTTAATTTAAATATATTGATTTATTAATAAAATTATTGATTTCTTATTGTAAAAAAATTGTTACAATAAATAATAAAGTAATAACAAAATAAAAAATATGACAAAAACAGAAGTTATTAGTGAAATAAAATTTTATATATTTTAAATTTTAAAAAAACGTGTATATGCAATTTAATAGACGTACAAGGAAGTCTATGGTGTCCACATCAGATTTTATTATTAACACAAAAATTTGCTAACGCACCGTAACTTAAAATAAAACTTTGCCAAATCCCTTATAAAACAAACACATACAAATCACACTACTCACACTAATCACCTACGGGGTAATATCATTCCGTAGTGGAATAACAGCACCTTTACCTTTCATCAGAAAGTTCTGAGTTTGAATCCAGGTCAGGTTTTGCGTTTTTCACGTGCTACAACGTTTACCTTTACCCCTATTTAACCTCTTTAACCTATAATTGGTGCAATCACATCCCGGATAAAAAATAAAATATAGGAAATAACTAATGTTGGTTAATTACTCAACAAAACATGAGAATAAGCACACTTCTTTGTGAATATATTTAGTACCACTTAACAATCAATTCCGTAAAACTTTGATACGTAACATATATGTAAAATATTATTTCAACAAATTTCCAGTTATTACGTAACCTTTACCACATTTTGCTATTAACACATTAATAAATAATTACTTATTAATAAATTAATTTAACCAGTTTTGTATTTAGCAATTATATTTTCGTTTTAATTAGTTAAATTTGTTTCTTGCAATTATAAGATTACTCTCCTATCAATGTAATTAATTTGTTCTCTTGCGCTTGATATCCTTTACTCTTCCCTGAGGTGACACCACCTCCTTGGTTCTGTAATGTGTTTTTCTTTTTGTAATTCAAATTAAGTGAAAATTTTGAGCTACGAGTAAATTTAATATCACATATTAATCATTAAATATCATATTATTCATTTAATATCATACTTTACATTTTAATTTACGTGTACAATATCTTAAAAATGTTAACTCGCGGTTTACGTAAACAAATTTATAAAACTAATAATTTATTCTTCGTTCAGAATTCTGATTTTTGATGATGATGATGAGATTTATTATTACTTCATTATAGGTAAAACCTATTTTAATTTTTTTTTTTTTTTTTTTAAATGGTGGACAATTTCTTCTACTATTTGAGAGCCTTCACTGCAATTGAAAAAAATGTCTACCTGTAAGACTTCTTTCCTGTAATTGAAACGATTGTTTTTTTTAATATTAAATTTAACTGTGTGAAACAAAATAATTTTTTTGGACAGCTGAGTATAGCCATAAATATAATTTTTTAGATATTTTATAATCTTGGTGCTACATTAACAAAATAATGATTGAATGAAAATTGTTGTAAGTACATTACCACGAACTTTATTAAGTTCATTATTTTCTACATATTTTTTTGTACTTAAGACAATCTTATTTTTTTAATGCATCATTTTATCTTTGGATCTAGAAAAAGATTTTTTTTAAATAATAATTTAAAATATACAATGTTGATTTACAACATGTAAGAAACGGAAGAGAAATAATTTTATATTAAGTAAAAGACTGCACGTGGCGGAATGATGGAGTCTTTACCTTTCATCCGAAAGTCCCAAGTTCTAATCCCAGTTAGACATGGCATTTTTCATACGCTACAAATTTCCATTTTCACGCTGCCAAATAAAAGCTTCTTTGTAAGCTTCTGTGGTAAATTAATTCATCGTTATCAGTGAAAATAAAATTATTTTCTTTATTTCTTTTATTACTAATTTTGTTTACCGCCCCCTATTTCTAATAAATATAGTATGCGCATTTCTAATAATAATCTTCTTTATTCAACAAAATAAACAGATTACAAATGAAAATAAAATTATTTACAGTTATAAATTCTTAATGCATAAGCGTAATAGACATACAACCAAATATAAAATAATAAAAGTAAACAATTATTACAACGTCTTGTGGAATTTGGTACCCCCCTATAGGAATAACTTTATTGGAGGTTATCATCCATTATTTTTCAATGAGCAAAATAATAAACTAACCATTTATTGAATAATGGTCAAGTGTGGATTTCCAAGTGGATATAAAAAATAATTACACGATACAAGTCTTACAGTAGTACAATTTCAGCTAGTGACAAGATTATATATACATACATACAGATTAAATAAATCAGAACCATAAATTCAATACAAGAATACAGCGATAAAATTGAAAATGAAATTAATCCTAGATAAAAAATTGAAAGAAATATAATAACAAAAATAAAAATTTAAAGTAAATAAAAATTAATAAAAAATATGAAAATTTTAGTCATCGATTCCACCCACAATCACAGGGCAATCAATTTAAAGAGACTCTCTACATCTTCAATTGACAACAACCAGTCATAAATTGATAGTGAAAATCTTTTCGAATCTTCTATGGATTTAAATTCCCAGGTAAATGATAAAATCTTTTTGGACCTAAGTATGAACAAAAACGTTTAAATAATTCAATTCTTGGCCTAGGTGGAACTACTCTATCCGCTTGCCCCAAAGGCCTCGTAACCAAAGTGCCAAGGATCCTATTCTGCTTACAGCCTTCATAATACGTAATTAGTATTCTATAGAAATACATATGACGCAGTGGCAAGATCTTAAGGTCTCTGAATAATGGGAAGGATTCATATCGCGTACTTTTACCCAATATTATACGTATTACATGCTTCTGAGCAATATAAACAGATCTAAAAGTACTGTAGTAAGCTCCACCCCATACTTTAACGTTGACTACAAAAGCATAATACAGCCATTTCAAAACTCTAACAGTATTTTTTTTTAAATAATGGAATTTCTTTATACAAACACGTAATTGCTTTTTGAGATTAGTAATATGAACATTCCAGGATGGTCTACTGTCCAAAGTAATGTCCAAATATTTCACAGATGTAGCATGTGAAATATCCTCACACGAACAACCAGTATTCACCTTACATCCCAACGAGTGATATTTAAGGCATCCAACATTTTCTGCCGTACTTTGCAAATTGATGCTCATGTAATTTGTCTTATTTACATTTAATGAAATTCCATTCATTACAAGCCACCATTTTATGATCCTCAGGACAGCCTCCATGTCATTTTTAATTCCAAACAGAGAGGGTGACACGTAACAAAGTGCTGCATCATCTGTAAAGGTGGTCATGTGCCCTCGAAAAGAGCCTCGATATAAATCATTAATATATACAAGAAACAGCACCGGTCCAAGTATAAATGTAAAAGTTTAAATGTATATGTTTTACAGCATGTGACTATCTCTAAATTTTTTACTGTGCTCTTCATTGCATACTTTTAGCATAAATTTACCTAATAATTCCTTATTGTATTTTAAAACACTTTGGGTTTAGCAATTAAGTCCACATCAACAGTTATCTGAATTATGAGTTAAATTCAAAATGAAGATTCGCGTGTAAAATTAATTTAAATTCTAATTTTTACAATTGTGATTTCGAACATGCATTTAACCATTTATTTCACAAGAAATGATGATATGAATGAAATAATTAGTGGAAGATAACCTAGCAGGAACTAATCTGAAACTACATGATTTCGAACCCCGTATTTCGACCACTATTTCGACTAGCTGGTTATTCCATTAGTAATATATTTAAAAATAAGTTAATTATCTTTTGTTTTTTATTCTTATGCAAAGTACAGTTTTTTAATCAGAGTTACAATAATTTATTGAAATATAAATAGAGAATTAAAAAGTAAATTAATAATTTAGTCGTTTACATCCACGATTAAGGATTTGGTTACTAAAATATAAATCATTTCAATGAATAACATAAATAATGTCATTTGTGGAGATTTTGCAAGAGTACATTATCATTGTAGGAACACAATAAATATCCCACTTAATTCTAGCAGTAGTAATTTATTCTCCGTAAAGCCTAAATGGTTAAATTTATATACCTGTCTGCAATTGACAATTTAGAATTCAGTCGACCTGATGTTTATACCTTTATACCAAAAATATTAATTTTGAATTGTTGGTGTTTTAATTATATTTATTTATATCTCTTCGATTTATTTACTTATACAATCCCTTAAGTTTTCATACACAGAATACATAAAATTAAATAATAATATTGAATAATAATAAATAAATAAAAATGGTTTTCATAAAAAAAAAAGAAAGTATTTTCCTATGTGCGGAAACTTATAAGACACTGTAGTTTTATTTTTGGCTTTCATTGTTTCATTGTTTTTGCCGTAATTAAAAATTATGTTATAATTTTAGGTATTCCACCATCCACTTCCTGTTCAATTTATGAAACAGGTAAAATTTGAGTAATGAACTTATTATTTTGTCTAATCCATGTTTCAATGTACCTATCCATATTTTTTAATGTACTAGTTTAATTCTGTGTAATACCTAAAAATAACTTATTATTTTCTTCAATTTTCCCCTTTTTGTCAAATTTTATCTTGTCCAACATTTTATAGGTATATTACCTAATTTTCATTTGTATAACATTATTTCAACTTTTCAATAACATTATTTCAATAAATATTCACAAAACGTTATTTATTTATGAGTGTTCTTCACTAATATGAATAACAGTAATAGCATAAATTCCAGAGTAATTCTACGTATCTTCAGCGTCGTTGTCCCTTTTGAATATAATATCCATTGTTCGGAGCATTTGTACATTAAAAGTAGTTCTAACTGCAATAGTGGTTATAATAAGATATTCAACTAAATGTTTGCTAACCACATATTAGTACCACAATGGTAACCGTTACTACAGCTTTTGAAAACTATGAGAAATCCGTTTAGAACTTTGAAGCAATTGTTGTCTTAAATAACAGACTATTATTAAACAATGTGATAAATATTATTATTATTATTATTATACTTTAAATAATTTAAAGAATTACTTTGTAACAATATTTTAACACGAATAGGCAATGCAATATGTAATAAAATTTGAAAACATTTATTCTCCTTTTAGAAGATCAATTTCTTTTGAAATTTTTTGCATACATACTTTCAATTAGTTAAATAATTGTTACAGATTACAGTTAGAGTATTACCGACAATTCCTTAAAAATTTTAAATCGAGGTCTACGTAAATTTATTGAAATCTATCCATCGTTCAGAGTTCTGTTTTTTTTTTTAAGATGATTTTGGGATTTAAAATTATTATTAATTTTATTTTAATTAACAATAATAATGTTAATTACATTAGCATAACGTAATTAATATGACATTTACATCTCGATAAGCTTTTGTAATTTTTCAAATTATAAAATCATAATTTATAATTTACGTATATTTAATATGACATTTTACATTTTAATTCACGTGTACGATACCCAAAAATGTTAAACCGGGTCTACATAAATTTATAATAATCTCTGCATATAATTTTACGATTCCATTTGTATGATTTTATAATGATGAAATCAAATTTATTAATCACGTCTTTAATTACGTTTTTTTATATACTCTCTTAACGATATTATCCTGTTATTTAACATACTGTTTACTGGTTTTACTCGATAAACTTTTCAGCAAAAATTAAATATTTTTACAGGTTGTTGTATTAGATTTAATAATAACGATTAATTTTTTAAGAATATTTATAATTTTTCGGTAAAAAATCTTTATTTTTTAAAGAGTAAACTAGCCCCTCTCCTTAATGGAGTTATATTTCTCATTAGTAATGCGTTAGTTAAAAATAAAAAGTTTTTTAAAAATTTCTACATGAGTTTATATATAAACATGTTTTATTATAAAACATCTAGCATTTATGTTTTTTTTTCTAAATCTTATTTTTTTATTATTTAAGGTAAATCCTTAAATAATAAAATATTATCCTATATTTAAAAGGTAAATCCTTAAATATTTTTCGGTTGTTATTTAACCAAAAGTCATGATTCAGTGTAATAACTTAAGTATTTATTCCTTAAATTTACATAAATTTTTTAATTGTGAAAAATATGGTATAAAAGATGGTACTCACGAAGGAGGTAAGATTAAAAGTTGTTAGATTGGCTTTTTATTTTATAAAAATAATAATAATATTATTTTTAATTTCATTAGAAATAATTTTTTTTTAATATTTCAGAAATAAATAATGATATTAACATCCAGCTTTACCACTAACTATATAAAATTTTTGTTTTACTATTAAACTAAAAATGTCAAACTTTTCTATTTCCTTCTACGAGGCGAAAAAAGAGGAATAATAATTTTTATAATCGATAAAAAAGCGGTAGGGGTAACACTTTCATTTTTTTTTTTTTTTTTTTTGTAAAGTTATGCAAAAACTTGTCACTGAAAGGTTTTTTAATTATATTTTATCACTAAATATCAAACAAACACGATTTGTTCATAATTACTTCATTTACGCTACTATTTACATCATTACATTTAATTTTTGTTCGATTTTAATCGAATTGATTCGATTTCCTTCTGAACAAAGTATACCTCATAACAAATATCTTCATCTCGTGAAGTTGTAATACAAAATATTTATTATGCTTTCTTTTTTTTAGCCAACGTTATCGATGTAATTGAAACCTAGCCGGCTTTAACTAAAATTATTTCTACACACATATACAAAGTGTTTCTAAAATGGTGGGCTGGCCTTAATTTATCGGATTCTATTTGTAAAACTAAACGAAAAATATCCTTAAAAATATGGCAATTTTCCTTCATTCTCCTCCTGTCCGCCATTTTGTTATATTTATATATCACGTTCGGATAGACGAATCACATTAATATTTTGTAAGCGTCTTTGTAAGTTTTAAAATTAGTAAAAAATCAGGACTTAAATACCTTCGCAATTAGAAAAAATTATTTTTCAATCCGTTATATCTCCTTAATATAAGTTTTATCAAAATGTATGTTGTTTCTAAAATATTAAGCCTTTTATTTTGAACAAAATAACATTTTATTTTTTTAAATCGATTCACAAATAGTCGAGTGATGGCAGAAAATTGATGTAATTTTGTGTCTGTTTTTATGTCCTCCGCTTTACGTTCAATTTGATTAAATATTAATTGTTTTTGTTTGTTTTTTATTCTAATATTGTAAATTATTATCGAATTAAGTAATAATTTTCTCACAATAACAGACCTAATAATTAAAAAAATAAAACAACTACCTGTGATAATCTTACGTTAATTGTTGTACAACATTAGTTATACTTTTTTTTTTTTAATAGAGTTAATAATTATTAAAATTTGTAAGACATGTTCAAAGTATCCACTATTAGAGACTACACAAGTCTCCAGTTATTCTGAGAGACCGTTCTGTTTTAACCGTTCACAATTCCGGAAGTATTCCTAATTTCTTGAATTTCATTTTGGATCCTTTATTGAAGATCCTCAATGTTGAGTATTGGAGTTGAATAAACCAATGTTTCAAATGATCTCGCAGGTAGAAGTCAAGAGGGTTTAATTAATGTAATCAGGCAGACCAGGGCACTGGCCATCCGCGACCTATCCATTTTTTCATGGAAAGTTTCAGGCAGGAAATCTGATACCAACTGACTGAAATGTGCAGGAGCTCTATCGTGATGAAACAACATAATTCCTCTTACTTGTAGAGGTTTCAAAAAATGTGGAAGATTTTCGACAAATGAGCAAGATAATTTTCTCCATTCAAACGATTTGGTAGAATGACAGGGCCCATAAGTAGTCGTTAAAATACCTGCCCATATTTTCAGGGAAAATCTTTGTTGATGTCTACTTTAGAAGGTACCATGAGAATTCTTGTCGCTCCAGATAGTTTTGATAGGTTGTGATAGTTTTGAACACCATTCCTGTTGAAATAAGCTTCATCTTTACATTTTTAACATGATAAACAGTAATAGTCGCTATGTAAAACTATTCAAAAATGAAAAATTAATATCAATTGTTTTATTATTATTTAATATTAAATCTTATTATGAGAAAATTATTACTTAGTTTGATACTAATTTACAATAGTAGAATTAACAATAATTAAAAGCAATATTTAATAGAATTGAACGTAAAGTGGGGACAAGAAAACAGACACAAAATTACAACAGAATTTGTCTGTCATAACTCGGCTATTTGTGAATGGATTTTAAAAAGATAAACATTAATTTTTTTCAAAATAAAAGGCTTAATATTTTAGCACACAACATAAATTTATAAAACTAACATTTACGGAGATATAACGGATTGAAAAATAAACATGGCCGTCACTTTGTAATTTTCAAAAGTATTTATTTTCTGATTTTTTCTAATATTAAAACTTTATTACCATGACGCTTACCAAATATTAACTTGAGATATAAATTTCTATATAAAAATAACCAAATAGCGGACAGAGGAAGAACGAAGGAGAAATTTCCATTTTTCCTAAGGATACTTTATGTTTAATTTTACAAGTAGAATGCGAAAAAGTATTGCCAGCCCACCATTTAAGAAACATTCGGTATATATATAATACAATGTACTAAACACTTTGCTCGTTCAGCTGGGAAATCATTCATAAAGCTAAAAAATTTAGATCTACATCAATTTCGAACTTTTAAATTACACAGCCCAGTGTACTACCACTGAAATGTCTTTGATTACTTTTTATTCTTATCAACAAAGAAAGCCTACGCAATGAATAAGAAAGAAGAGGAATATCGGAAAAACCAGTAAAATCAATATTTTAGCGCACTATTAGACTACGCTTTTTGAATATTTAATTTATTTGTTATTTAAAATCACTGCTTATTAGAAAATTAAGAGTAGAATATCTTTATTTATCTTTACCCACACATTATAATCAATAAAATGTACAATAAATGAGTGCAACTTTTAAGTGAAAAAGACTGCAAAAGCTCTTCGGAAAACTTATTAATACTCGTTAAATAAAATAAAAATTAAGTAAGTATATATACTTAGCAAACTTAAAGAAGGATGAAATCAATTAGCGCTGTTTATTTTAAACTAAAGTGAATATTTTCATAATTTGGAAAGTTTCCAAGAGACGTTTAAATAACTTACTTATTCTGCACAAAAGCTTTGAAATGATTTCAATTCACAAATTTTCTTCATACAAAGATTAGCCGTACAAAGTGCACTATTAAAGTAAAATAAATTTCATTTATTATAATAAAAAAAATAATAATTTATTATATATTAATTTTAATATTTCACATTTACAACTACTGAAAAGGTTTTCTGGAATCGGTGTAATGTTTTTTGAGTTCACTTAGAAAAATCGATTTTATTTTAAAAAATTATTCTATTTAATCACAAAACGGGTTTATGTTTTGGCTTCATTTTATTCCGATAACTTTTATTCAAATTGAAATTTAATTATTAATAAGACAAGATGTGAGGATTATCTGTGAATAGCCTATGAGTTCCACAATATATCTATACAGTGCTTATATGAACGTTTGTATGTACGTGCACGAATAATAAAGTCAAACTAAGTTTCTTGAACACGTGTTACATTAATATAAGCAGTAAGGTAACTGATCCTACCAAACTCTAAACTTTGGTTCGTTACACTCGCCAAGTTTCTTAAGTTTTAGCAGCGATAAAATAATCAGATAATCTTGATGTAACATAATATACTAAAATAACAATAATGTAAACATTTTATTTATAAATATGACTTAAAGAATAACAAAATTAAAAAAAAAATTATTGCTTACAGAAATTTACAATTGTTTTTCAAATAGTATTGTTTTATTAGGGAATAATTTTTTCCTTACTAACCTTAATTTTATATTGGAACTATTCTCATAAATAACTCAAAAAAATAAATAAATAACTCAAGCCACTTGCTTTTATTGTAACTCGACATTACAAATAGATAATTAATGTTGTGATATATATAAAAACAAGATGATTTAAATGATGTGTGAAAATTTCTCAGATCTTTACTGAGAACTGAATCCGAAAATAGTTAATTTCAATTTTGAAAATTTTAATATAACTTCCTGGAGTTTAAATCCGTAGAATAAGTGAAGACTTATTCATTTGTTAACAGACTTCAAAAAAATAAGGAGAATAAATTCATATCTTTTTGAATTAAATGCAAAGGGTATCAATCTTATTTTTACTCCTCATTATATGGAACGATTTCGATGATTTTTTATTTTACATCTTACAAAATATTCCATTTAATACAGATTTTGTGTAATCAGTATTATTAGAAAATTAATACTGCATAATATAATAAATATTAATACTAGTATTATTTTAAATTAAATTAAATTTAGTCCGATTTTTTAAGTCTCTTTTATTATTTTGCTTTATATATTTACCAGTTTCAATCCTTTTGAAAACCCTGTAGACATTATTATTTTTTGACTTCAATCGATCATTAACATTTTTAACCGCTAATACAGAAATGGGAAGAGATGTAATAGGGATGCACTTAGATTCACCCCACTTGTGTTTTCAAAGCACATAGCTGTTTTCGAAGTCGAGATTTCCAGCGTTTAAGTCCTAATAAAAGCGGTTACTTTTTATAAGGATTTGAATACTAGATCGTGGATACAAGTGTTGTATGGTGGTTGGGTTTCAATTAACCACACATCTCACAAATGGTCGACCTGAGACTGTACAAGATTATACTTCACTTACACTCATACATATCATCCTCTGAAGTAATACCTGACGGTGATTCCCGGAAGCTAAACAAGAAAGGGGAAGGTCAGTATTGATAAAATGAAACCTGATAAAATAATTAATAGTGTACAGTTGCTATCGTTAAACTGAGAATTTTTATTGAAAAAAAGAAACAAGTAAAGCTCAATAACGAAATCTACTCTTTGATCCTTTAACGTGCTTAACGTTTACAAAAATAACAATATAGGAAACCAAAAACCAAAAATTAAATGCGTTACAGATAGAGAGGGCGTTAGCAATTAATTGCAGTTCTACCTGACGCTCTGCTGGTCATTTATCATAACTGAGAAGTGTTTCACCGTCATTGTCAGTCACGAGACATACCTACACCTGCACCTAACTTGCATCTGAAACACCTGCCGCCTCCATTTATACCTACGTATTTCTCTACATCTCTAGCTATACTCCCGCTTTTCTCTTCCTATTTAAACCCAAAGCAAAGATTTATTCTCAGAAATTAGTTACCTTCAAAACAAACAAAAAAAAAGACTTCGATAACACAAATATTACCATGATGAAATAAATTATGTTGGCAAATAAATAAGAAATAATTGTTTATGAATGGTTATTTTTATCTTCAATAAATTTATTGAATTAAGCGACGACTTATATCTGAGTAATTAAAATTTTAAAACGAGAGAATAATTAGAAACAACCATAAAGTAGCATATTTATGTAATAATATAAATTATTCTTACGTTCATCAGCATATTAAAATATACACCCAACTATTTCCTTAAGTCTGAAAGGCACATCCAAAGAGTAAATTATCCTTTGTCAAACAACAACAAAATTTCTACAGATCTGGATTTGTCGTAATTTTTCAACTATTTACAATTTCTTATTAAAAAAAAAACCTAGCAATAATTGTTTTGGATTATCATGACATGTATATTGAAGATGAAATTTATCCATTGAAAAATCTGAATGCTATTTTTATAATCCTTCAACCATCATTATTTTATTTATTTATAATCTTTTATAAACCATGATTTATTATTAGCTTTTTTTCCAAAAGTAATGAATTCTACATTGATTTCTTAAAGAAATATTTTAACAAAATTTTTTTTTTTTTTAATTTCTACAAATTCAGTTCTCTACTTATGTGTTTTATTCTAACGCATCATAAAATGTACTTAAATACATGTGATGCGAATAAAACGGAAAAAAATTACTTAGCAAATAAATAAAAAATAAAACTGTTTTCCTCTTACGGACGCAATAAAGAATGTAAACCAAACCCTTTTATACAATGTACCACAAAAATCATTTTATTATTTACAGGTCCAAGAGTTAAAGAATATATTACTTCTAGAATATTGAAGTCTTTGCAAAACTTGATTTCAATTGACTGAAACAGCACAATTTAAAAAATAAATAAGAATACTATCTTTAGCGGTAAATAAATATTACACCCATATGATAAAGGTTGAAGAAAATAGTTGTCTTAATAAGGCCTTATTTAGAGGGAAATAATAAATAAAAATTAAATTATTAATTAACAATTGATAACCTGAATCAGCTTAGGTTACAAAATGTATAAATTGTAATTTCTATGAATATTTATTCAAATTTTCCTTTTGTTATTATTATTATTTTCAGTTCATTATTTTTTATACTAAAACAAAATTACGGGTGAGCAGTAAAATTTTCATATTTTATTTTATTATTTTATTTTCCATTTTTTTTTAAATTTCCCCTTGAACACAAATTATTATTCAAGTAGTAACAGTAATCCTAGTAATTCCTAGTTTTTTAAATCCTAGTAATCCTAAGTAATTATTTTTTAAGTAATCCTTTAATTTTTTTTCTATCAAGTAGATCTACTTGATAGAAAAAAAATTAAGTTTTATATCACATTAGACTATTTTTCCGATTATTTTTGAGTTCTAATTTATTTAAAGAAATTCTGAACAAATTTCAAAAAATTTTGCAGAAAAAGTATACCTTTTTCATGTGCTTTCAGGTAAAGTAATTTCAAGGCTCCATAGTTTTATTAATAGGTTATAAAAGACTCATATATTTATACATCTCTTAATATATATATATATATATAGAATTTTATCTTTAAATTCCTGTTTTTAGTTTTTGATTTTATTATAATTGAAGTTTTATCTTAAAAATGTAATTTTGGCTTCTGATAAAAATAAAAATTTTTTGAAATTTATTTCAATTAATTATATGTTTTAACAATTATTAGGGTGTGTATATAATATCAATTAACACCGAAAAACTTACTGCGAAGAAAAAAGTATACCCATTAAAATGGTTGGAAAACTTCGCCGACTGTTTCGAGTTTACGTCAAGAGTGACTTGACGTAAGCGTGGAATACAGTGCAGGCGTTTTACTTGTCTGTACAGCTGTTTAGCTGTCGAGCAATGTAAGAAGGGACTTTATTCTTATCTAAAAGAAAGCAAAGATTCTTACCAGTTTTAATGGATTTTTTTTCCTTCCAAACCGTTTACCATTACGTCATTAATTATCTAAGTTTTTTTTTTAGAGTAATAATGGTGTTAAAACACGTAGTTAATTGCAAAACAAAGTTCCTATCTTTTAGTTAGGACTAAAACAGTATTCTTTTTAATATAATTTATTTGAGAAATTATAGTTTTTTAAATTACCTAACTCAAAAATAAAACCGTAAAACGAGGGAATTCTTATGCGTAATTGGCCGTAATTATTGGTTTTTCTTTCAACAAATTGAAGGAATTTATTCTTTTAATTGTAACATACAAAAGGAATAAAGTTGTAAAATAAACTAATTCTTTCAAGTGGTTCATAAGACACAATTTTTCAAAGACATACGCTTTTTCTTTCGTGACACACGCCTAAATTGCATAATTATGATTTACCAAAATATAAAGAAAAGTTGGTACCAACGCATAAAGCCTGACATACTCACATCCTTATACATATAAAAAAGTTTTTAATCAAGATTTTAATGATTTTGGTTTCTAATGGCCAATAAATACAAAACACTTGTACAGAACATTTTTTTTTCGGATATTTACAGCTAGGTTATTAAAACCGTGACCTCATGTTATCTCAATATACTTCCCACACGATTTACACTCATATCTCACAAATACAGTGTCTCAAAATACTGTATTACCTAATTATAACTTGAATGTTAACTTATCAGGCCATAAATAATATTAATATAATTATGTTTATTACTTCCAGCTAACAAATAACACCAATAATAAAAGCACTCGAACCCACTTTGTGTAACTTTATCTTTAAATTTGAGTTTAATATGTGCTTGAAAGCTGTAGTAAGGTAAGAAGAACAATTAAATCCCTCTCAATAAACTGAAAAACTGAATAATTTATTTATTGATTTATATCATAATTCGATTATATATAGGGAAAATGAAGACCAAAGGATAACCGTATATTTAACTAAAGACAAACAGAATCAGATGCTGCTGTTCGTTTGTGCATGCACAGATGGGTAGCAGAGATGAGACACGGGAACTATCTAGTCTTCTTGTGGAAAAGATTGTAGTCCTGTCGAGAATGCTCTTTTGGGTGTTCTCGTTTGAGGCAAACAAGGCATAAAGACCGAGTGTCGGCTCCTAGGGTGGGGGAACAGGTTATGCTTTACTGTGGAATCCGAATCGGTGAAGAGGAGAGAAGAAAAACAGAATCAGATAAAAGAAAATATTTAAATATTTGTTTCAGTATAACAAAATATGCAACTAATTAACGGTACAGATAAATAGAAGAGGGATGAAATCTTATAATTGATCTTTTCCATTGAGAAAAAACTAAAATTTACATTTACTAAGTGAACAGTATAACAATTGTACACATATCTTATGGGTGTATTAATGCAAATATTTATATTGAAGAAAAGTAAACAGTTAAACCAAATAGAACACCAGAACTGCTATTTTTCTGCCAAGTTAATAACAAAGATAAATGAAGGACTAATATGTACAATTCACTATCTATTGCTCTTTAAAAGTGTATCTTTACATTTCATAACTAATTAATTTTACTATTTGATTACTGTTCAGTTATTTAGATATTTAAAGAAGAATGTGATTGCCGGCAAGTGAATTAGACAAAATTTTCATTAAGGAAATAAAACACCTAAGATAGATCTGTTATAATGTTTTATTAGAAAAAAAAAAAAAAAATTGCACTACAAACCATATTAATGGATGTTTTGTTCTATATTATTTATTAAGAACCTCTTTACTAATAAGAAAAATATCATTTTCATTTTTATAAAGATGTATAAATGCAATTCGTACGCTCTTTGTAGTCCTGTGAATTTTGTGGTTATGCGATTTTTCCAAGTTTTATAACGTCAATAACAATTCAAAAAATAGATATTGTTTCATTTAAAAAAAAACATGAAATTCTGTCATCAAATTCCCCATAAAAGGTTTCCCTGATCAAATTCATATCGTTTCACTCATTGTTTCGGTGACTGTAGGGCTTTCAAAGAAAATAACTATCCTCAGTCTCGAGGTAACGTATTGAAACTATTTTTCATTGTAATAAGCAGTTTTATAATATTTTATAGAATTAACCCGGTAATTAGAAGAAACTAAAGGGGATTTATTTGAAAATGTTCGATTAACTGCCTACTGTATGCTGTTTAACAGCATATTATGTACAGTCACTACTTAATAAAAACCTTATAACGATTTGCTTATAAATATGGACTGAACTTTTTAAGATGATTTTACTGCAGTATTTACCCTGGTACTGTGCTTACTTAATCTTTTACAGTATTTAAACAGTTGCCTAAATCTACATAAAAACTAATTACGTTTTACTTTTCTAAAAAATTACAATTATTAATAAATAATTGTAATTTTTCAAAAACCTATTTGTTTTTACCTGGGGAAAATATTTCTCAAAACTATTTTTTACTGTATTTTAACAAATATCAGGATTTTTCTTTAAACGTAAAGGATATTTTATTTTACTTGAATTGTAATGCATTATGGGACTAATTCCTTTACCAATTTACTCTTAAAAGGCTGAAAAACACAATTCATTACATTATGAATAATTTAGTTTTTTTGTTAAATTTTATTTTTTATCAATGTACTTACACAAACACGAGTAACACTAAAAATGTTATACCTATGGTATAAAATATTAAACTTATATAAGTATAATGTTCTCAGTTTAAGTAAGGACATGAACTAATTTTTATTTTTTTCAAGATAAGAAAAAAATAACAATATAATTTTATCATATCTCAAAATATTAAAAGAGAATAACCAAGAAAAACTGTTGAAAAATCAAACGGGTTGCAAAGCTGCTTGTTACAGATGGGCAGCTAGCCATACTTTCTTTTTAAATTATTTCAATTTTCAGCCAACTGGGTCGTCATAAAGTATTATAGTGTAGACCGCAAGTCACAAATGAAGGGAAGGACCTGCCAACAATAGTGATAACCAACCGACCATATAAAATATGTGGTTACAAGCATAATTAGGTTCTGACATAAGTTCATTAAAAATTGTAGCTTATAGTTTAAATACCTTAATTTATTTAATTACTAACTACTACTAAGACAACAATCTTAATTTACAACAATCTTAATTTAAAAACAGTAGTGGTAGAGTTAATTTTTGCATCACACTTGTTCACTTGGTGGGGGTATTTCGGAGTTAGATATTTTTCACAACTCTTAGTAAATTTATTGATTAGTTGGCTCCAACGTGTGCTTATTATAAGTTTTTTACACTTCTCAATATTAATGTAAGTGAATATAATAAATCCCATTTAGCAAAGAGTTAACTGGATTTTTTTTTCTAATTTTGCGTGGCTTTACAACTAACCGAACTAAATCAGTTTGTTTCTTTAAACTATAAATCCTACTTTTTGTAATAGATATGACGTATACAAAACATTTTATTTATGAGACACAAAGCTAACTACTTTTGTAATAATTATGTACGTTATAAAGTCAGTACCTGGGATGAATATGATAAAAGTGTCATTTAACATCCAAGACTTCAAATATATTTACATTTTGGTCATTTTAGCGTGATTATATCAGTACTATTACAGTAGTAGTAATAAAAATAGATAATCACTCTTCACTGTTATTTAAGCTTCACTTCAGTTGCATACTTTAGTACGTGTATGCCTGACATGAAAATAAAATTTCTGTTATTCTTTAGAAAGGTTGTGCCGTTTTCAGGAATGACTGGCTCAAATAACAACTAAATACATTTTCTAAATCCGAAGAAACCAAAAAACTGAAATTACTAGTAAAAAATTGCCATTTTGTAATGTTAATCATAAAAAACAGATTATAATAATAAATTTCTGAGAATAATTATTGTCTATAATATTTTCTGTATTTAATAATAATAGGCTAATGATATATAGCCTAGACATTATTTAGAACTGAAGCTAAACATAATCCTTTACATATAATATAGAGAAAAATTAAAATTATGTCATAATATTGAATATCGTTACGCTACAGAATATTAGTATATTGTAATTCTGAAAACGTAATTTACTTCATAAATAAAGTAACATCGTGTCTTATATCCGTACAGAAACTGTTAGAAATATTTTTTTCTACTCGGTTCCAATCGGACTCAATTCCAATTCAGACCGCAACCTTAATACCTGTCTTGTTAGTTTTCTAATACGTGAACACGTTTCTCAACGTATCAACAAAATAATAATAAGCCATGCAAAACGGTAATTTTTCTGGAACGGCTGGAGCTGTGCTATAAAAAAGTTATTAAAAGATAAATACACTATAAAATTAGCTTTTAAATCAGTTTAAGCGATTGATCTTTGTTTTGTTTTACATTAAAATTTTATGTGTAGTACGATAATTCCAACTTTTTTATTTTTTACAGTAAGAAAAGTTTTATTTTTTTAAATTCTGCATATATATATATATATATATACTTTCTAATCAAGTCCGCAGTTTTTTAATCAAAGTTATGATAAAAAATATAAATTACCTATGAGGGAAATTTTCAAAAGCAAAGATCTTATTTTCTTTATAATTTTTTTATAAAGAAAATTACTTAAACCACTATTTTCCAGTAGAGATCATTTATTAGTTGCTTGAAGCAATTTTTACTAATTTTATATCCCTCGTGATAAATCATAATATTTTCCTAATCCTCCCAGTAAAGTTGCATAATAATATAAATATCTACAATAAAAACTTTTACAATAAATTTCTACAATAAAGCCGATTCTACAGTTTCTAAAATAATGTAACTAAACAAAAAAATATGACTTGGAAAATAACATAAACCATCATTTCTCTCTCAAAAAAAAAAAAAAATAATATTTTTTTTTTTACTTAGACGATGTCTGACTACATAAAAAAAAGATTATGTCCCACATTAAAAAGAAATTATTATAATTACGTTAAATAAAAGTAGTCAAATTTTATTTATAATTATTATTTATTTTCTAAAAGTGAAGGATAATTTACACTTATAAATTAATTTCTTAATGTTTTTGATTTATTTACACATAAACAATTATTAGAACGGCGTAATTTAAATTTACAATCAGACAAACTTAATAACATACAAAGTGTACAAAAATAAAATCGGGATTTTAATGTGTTATAATATCTCTTGGAAAGATGATTGATTTAAAGTTAAAAGTACATTTGTACTTTTCTTCTAAAATTTTTTAGATGCGCGCTACTTGCAGATTGAATTGACGTTCCCACTTAACAGCGCCATTAGCACAGATGACAACTTTTGAACAGAAAACCTTCACTGTTTGCTAAACAAACAGTGTTTTGCGGTTTGCTAAATGTTAATCTAGTTCAACGTACGTTCTGTAGAAACTTTAATTGTAATCCTCTGAAATATAATAACACTGATCGATGGCATATTCAGTTTGAAGCGCCCGAATTTCTGTGCAAAGGAAAGCGTACGGGATAACTAAACGCTTCAAAAGAAAATGTTTAAGTTCACAGTATCTTCATGTGTGGTCCTAAAAATCTGTAAAAGACCAGCCGCCAACTGGTAATATCGATGATGACAGTGTGGTATGTTTTAAGGAAGGATTGCATATACATCCGTATCGTTTTTAGCTGTTACAGGTTTTGCAACTTACCGAATATGATGTGTGTCAAAACTTCGCAATTGAAATGTTGAAACATAAACATGACGACTTTCTCTATTATGTTTTGTAATGAGTCAATATGTCATCTAGTGGAAAGATTAATACACATAATATCCGTATCTGGGAGTCAATAAATCCCCATGAACTTTTATAATGCGAAAGGGACTCGCCAAAAGTAAATGTTTTCTGTGCAATAACCCGACAGCAAGTTTACAGGCCCCGTCCGTTTTGCCTGAAGCAACCGTGCCATAACCTGATTATTTTGAGATACTTGCCTGAAGCAACCGTGCCATAACTTGATTATTTCGATATACTACGTACATACTGGTTCTTTCTTCAAACTGCAAGGTGGACCAGGCAATTTTATTACGCAACATGATGTCGTATCTTCTCACCGGCATAACTCTGTACTGGGTAGATTGAATGACGTTATTTTTGGTTGCCAGAGTTTGTTTGTGGTAGCCTCCAAGGTCACTCAATCTAACCCCAACAATACCTGTGGAGTTGACACTTATATTGAACACTTGAAGATTAAAACTAAGAGTTAATTTTTTATTTTACTTCTGATTCATTACTGTAAGTCAAATTTAAGAGATTAAATTAACCCCAACAATTTTTTCTGCTCATATTGCATATCTTTACATACTTTTATAACCACGAATTTTCACAGTTTTTTTTTTTTGTAAATTACTTAAGTGTTACTACATTTATTTTATTATTTATTAAAATAATAAATTTCCTATATAGGTCAATATTATAAACAAATTTTATATAGGCTAATAAAACACATTAATTACATTGAAAAATGAGTTTAATGTGAAGTATAATGATGACAGATAATTATAAGTAGATTAAGTTCTTGTATGATGTAAACCTGTTATTAATGTCTTGTATTTTATATTCTGCATTTTCATTCTCAAAACATATGTTGTGTTATAAATACAAGTACAAATATAGATTTTTCCCGATTTTTTTCTGTGAAAAAAACATTCACATAAAATTTTTAAATGAACAAGAAATAGCATTTCCTAAAAAAAAATATATACGAGCATCACATGATATTTTTGCTGACCGCCTCCCCTACCATCGACTGCATGATAAAGCGAAATATTTCGCCAAAACTTCTCCCCCTTCCAAAAAGATAATTACTCAATTAATGAATTGTTCCTTTTCTTAACGTACTTACAGTAATCGAATACAATTTTAAAATAAGACCTAATTTTCATTAAAAACTTTATGTTTTTATTTACAGCGGTTCAAATCAAACAATTCCAAGATCTTTACTTAGCTTCACAACTATATCAAATCATATTCATATAATTATTTCTCCCGTTATTTATTTCTTAACCTCACAACAAAATAAAACTGAAAATTTAGCTTTAAAGACTTTTAAACATTGGTAAGGGGTTTAGAAATAAATCTGAATAATAGAGTTAATTGAAAAAAATTACGTTAGAACAAAAAAGGAGATAAATTTTATGAAAATATGATAGTTACTCGAAAGGAAATCAGAATTGTAATTAAATGACTAAATATTGTTGTACCAAACAATTTGCAAATCAGTTTGGACTTATGTAATTCGATTGTGAGAAACTACATCAACAATAGCCCAGAAAGTATACAACGGTTTCAAAAATAAACTTCTTTAAAACTTTGTTAATACCTCTGATTTGCAAATAACACCTGACATTCGCTAAGTTTTCCTCGTTCCTACTTATTATCTAATTACTTATTAAGTAAAGTGAAACATCATAACGTAAATTTAGTATTAGATGTATAATTTAGTTTAATATATTTTCGAATATTACTATATTTCATAGAAATTCAAACCATTTGATCCTAAACCTATTGAACAATATCAATAAGTAGACTACTTGGTCTCATCTTGTTACAGATTTGAGTAATAATAATTAAATTTCCATTTTATTAAAATTAAATTTTGAAATAAACACTTATTAATTGTTAGTTATTTATTTAGTTATTAGTTAAAATTTAGATATACATTATATTTATAGGTGAGGAGTTTATCTCGTGTTATTCCGTTTACTCAAAATACGTGTTTACTATTTATAAATAAAAATTAGAAAAATTACTTCATCAATGAAAATAACTCATTTTCATTTTCTTTTTATACAAACAAGAATAATTTTATCTAGAATAGATAATAGTCTAGAATACATAATAATCTTATCTAGAACAAAACTGCATTGAAATCGTAATTCTCAACAGACTTCTGCTTCTTAACTCGAATCACTCGAAGTTCTTCGTGAAGTCCTATTTTCATTACATTGTTGACCGAAAATTTTTCTTTCCCAGATATCCTGGGGGAGCAAATTTATCATTGCTTATGTGGCTGTATTATGTCAATACAATCAATTCTTATGTTATTTCATGTAATACGTGATATTGTAGACAATATGTACGAGTTTGATTCTAAACTTCTTATTGGTGGGTAAAACGTAATATTTATTTAACAGTTTTAAATACTTCAAATATTCATGAAAATGTATGAATTTAAATCTTTGGAGTGTTTCTAAATCATCCAATTGCCTACAAATATTTGATTAATATATATATATATATATATATATATATATATATATTACATTATATAACATAAATTTATATATTTATCCATTATTTATTTTTTTATCCACGGATAGTATTAGACATGTAATGTTAAGAAAAATGGTGAGAAAAGTAAGGAGAAAATATTAAAGATACGATTCGTGAAAAATAAAATGCTTGAGTAGAGAAAAATGTGCGTAAAAGGAAGTTATAGGAGAAGTGAAAAAGAGATAGGAAATGTGAGAGGGAATGAGAAAACGAAATCAAGGGGGAGTGAATAAGAGGTAGATAAGATAAAGAGCGAGGGGTTGTGGTAAGCAAGGTAGGGATGAGTAGAACACCAGAGACGACGTATGGTGTAAGAGAAGGGTGGAATTATTGAAGTTTTCCCAAGTAGACTTGATGGAAACACTGTACTCACGATAAAACATGGTAGCAACTTTAATGAGCTTTTGGTAAAAAGATATTCTTTAACCTCTTCTATTATGCCAACAATCTTAAGGTTTCTTCACGTTTTTAAAAAAATTCTGCGAATTAATCTTAGAAGATAATTGACGGTGATTGTAAATGTATTTTTTTTTAAATTAGAAAAAAATATATTTTTGGTTATTAATTGAAATAATAATTGTAGTTGTACATCTACATATAAAATTCTTCTAAACAAAACAAACTGATTTATAATTTATTTATTTAAATATAGAGTTAAATACACGGTAAACTTCCTTAGTACGGAAAAAGTAAGCAAAAATGTAGCTCGTGAAAAACATGACAAAGAGGTCGGATTAAATTTCCTTTTAAATTAAGTAGTACACGCCAAGAAACATTATTCACGAAACTGTTATATCCATTCCAAAAATAACAAGCATTCCACGCAAGGCTTTCTACTGAATATGAGAAGTGAAAGAAAAAGTGTTTCTCATCACCTTCTTCAATTAGCTGCATATGCTGATCCATATCAGCATGCTAAACCTATGGAAAGGCGGTAGGTAATCAGTGCAACACTTGGCACCTTCACTCTTTTCAACAGAGAAATGGGCTACATAATGAAGATCATTTTTATAGAGAAAGCACCGATATTATTGCTCGAATCTAGATGTTTAACATACGTCAAAATGGTAACAATGTATAAAACAACAAAAGAACTTAATTGTTTGATGGAAATAGTTGATTATTAAATAGTGTCTAACTTCAGTTGGGGAAGACACAGAATTCTTACAATTAATAAATTTTTTTTTTATAAAACTGTTTATTTTTTTTTTAAATTGTTTTTAAAAAACCATATAAAAGTACTGAAAAGACTTTCTAAGGGACAAAGAGTGCTGTAAAAACAATTTTGTCCCTCTCAAAGAAGGACAAATTTGCAGCCCTGAATTCGGCCCAGTGATCCCTGGAGGCTTTGGGGATCCCCGGGGTCGGCCTTGGGACCCCGTGAGTGGCCTGGGTTGACCTGATTCCGGTAGTCTAAGGGCCAGAGCCTCCTGACAAAACTGTTTTAAACTGTTGGGCGAACGAAGCGAGCTCCGACCGGCTAGTACATTCTTACCTTCTTAAAGAAGGACAGAATTGTTGCGATCAACATTTATTTTGCGCAACACTTGTGTTGCGACCAACACTGTTGAAATGAGAATAGTGTCTTTGGTGTTTAAAAGACTCGATCAAACAATGATTTGAATGCATAGTCTAATTCAAGTTACATATGGAAATAGTTTTATGTAAAACCTTCGGTGTTAGAGGAAGGCGCGGGATCTTGCTTCCTCGACTTGGTTAATTTGATAGTTGAGGATTGTAAGTTATAGTAGGTGTCGAAGTTGGAAGAAGCCATACAAAGGCGTTAGTAAGTAGGGGTAAATACATTGATAGAAATGTCTACCAAGGCATTTGCATCGGTGGCATCCTGACAGGAGCCAATCGAATGATTGTGATGTGTTATCAAGTTTAGAGGGTCTAAAAGACGGCCTCTGGTAAAGCCCATCAGAGCCATTAACGGAGGGGGTGTGGCAACCAGGATCGTCACAAAGTGGGTGTCTTCCCCTACGGGGTCAGGATATACATATACATATATATATATATATATATTGTATATAAATGCGAAACTCTGTCTGCTTGTCCATCCCTCCGTTTGTTTATTTGTATCAGCATCACGCAAGAACCAACCGATCGGAGCAAGAGAGCGGAGTTCTCTCGCCAGACTCTCTGCGCTCTGGCGATCGAAGCGAGCTTTGCAGTCCTGAATTCGGCCCAGTGATCCCTGGAGGCTTGAGGGATACCCGGGGTCGGCCTTAGGGCCCCGGGAGTCGCCTGGGTTGATTTGACCCCGGTAGTCCAAGGGCAGATCCTCCTGGTTAAACTGTTGGACAAACGAAGCGAGCTCCGACCGACTAATACAAATACATAGATGTATATATATATATATATATATATATATACACTGCTAGTTAGAAATATTATTAATCATCATGCCTGTATTACATTTATTAATAAAACCCAATCTCTATGTTATAGTGACAGAGACTTTGTCTTTCATCAAAAGTTCTAAGTTTAAATCGCGATTAAACATTTCAAATACTGTTCGTGCAATTCTATACAGAATGCCTCTAGTAGAAAAAGGGGGCAACCAGTCATGAAAAGTCAAAGTCTCCCCGTCTCAACTGAGAAAAGTTTGTTTATAACTGACCAAAAATACATTTATTCACACTTAAAAATCTAAACTAATCATTTTTTCAGTAAGTTTAACAATAATAATGTTAACTAGACAACGGAATTTATCTACTATTAATCTAATAGTCTAAATACGTTTAAATAAATAAGTAAATAATCTAATTTTTTCTAAACCAGAACTCTCTAAAAATAATGTATTTAAAAAAACATTCTTGGAGTAAAATTTACACGATAAGTGAAGTCAAACTTCTCCCTACGCTAGATAACCATTGCAATAATTTATTATTTAACCTCAAATTATGTAATTAAAGAAATTTTAATCACTTTTAAGACCTTGATTTAATCCTTAATCCAAGTCAGATTTTGGAAAGTAAAAAATTATTTATAATACGATTTTGAAAAATTAAAACAAAAATATTTAATATCTTAGTCACTGATATGAAAAATGAAATTTTGATCTCTGTGAAAACCCTTAACGTGAAGGAAACAGGAAGGAATAATAACAATGTTAAGAGGTATTAAGTAGATTACAATTAGTTTTTGTAAATAAATATGTAATTTATATTAATTTAAATACCTTCAGTGTTTTAATACTTCAATACTTTAATAGAAATATTATTGCTGATCAGGAATTCTTGGTCAAAAATAATTTTTGGTTTAGTTTACAAGAGGAAAGTAATTCGTGTTATTTCTTGCAAATAAAATGTATGTACTTATTTAAGTTCTAATAATGTATTTTTATCTACGTAGACAGATATACAATTAAAATCGTTCTTTATTCGAAGTCTTTTTTTTAAATATTTTAATTGAAGGAAAAGTTGTAGACTATTTAAAACTGGTCTACCTCATATTATTAAAGCTTACGTAAAATAAAGCTTACGTTAAAGGTTACGTAAAAATAAACAACGAATTCATCGCTTTAGGGATAACTTCTGTACAAAATCTGAAGTTGTCGTTTAGTTCCTAATGTAATGTTGGTTTAATATCATAGAGAAACATATTCATAATAGAAAGAGTATCATTTAAATGCATAAAATTTAGAGGGTTTCACCATTCTTGACTTCTATTCAAAATCATCATTATATCATGCTACGTAAAATCCAACCGTACCCATACCTTGTCTGAACAAAAGAAAAAAAAAGATTACAGAAGACTAGTATGTAAAGTATACTAATAAAACGCAACGATGTTATATAATAAAAAAAAAAATCCTGCATAAAAAAAATATAAATTCAATATCACTTGGTATTTAAAAATATAACTTATAACAGATTCACTAGAATATTATAAAAATATATATTAATATAAATTACATATTTATTTACAAAAAATAATTATTACCTACACACTACCACTTAATGTTATTATTCCTTCCTATTTTCTTCACCTTCTTTCTACGTACTTTCTTCACTGAGATCTCTATTTCATATTTTTATATCAGTAACTAAGAAATTAATATTTCTATATTTTAATTTTTCAAAATCATATTACAAATAATTCTTTATTTTGTGATGAAGCAAAAGTCTCTACAAAATTACTTAACATGAAGAATACAAACATAATATTAAGTAATATTAAGCAGTGAGTAGGGGATAATTATTTTTTGTAAATAATTATATTCTGTTTCTAGGATTCAATTTTCTAAATTATTTATAAATAATGCAAATTTACAAGCTTAATTTCCAGGATATTATTTTATGATTTTTATAATAATTTTTTATTAGATTCTGTAATTAAAAACTATTCTGCTATTATTTTTTAAAAATCAGATCATGTTTAATAAAGACATTAACAAATTATAGGTACTGAAGTACATACACAACATAGTTTATATCTTCTAACTTAAAAAAAATTTTTTCAAATAACTGGAACTCTATCCTTTATGTAAGGAAAGAAAGAGGTAATACAACAAGAATACTTATTGTTACCTTATCACTTTTTTATCTCATTACAAATGGCAATGTTCAATCTCAAAAATGTATTTTTTATTAATAAATTTTTAACACCCATTAATCCATTTAAGCCAATTTCAGGAGAAAAGAATATATGGATATGGGTATACGAGGTTAAAACCTTAAAATATTTCCTACATCCTACTTTCTCGTTTATCCGCTTTATGCATTCTAATCTTTGTCTTCAAGTGAAAGAAAGAAATCGTAAAAGATTTATAAGGTTAAAGTTACATGCTACCCACATCACTACATTTATTTTACGTTAAAAAAATATATATATATTTGTTTCCGCTTTTATTTAAGCCTTATTCACTGTATTAACTGCTAAATTTTGTTTAATGTAATTATTTTTCTCTAAATGTTGATTTTAATTTTAATTACAATTCTTAATTCGATAATTTTTTTGCATTTACTTATAAACTTAGAGGTAAAAAATTCCCTAACCTAGAAAAAAGAAATAATTTTTATCAGTGAACCAAGAAAACCGCTATTTATTTACGCCTAGCTTTTTTAGCGATTTATACATTATTGTAATGTTTTTATGAAGTTAAATTCACCACTTAAGCTCAAAACTTGTGCAGAGGAACTATGAAATGAAAGTTTTTAACGTATGAAAAATTATATACCTGACAGGGATTCAAATACGGTACTTCTGGATGAAAGGCTGAGACGCTATCACTTCGCCATGGTGATCAGTAATTTTGGTAGACGATATCTTAAATAGCATTATAACCCTATTATCGAAAAATGGATTTTTCTAGCATTTCTCTAGTAAACCTTTACCGGAAAATCGTGTATTAAATAGCCATCTTACTATATAAAAAAATAATATTGAACTTAAAATAGAGACCAGAAATTTATTTGAAAAATAATACTTTTGTGCCCGTATATAAATTCATCTATGTCTACAGTCTAGTCCACTCAGTTCTGTAATATCAAAAAGAAAAGTTAGAGAACTCTTAATACGACTATATATAGAGCATTAACTCTGTACGTATACACACGTATGTATATTAAAAAAAAAATTAATTACGCTTTTATTTAACTAATGAAAAAATTACAAAAATCTACCGAAGTGTCACTATTTGGAAATTATTGAATTAAAGTATAAATTGTTTGGAAAAATTTTTCAAGACATCTATATTTAAAGATGCAATAAAAGAAAGAAAAATAATTTCACTTTTTATTAAATCATGAATAAATGTTTATAATAAACTTATTATTAAATTAAAAACAACATTTATACTTCTCGGACACAATCTTAGGGAAATATGTTTATCACTTTTAAGATATTGTATAACTCATTACGTAACTATACAATTTTACCCAATAGTAGATAGATTTCTTCTGAAATATAATAATGTAACAAAATGAATAACCAACTCAAACATATTTGTGCATAAATCTAAGAGTAATGATTCACTGATATTAGCTGACAGCTGTCCATATATAACCCATATTCACATATATGCAATTCATTTTCTTGCGTAGCAGAAAGCACAGCTGACTGGCACTTTGCGTCGAAGTATTTCGTACGCATGCACTGTTGTTTGAATTTCCATTATTTGCAAATAAAAATTCTCTATTTTTTTCTGAATTTCTTTATTTACTCACAATCAATTTCTACAATGAAGCTATAAGTCGTTTGACTGACCATCACTTGAAAATGGACCACCCAATTATAATCCTCAAGTAACACAAAAAAAAATAGTATGACATAACAAACAAACAATAATACAACATAAATAATATAATATTTGACATTATCTTTGAATGTTCAATCAACATTAACCTTAAAACAACAAAATAAATAACTTTAAATAGAACAGTAAAAGAAATAGTAACTTTGAAACAACCAATAAACAATAAACGTGAGCACCAAGCCGCCAAATCGGATATCAAAACAGGCCATCAACGAGATCAATCACATGGAGCCTTTATATCCTCCTAACGTCCGCGCTGTTGTCTAGCAGATTCAAAGCGAGATGATTAATACGCTTATACAACCTGGACACATACCTCGAAACTAGACGTCCAACGTCCACTCGAATGTATGGAATGCCTACGTAATTGTGAATCTCACCATTCCTCGCAAACCACGGCGCGTGGGTTAAGTTTCGTAGAAGTTTGTTCTGAAACCGTTGAATAACTTCTACGTTGCTGTAATTGACCGTTCCCCAGAGTCCAATCCCATACGTCCATATCGGCTTCAAGAAAACCTTGTAGAGTAGAACCTTGTTGGCTAAAAAAAGTTGTGATCTCTGAACCAACACCCCCGTACATCGTGTTACGCTTATGTCAAGCAAGTTCCTTTTACCCTAACATGATCCCTCTACGTCAAACGGCGAGCAAGGTAAGAGCCCAGGTATCGTACCGTACTGACTTGAGGTAACCTGACACCGTTTAACCGAACTACAGGGCAATTTTCCCTTCTCATCCAGAACGTGACGTGGCTGGACTTGGCCGGATTAACCTTTATTTCCCATGTACACAACCAAACACTGATGGCATCCATTGCAGATTGCTATTTCATCGTGGCCCTAACCAAACTATTGTCAAAACCGGACTATTGGACTAACCGTCAAAATCGCGGAGTTATCCGCGTACGACGCAACTGTGACATCGGCTGGAGTAGGCAGGTCAGAAGTGTAGATAAGGAACAGAACTGGCCCAGAACTGAGCCCTGTGGAACCCTCGAGTTGTTATCGAAAGACGCAGAAATCTCTTGATGGAAATTAACGTGCGAGAAGCGGCCATCTAGATAGCTGCATAGAATTAAAAATGTGGTTGCGGTAGACACGATTTCAATTTCAAAAGAAGACCTGGTATCTAAACTTTTCAAATGCTTGCTCTATGTCCACAAAGGCCGCCGAACAAAACCGTTTCTCTTCCAGACAACTAAAGGTAACACTAGCAATTCTATGGGCTTGTTCTACAGTCAAGTGACCACCTCTAAAGGCGAAGTGAAGATCGGGTATCATTCCTTCACTTTCCAACAATGATCACAATCTGCGCAGGAACAGCTTCTCAAAAATCTTGGATAAAACCGGTAGCAGGCTTATAGGTCTACACGAAGACACCTCTTGTGAAGGTTTCCCACGTTTCAAGACCATCGTTATTTGCAATAATATTCCATTTGCAAGAGTAGGGAGTTGTCCTAAGTATCGCATTAAATAGGTCCCGTACGTAAGAGACAACCTGAGAAGGTAGGGCCTGGAGCCTTCCGCACGCATTCCATCCTCTTCACCTCTTGTGCTACCTCCACCTTGGAAAAGGGCCTTAGACACAAAAGAATCGGGCTAGTTGAGAACTCACTAATTTCCTCCTTGATACCGCCGTGTATCTCATACGGCCAAAACACCTTCCCTAAGTGCTCAGCCAACAACTTGGCCTTTTGGCTATTGTCACAGGCCTACCCATCAGCCGTCTTTAACGGTGGGAAAGAGATTGACGGCCGCTTGAATTTCCTCGTCACCCTCCACAAAGAATGATCGTCCCTCCTTAGAGGAGATACACTCTCAACATACTCCTTGAATGACTCATTCTTGTGTACACGCAGTACTACTTTCATTCGGTGGGCCGCCCTGTTCACTGCCGTCCTGCCCTCAGGCCTCCCAAACCTCTGCCACATCCTTTTAAACATTCTCTTTTTTCTAACCAAGTTCCCTGGAATAGGCCGTACCTCGTTATATTTTGTCAAACTCCAACGGAGTAAATTCTACATGAAAATATTTCTTTTATGGATATCTCGTTATCACAATTCATTGTCATCGAGAACAAGCATGTGAGTAATATTTTATCTTTCTATCTCATCTGGAAGTAATAGTACGGGTATATTCCTGATGAAATTCTGACCATCCCGCCGTGCGACACAGTGTACAGCGCAAGTTAAATAAAAGCGTATAAAAATTAAATTTTACACAAACAATTACCATTAAAAAAGACAAAATAGTAAATTAGTAACAGATTAAACGTAATAAAAAAAGCAACATAAATCACAATTATTTTTTAAAGAAATAAACTATTACGTCGTAGTCATTTTTACGAATTTTTAACTTTTTTTTAACACCGCAGTCTAATATAGATGACTACTATATGTCATCTACAGACATCACTGTATCATAAAAAAGCTTTTGTTTTATTTTAAAATCTCATAAAATACACAATGAGACTCGACTACCTTCCTAAAATGATGTCTGGTATGATTACACTTAACTACGAATTTTATCCTTTATCGAATTCCGACGGGAATAAATTGGCTCTTGGTAAATGCCGCGTGAATACTCACACTACGTTCTGTGCATAAGTAATAACAGTTTTTCAGACTTTTATAATGTTGAATTAATGTTAATTTTGTAATTCACGGCACTTTTGTAAAGAAATGTGGCGTTGATATCTGTACGACTACAATTTATTGTACGCACATAAATATTGTACTTCCAACAATATTCAATATTCAGACTTGAATGAAAAATTCAGTATTTATTTTTCAATCAAATCTTTTGTTAAAAACAATAGTTTTAAAAAATATTTAACTCTTAAAACAATAAATATTTATTTTTTTTTTTAAACAATAATTTTAAAAAAGTTATCGTTTAGTTGAAATTTATTATACTATAATTTTATCAAAAGTTTAATTAAAAAAATTATATTCTTGCAAACGGTTATGATATAAAGATTTATATTGCATTCGCGTGTTCAGAATTTTGAATATCATGAAAAATAATATTCTAAATTTTAAAGTCAAATTATTTTATAATCACCCACGTTTTTACATTTTATTTATTTCCATACCTGTATTTTCGTTCAAATTTAACAATGATATAAAACTTAAAAATGAAATCAAAATATCTACATACTAATTCCTGAACACGTTTAAACTGGTAACCATAATCCCACGTATAAATTACGAAAAATAAATATTTACACAGGTTTATTATTAGTCGATAAAATACTTTAATAGCCTACCATCTTCCTAATTTTTTATTTTTTTTGGAATAAAAGTTTCGCTTTTTTAATTGGATTAAGTGTGACAATAATATGCATAAGTAGTATAGATTTAGAATTTTATACATTGTAAAATAACCTTTTAATTTTTTACCTAAATTACTGAAAATTTTCAAAGAATATTAAACTTTGTTACAATATGTTTCTTTTCATTCAAAAATAGTAATTTCTTGTAGATTGATCACTGAAATAAAAAAATTAAAAAGAAAATCAATACTAATCCAGATATCTTAGTCTATCTAAATGACCTTTAATTGTTAGCGTATATATAGCTCAATGATAAGGATAACTTCATTAAATTCTATTGGTCAATAAAAATTTATCATACTCTCGATTTATGAATACCGTCAGTTAACTCTTTCGTTTTTCCAGTTTTTAAAATAGAAATGTATCTTGTTGGAAATAGCAAGATTGAGATTTTATAAATTATACAATAACTTTTTGTATTAACTTCTTTGATTGCCGAAAAGAAAATATGAATATGGAAAACATTTTCTAATGTCTTCTATTCTGGTACTTTTCGTACTAAAGATTTCATCTATCAACTTCATCATATAATGTTCTGCATAGCGATATGTCTCGTAATCACAGCTGCCTCCATCCATTTCTGTCCAAGCATTCTCCTTCGTCCCCTTGTAGTATCCAATTTTTGCCTCATCTACTAACAACTTCATACTTATTCTTCCTCGCTTCCTTTCTCCTTATATTGATTCTTCCAGTGCATTTCTCAAGATTCCACTTCTCTTAACCACATGTCTTAAACAGTTACCTAAAATCAAATTTTTATTCTAGCTCTCTTATTCCATCTGTCGATTGATTAGCTTATTTCAATGCTAAGTCTAAATTATGAAGTACTAATTACTTAAAACTAAGCAGTATACTTTTATTTTTTTAAATTTTATATTAGCCTATAATTTTCAAACAAACAAAAAAATAAGTTGATCAAGATAAAATTGTAGGTGTGGGTAGGTATTTTACTTGCTGGTATTTTACCCTTACTTGCTGTGGGTGAGTATTTTCCATACTATGAATATATATTTTTATTATTAACAAACTAAACTGAACTTTTCTAATTAAAAAAAAAAATCCGTAATAAAGTAATATTTTTTTACAGACTGTGTTTTTTTATTGATTAGAATAAACAAAAGAAGAAATGAATTTAAAATATCTTCTTACCTAAAACTAGGTATCAATGTTTCAATTCCGAACGTCAGTTGATTAGTTATTAGCGTTAATTTCTGTTTTGGATAGATTTCATCATAGTCTTTCATATTCTTTCTTTTTTTAATCTTCGGATAGAATAAGATGTATTTCGGTAAAAGTTGTTTTCATTTTCCACTAAATTATAAAAAAAATTCTCAGTTTCATTACTATAATAATTTTCAAGCACTTTTTAATTTATTTGCCTCTGTTATTGTACTAAAATATTTTTATTTGTTATTAGATTTTACATTTGAATAAAGATTAGAAAAAAAATTGAATTCAGGTATCTAGTTTTTCGATTTTGAATCTAGATTTTCTGGTAGGGCATCTTGCAATTACCTTACATTATTCAATTAATAACTTCTTAAATATTTTAAAGTTTGGTGTATAACACACTGTCATTTTCTTTAAATATTTAGTAAATATATTTTTCATTTTTATATATGAATTAATGTACAAAGATTTGCACAGATGGTCGCCGAGTAAGAACTTTTCTATATTTATAATTATTTGTTTATTTCTCTCCTGAAATAAAATTCAAAATAATTTTTACATTATTTCATTGAAATTAATTATAAGCTAAAATTTTCCGCATCAAATAATGTCTTCGCACAGATTTAAGAAGATGTAAAGAAAATAATAAATTCAGCGTACGTATTTCAAAATTTGAATTGGTTCGTCTTATATAACTATTATTAAGACAGCTAAATATATTTTCCGACACTTTAAAAATGAATACGGTATAAAAATGTTCTCCTTAGTCCATTAATAAACTTCAGTATTTTATTTACTATAAAACTTGAATCAGTTTTTGTTTTTTTTTTTTAAGATGACCTTCCATCAGAAAAAGTTCTCGGCGATCTTACTGAACAAAAGTATTGCGATAATTGTTGTGCATGAATAAAAAATAATACAGAAATAATTAAAGTGCAATGTAAATTAATAGTGTAAAATGTTTAAGACGTGATCTGTTAACAACATTCCAAATTAGTAAAAAATAAATTCCGCATTTAAATAACTCTTTTTTGCACAATATTTTCAAAAGTAACTTTAAAAGAATAACTTAATTATTCTACAAATATATAAGTTATTATTGTTTTTTACGTGTTTTTTTTTTTTGTCTTCAGTCATTTCACTGGTTTGATGCAGCTCTCCAAGATTCCCTATCTAGTGCTAGTCGTTTCATTTCAGTATACCCTCTACATCCTACATCCCTAACAATTTGTTTTACATATTCCAAACGTGGCCTGCCTACACAATTTTTTCCTTCTACCTGTCCTTCCAATATTAAAGCGACTATTCCAGGATGCCTTAGTATGTGGCTTATAAGTCTGTCTCTTCTTTTAACTATATTTTTCCAAATGCTTCTTTCTTCATCTATTTGCTGCAATACCTCTTCATTTGTCACTTTATCCACCCATCTGATTTTTAACATTCTCCTATAGCGCCACATTTCAAAAGCTTCTAATCTTTTCTTCTCAGATACTCCGATCGTCCAAGTTTCACTTCCATATAAAGCGACACTCCAAACATACACTTTCAAAAATCTTTTCCTGACATTTAAATTAATTTTTGATGTAAACAAATTATATTTCTTACTGAATAGCTTTTGCTATTCGGCATTTTATATCGCTCCTGCTTCGTCCATCTTTAGTAATTCTACTTCCCAAATAACAAAATTCTTCTACCTCCACAATCTTTTATTTTCACATTCAGTGGTCCATCTTTGTTATTTCTACTACATTTCATTACTTTTGTTTTCTTCTTGTTTATCTTCATGCGATAGTTCTTGCGTAAGACTTCATCTATGCCGTTCATTGTTTCTTCTAAATCCTTTTTATTCTCGGCTAGAATTACTATATCATCAGCAAATCGTCTCATTTTTTCTTTTCACCTTCTACTGTTACTCCGAATCTAAATTGTTCTTTAACATCATTAACTGCTAGTTCCATGTAAAGATTAAAAAGTAACAGGGATAGGGAACATCCTTGTCGGACTCCCTTTCTTATTACGACTTCTTTCTTATGTTCTTCAATTATTACTGTTGCTGTTTGGTCCCCGTAAATGTTAGCAATTGTTCTTCTTTCTCTGTATTTGAACCCTAATTTTTTTTAAATGTTGAACATTTTATTTCAGCCTACATTATCGAATCCCTTTTCTAGGTCTATAAACGCCAAGTATGTTGGTTTGTTTTTCTTTAATCATCCTTCTACTATTAATCTGAGGCCTAAAATTGCTTCCCTTGTACCTATACTTTTCCTGAAACCAAATTGGTCTTCTCCTAACACTTCTTCCACTCTCCTCTCAATTCTTCTGTATAGAATTCTAGTTAAGATTTTTGATGCATGACTAGTTAAACTAATTGTTCTGTATTCTTCACATTTATCTGCCCCTGCTTTCTTTAGTATCATGACTATAACACTTTTTTTGAAGTCCGACGGAAATTCCCCTTTTTCATAAATATTACACACCAGTTTGTATAATCTATCAATCGCTTCTTCACATGCACTGCGCAGTAATTATACAGGTATTCCGTCTATTCCAGGAGCCTTTCTGCCATTCAAATCAGTATTGTTTCTCCCATTTCGTCCTCTTCTTCCTCTATAACACCATTTTCTAATTATTTTCCTCCGTATAACTCTTCAATATATTCCACCCATCTATCGACTTTACCTATCGTAATATAAATCGGTGTACCAATTTTGTTTAACACATTATTGGATTTTAATTTATGTACCCCAAAATTTTCCTTAACTTTCCTGTATTCTCCGTCTATTTTACCAATGTTCATTTCTCTTTCCACTTCTGAACACTTTTCTTTAATCCACTCTTCTTTCGCCAGTTTGCACTTCCTGTTTATAGCATTTCTTAATTGCCGATAGTTCCTTTTACTTTTTTCATCACTAGCACTCTTATATTTTCTACGTTCATCCATCAGCTGCAATATATCATCTGAAACCCAAGGCTTTCTACCAGTTCTCTTTATTCCGCCTAAATTTGCTTCTGCTGATTTAAGAGAATTTCCTTTTTAACATTCTCCCATTCTTCTTCTACATTTTCTACCTTATCTTTTTTACTCAGACCTCTTGCGATGTCCTCCTCAAAAATCTTCTTTACCTCCTCTTCCTCAAGCTTCTCTAAATTCTACTGATTCATCTGACACCTTTTCTTCAGGTTTTTAAATCCCAATCTACATTTCATTATCACCAAATTATGGTCGCTATCAGTGTCTGCTCCAGGGTAAGTTTTGCAGTCAACGAGTTGATTTCTAAATCTTTGCTTAACCATGATATAATCTATCTGATACCTTGCAGTATCGCCTGGCTTTTTCCAAGTGTATATTCTTCTATTATGATTTTTAAATTGGGTGTTGGCAATTACCAAATTATACTTCGTGCAAAACACTATAAGTCGGTCCCCTCTTTCATTCCTTTTCCCCAGCCCGTATTCACCCTATATTTCCTTCCTTGTCTTTTCCAATGCTTGCATTCCAATCTCCAACTATTATTAAATTTTCATCTCCTTTTACGTGTTTAATTGCTTCATCAATCTCTTCGTATACACACTCTACTTCATCATCATCATGGGCGCTTGTAGGCATATAGACGTTAACAATCGTTGTCGGTTTAGGTTTTGATTTTATCCTTATTACAATGATTCTATCGCTATGCGTTTTGAAATACTCTACTCTCTTCCCTATCTTCTTGTTCATTATGAAACCTGCACCTCCCTGCCCATTATTTGAATCTGAGTTAATTATTCTAAAATCACCTGACCAAAAGTCGCCTTCCTCTTCCCACCACTAATTCCTCTTCCCTTCCTCTTCATACTAATTCCTACTACATCCACATTTATCCCATCCATTTCCCTTTTTAAATTTTCTAGCCTACCAACCTTATTTAAACTTCTAATATTCCACGCTCCGACTCGTAGAATGTTATTTTTTAATTTTCTGGTGACCCCTTCCTTAGAAGTCCCCACCCGGAGATCCGAACGGGGGACTAGTTTACCTCCGGAATATTTTACCAAGGAGGGCGCCTCCATCATTGCTATATGAAAATTCAGAGAGCCACATTTTCTTGAAAAAAAACCAGCTGTAGTTTTCCATTGTTTTCAGCTGCGCAGTACTCATGAGGACTGAGTGATGTTGATATGGCCGTTTAAGTCATTCTGACTCACGCCCCTAACATCTATTGAAAGAGCTGCTGCTCTCTTTCAGGAATCATTCCTTAGTCTGGCTCTCAACAGATACCTCTCCGATATGGTTGCATCTTCGGTCCAGCTACTCTGTATCCCTGAGCACTCAAGCCCCCTTTTAGGTGATATTACAACAATATACAGCTATAAAATTTAACAAAAAATGAAATATTAATTTAAAATATTAAATACACTTTTGTAAAAAGTGAATATAAAATCCACTTTTGTTATGTTATTTTAATTAAGAAAATATTCTTCATCTTTATATGTTGAATCAACAAATTATTTTCAGTAAATTTAAGTTGAATCATTCAACCTCATTATTTAATAATGGGGCATCTTATAGTATTTCATGCTATACGGTGACCGCAGAATTATTAAATAATATGTTTATGGAGTCATATACAAGAATATAATCTTTTACATAAAAATTAATTGATGGTTTTTTTTTTTTTTTAATTTTTTTTTTAATGATAAGCTGTTACTACAAAACAGAAGCAGGAGTGACATAAAATGCCAAACAGCACAGGCGAAACGAGCTTTCAATCAGAAATATAATTTGTTTACATCAAAAATGAATTTAAATATTAGGAAAAGATTTTTGAAAGTATATGTTGGAGCGTCGCTTTATATGTAAGTGAAACTTGGATGAGCGGAGTACTGAGAAGAAAAGACTAGAAGCTTTTGAAATGTGGTGCTATATAAGAATGTTAAAAATTAGGTGGGTGGATAAAGTGACAAATGAAGAGGTGTTGCGGCAAATCGATGAAGAAAGAAGCATTTGGAAAAATATAGTTAAAAGAAGTGACAGACTTATAGGCCAAATATTAAGGAAACCTGGAATTTTATATTAGCGGGTCAGGTAGACGGAAAATATTGTGTAGGCAGGCAACGTTTGGAATATGTAATACAAATTATTAGGGATATAGGATATAGGGGGTATACCGAAATGAAACGTCTAGCATTAGATAGGGAATCTTGGAACTATTATAATCAATTATAATTCAACTAATATTCAACCAAGAAATATTTCAGACTACACTATACATTTTATTTGAACAAAAAAAGATATCGTTTACAGTAAGTGATTGGATTAGCGATTTAAAGAATTCAAATTGACTCTAAAAAATCCAACAAGCTGACAGCTTAAACTGTAGTGCGCTCAGATTATGAAATTTCTCCGACAAATATTCATATAAAACCTTTTGAAATCTTATATAAATCATGGGTAAAATCATTCAGATACGAGCAGATCAACATTCATTCTGATACTCTAATCAAAAACGGTACAAGTTTATTTATATAACTCAATCCAATTATGTAGAAATATTATCTATCATATACAGTCCCTCATTATTTTTATAGATGTCTATATAAGTGTGAAAAAGCACTGAACTATTAAACCAAGTGAAAAGCTGAGCAAAATAAAGTTCTTTTATAAACTCAACTTCTCGAATGCGAATAACAGTTATATTTCTTTAATATTTATAATGGTATCTCGTGTAATGTTTCATAAGTTAGTAAAATTAACAGTTTACAAATGTGTAATACATTATGTGACATGAGCAGCCGTTTAAAAATCATCTTGGGTATTTTTTAGTACTTCCACCATTTATCTCATTTTTTACAAAAATAATATGAAATAATAATAAAAAGAAACTAACGTACAAAACTTTTTTCACCGAAGGGAATGTATAATTTTATGGAACATATTCTAAAGGAATCTGAAACGCGCGTGACGCCTCCCAGTGGATTCACAGTTCACGTAGTACTGTGAAAAATATGAAAAGCAATGAGAGAAGTTATTTCTTTTATGGCCAACAAGAGGTATCCTATCTTAGTTCTCAGTAACAACCGGGCCTACATTTACCAGCTCTCTATCAATTCCAATATTTACCAATAAGATATTGCGCAGTACATTTTACGATAGGCCTGAATTTATTTATTTATCGCACTCTTTAGTTATAATTTATTTCTCTCTAAATCTGCAGCGTCCTTATAGATAAAACATATTTAGTTCTTAATTCGTATTGTTTTGTTTTTCATTTATATTAGGTTAACATATTTTTCTGAAATAGTAAATGTTAAAAGAAGCTACGCAGTCTACAAAAAGGAAATTATATCGTCGAAATGTAATCCACCCAAGATATATCCGTTCGGAAAGTTTAATGATGAAACTTTCTTAATTATTACTTTGTATTCTTATTTCATTATTTTATAGAACGGATATTACAATAACTGTAATAGTTCATAAAAGGTGTTGAAAAACACCTCCTCCAACTTCAATACAACATTGCACACATTTCTATTTTTTTTTCAAATAATTTAAGCAGACGATGTACCGAAATTTCTCGTACATATGCCGTTATTGCGGTTTTTAGCTCGTCAATCCACCTACCGTACCCCACAGAAAGTAATCTGGAGGATCGTGTAGGCCACAAACCCCTCAAAATGATTCGTTCACCAAAGACATTTCGTAAAAAAAGTCGCTGATCTGTTAGCTGCGTGCGCTGTGACGCCATCTTTTTGGAACATACCGCGATTGATTTCTACTTCTGTTTACTGACTAATGAAGTTTGTTAAAACAGCACAATAACGATTACTATTAATTATACTTCCAAAAATATTGGAGCTTCATTATGCGATCTACTCTCACCGACCCAGACTCCAATTTTCGTTTCGTGTAATTCATGGGGGTTAGTTGTCGACCACAGTTGTGTATTGTGGATTAATATACCCGCCCAGATGAAACCACTCTTCATCTGTAAAAAAAAACGTTATATGGAGGATACCTACGGAATTTTTGTCAATAAAACGTTTAAACTACTGACAATAATTTATTCTTTTGGCATGATCTGTAGGTTTTGGTTCTTGAACACATATTACTG
The DNA here is from genome assembly GCF_047948215.1 of Lycorma delicatula. Classification (NCBI taxonomy): domain Eukaryota; kingdom Metazoa; phylum Arthropoda; class Insecta; order Hemiptera; family Fulgoridae; genus Lycorma; species Lycorma delicatula. The sequence continues at coordinate 128,124,980 of NC_134457.1, forward strand.
TGTAGGGGAAAGTTTCAGTTCATTTCTTACAGCTTTATGTGCGGTAGCAAGTCCGATATCTTATTGCTGTGCTAACTTACGCATTGATTTTGATGAACTTTCGGCCATAGCATCCGAAACATCAAGCATCTTCTGTTTTTTTTTTTTTAGGTGGTCTTCAACAGAGCCTGTTTCCCAAAATTTTTCGATGAAAATTCGAGTTGCACTGCGGTGAGGAACAGGAGTATTTGGGAACTTTTCAAAAAACTTGTGTTACATTAAATCAGTATACTTGTCACCTTCACAAAAGAAATGGTTCAAAAGAACCATTACTTTTCTCGCAACTATTGATTCAGATAAATGAAACAACTCGAAGTGAAACGAAGCAAGTTCAATCAAAACTCAACAACTGATATCTTGGTTTATTACTGAGCAATGCCCAACGAACCCATATTCGGGCAATCAACCTAACACCGAAAAAACAGAATGCACTACATAATTCTCAAGCATACTGCACAGCAACTTTCAGAACGCACTATATTATTAAAATATATTTAATAAAAGCTTCTTTGGCATTCTTCCGTCTTTTAGAAATGTTTTAAAACATTTTTTCCCGTTTCTCAAATTTGCGAAAGCTATTTATTTAATTTTTCTAAAAAACAGAATTGATGTTTCCAAAAAAGAGGAAAATCGCTTTAGGTAATTTTGCTACATCTTACTCATATCTTTCTTACATTTTTTCGTCCAAAACTATGGTTCAAGAGATTTAAGATGCTATGAGCTTTGCAGCAATATTTAGTAAGCTGAGATAGTATTTTTTTAAAGAAAAATTTAAATGATTTTCCAACAAGTCACAGCATATTAAACTGCAATTTTTTTTAGCAAATGTAACAGTTCTTGGTACTCGTCCTAGGAGAGTTAAATAGAATTAAAATTTCTTCCACCGTGACAAATAAAGATCAATTGCTTTTACAAATATCAATTTTTTTTGCAAAATATTTAGCCTGAAAAAATTGTTACAGATTATTATAAATTAAACTGTAATATTAAAAACTAATAATTTAATATAATAATTATGTTATTAAGAATTATAATTATTCGTAAAAAATATTTTTGAAATGTAAATTTAGAAAAAATGTTATCTGTAGTGATATAATTACAAAGTCGAATACAAATCATATTTTAAATTAATATTTCTTAAAACAAAAAACCACAGTTGCTGTGCAAAATTTATTATTATAAACTACTGTTGTAGATTTACGGGATTTAATAAAACCGAAAATAAACTCATTAACAAAATGTACGTAACGTATATAAACGAAAAAAAATTAATTAAAAATACTTTACGAGGAAATTTTAATTTCATTATACTATGGTACTTGTCCGCAATTTCTCATAAAGTTTCAAGATAATATATAAACCAAATTTAAATGTATTTGTTTGGTAATTACTAAAAGTAAGTTAATTTTTTTTTTTATTCTCATTATTGTTTTAAATTAATTTTAATTACTTTCTTATAATGATTACCATGAAATCTACTACAACAATAGTTTCACAATCAATAATATTTACAAATCTTCAAGGCATTAATTTTACCTCAAAGTTATAAAAAGGGTTGAAAAAAGAAACATTTTAAAGCAGAAAATGTGGGTGAGTTAATCTCTACCTACTCGTACATTTAATCGTATTATATATATATATATTACTGTACATATTAGCTGACCAAAGAGAACAAGTGTTCGACAAAAAAAAATCCGTGCTTTGTTTGACAACTTGTCAAAAAGGGAAAGCTTTTGAGTATTTACCACGATATATCCAAAGTACATAAAAATTCTATCCCCTTCCAGGTTTTTTTTTATAAAAAAAGAAATACAAATAAAAGCAGCATCTTTACAAACGAACAGATGGATTTGTCAGATGTCATGATTGTTTTTTTATGTAACTTTGATAACATATTAAACAAATCCTTCCCTAGCCATTTAAAAGGATTTAATTCACGCACGCACGCGTATATATATATATACAACATCATTAAATTATTCATATCTAACATCAAGAAGCCTGTAAAATTGAAATATTCCTAATTTTAACAATTTTTACTTTTAATAAATTAAAATATATTTTCAAATTTATTTATGAAGATGAATATATTAAAATAAACTACGAGTACAATAAATTTGTAAACTTAAAAAAAAAAAAAAAAAAAAAACAAAAAAAAATAAGACGTAATAAAATACTTAACTACTTTCATCCGGAGATTCCGGATTCAAACCCTGGTCAGGCAAGGCATTTCACACACTACAAATCATTCATCTCATACTCTGAAGCAATACATACGGTGGTTCCGGAGGTTAAAAAAAAACATCACTAAAGTGAACACAAAAAGTTCATAAATATATAATAAATAATTAATTAAAAATTAAGTTAATAAATAATTCGTAAATAATAATTATTAATCCGATCAATTCTCCTCCTCCAAAAAAGCCGTTACATATTTTTTAAAACTGCATTTAAAAAAATATTTTCTTTTGGAAATGTTATCTTATAGAAAAAGAAAAATAATTTTTTTTCAGTTCCTACCAATCTCCCTGATCAATAATATTTTTACAGTTCAAAATTGGGTTGCTCAGGTAAATATTCCCCATAATGCCTAAGTATATTTTTGGCAATCATACGAGTCTCAAAATTAACAAACATATTGACTAAAGATTCCGCCAAATATCCATTTAAATAATCCCTCTTATTTGAATCTAAATTTCCTTAACGACTGACAAACATCGACTATCATGGTGATCAGTGAAAGGAAAAGTAGTAGTACAAGATGATAGAAACAGTTGCGCAAAATCATGCCAAAATGAACGAATAACGAAGGTAAGTGGGAACTGTAGTAAAAGGGAACCGACAGATAACCTGTTATTATATCCTGACCCCGTAGGGGAAGACACCCTCCATATGGCAGTTTCGGTCGCCACGCCATTCCCTCCGTACCTAGCCATTATGGACTTTACAGGAGGTCACCTTTAGAACCCCGGCAAAAGACATCTCTCAGACTTGTTCTTGCCTCAGTCAGGATGCCACCGATGCGAATATCACATGTGATATTACCGATGCGAATATCACATGTGATATTCTCATCGGTGTAACACTAGAAAATTACCTCTTTAAAACAAAACACATCTATGTTGAACCTTTAACAAGACTGAGTAACATGAAAAAACTGAAATTAAAAACGCAACTACCTACGATAGGTTAGAAGAGTTCAACAAGCAACCATAACACAAAACAAGAAATAAAAATAAACTTAAAAATAAAACTAAATAAACAAAACACTAGAACAAACAACCAAGACACAGGAAAGACCAAGCGTAACCTTAAATTCCCTTGGCAATCCGTTCTCTTGCCAGGTACCCGATGAAATTTTCAACGATTACTCATTTTGGCCTCATTTTTCCAATTCTCACGGAGATCTAATGACGAGCCGACAAATAGTCCCCGTGGGCAAAATTTCGTATTTTGCGCATTCTTAAATTACATGGTAAATGTCATCTTGTTGTCCACAATCTGAACATATAGCTGAATCCACCAGGTCAAATCGCAGGAGTTTCTCTCGGAAGGCGCCATGACCAGAAAATTACATCTCAATTCCCTCCCGAGGGAGAAGAAAACCCGCCTTGTGACATTGCCAGTTGCCACATCACCCCATCCGTTGTTAGCCATTATTGGTTTAATCGGAGGACATCTTCTAGCCCTCGTACTTATTAACATTCCACAGTAATCAGCCGGCCTCGGTGAGATGCCACCGATGCGAATGACCTGAAAGATACTCCCATCAGTAATTCCGCCCTGTCCTAGCCTTCTCCCAAAGCATCGGACACCTAAAAATACTATCAGGTAGCCCTCTGGAATTGCTCTGCTCTACCAAACTCGTGGAAGCATGAATACTCTGCACCTAACTTTGGTAACACCTAATCGTTCTGCCACCTAAATATGCCATGATAGAGCCAGTGATTCAGTAACAGCCGATTGCTAAGATAGCAATAATTAACAGATCGTGTGATTGGAGTGAAAACAAACAAAAAATATAATCCCAGAGGACCTCAGGTGTGGTCCGTCAGGGAGCTGAGTATAACCTCTAGTCTCCCACCTCAGCTCCAATTTTGAGGCCCGCTTGGATAAACTAAAAATTTGATCGCAACTACTGTTCGTTAATTGCCCCTTAATAGTCCACTCCAATTCAACTAAAACTGCCATGCTATCAGTAAAACCGTTCCCAGGAGAGTGAAGAACACACTTCCAAACACGACCCCCATTGATACTTGAATTATCTAACCGAGGCACGATGCCAAGCACGTCTACATCCAGCCAATCAACTGCCCGGGCGGAACCCTAGCCACCCGGCATACTAACACGAAAATGAACCCTCAGTCTCCAGTACAGGGTATGAGGCGAAGTATGATAGCCAAGTAATCAGTTGTGAAATCACAGCAGTAGAAACCGCAAAGAAATAAAACTTTACCAGGTCCCATATTACCACTATTACGTATTAGTAAGGTGGAAGACGCAGAACTTTATGCCCACTTCTTTCTAACAATTTGTCAAATCGGTATCGTTTTCTGTTACTTTTGTTCAACTTAATTAGTTCGTGCAATTGTGGTTTAAGCCTTTGAGACGAAAATGAAATATGATGTTTCTGTAGCCATAGCCAAACAGTCATGTCTTGTTTCTTGCTTGATGACACTGGAAGTTTTTCAGAAAGGGTACTATGATACGGAGTATTATAAATAACTACTACAAACTCAGGAGAAAGGTTAGGAACTAATTTTTCTTCAGGCCATTTCAAATAATTTTTAGTATTCATGCTATCATGGTAATCGCCACTTTTTGATTTGGCTGTCCAATTTAACATTGCGTTTGGAATAAAGCACATTTAACCACCGGCGTAAATTATAATTAAGCGTTCACCATTATTTATTGATAAATGAAGTCCTGCACCGCTGTCGTCAGCCCCTGATTTTACCGTTGAATGAGATTAATCTCATTTATTTGAATTTCAATACGGAAAAGTAAAATGAAACGTGTTTACTATATACCTGGAGATTATGTTCTGCCCATTATATGTTCAATATAACTACCATAACGTCTAGCAACTTCTTCAACACGAACTCCCATATTGTTAATAACTCGATGACACATATCTTCGGTTACATCGTTGCACGTCTCAGTGATCAGCACTCACAGTTCCTTCACTGTATGAGGAATATTAGGGAAAATCTTTTCCTTTAGAAAACCCCAAATAATATAATGACACGGATTCAAATCAGGACTCTTCGGGGGCCAGTTCTGACGATTAGGAAATCGGCTTGAAATGAGGGGTTGTCATTGGTTTCCGATTGATCAAAATTGTTCATTCTTGTAGGGGGATGCGATAAGCGGAATTATAGATGCATTCCCGTTTTTTATGGAAATGGTGGAAATCAGTGGATTCTGCGATATGCTAAAATGTAATTAGTTATTATCTACTATTATTAGTTTATGAGGGTAAGAATTATTTACTGTAGTATGGTCATATTTAATATTGTTTATGTAGATTAATTTACTGTTTTATAATAGCTAAATTTCAATGTGTTTAAATCAATTCTGAATGATTTAATAAAAGAATTTTTTTTAAATAAATGCGACATTAAGTGTGGTTTATTAATGTCTGTGTAGAAACTTTTCATATAACTAGTGCAATGTAACCTACTTGTTCATACGTAGTAACGAAACAGGATTACTATTATTACACGATTATATTAAAACTAACCGGCTCATCTACCCAGAACGTGGAACCGTCGGAGCTCAGGTCAGCCCAGGCGAATCTTGAAGCCAACTCAGGGGCCTCCCAAGGCCAAGGGGCCTAACCCCTGGCCGCAGAGCTCGCTTTGTTCGCCATTCCCAGTTTCCCAAGGAGAGCGGCGCCCTGAACACACGCAGAGCCAGTGTGGTGAATAAAGTACACACACCTTTGACGACGAAAAATTCATAACTTTTCCTTGCCATGGTGGCAGAAATATTATAATGAAGTAAAAGGATTAATATATTTTTCCCTTAATAAATATCTTTAATTTACAACTTCACCCTCTTTGGAGACAAAAAAATAATGAATATTTTTATTATCTTAACCTTCAAGGGAGCTAGGGCCCCGGTGGATGGCTTTGAACCTTCTCTGGGATAACAAGAATATATATCCTGCAAATTTTTAAAGTAATCGATCAGTTGGTTCTCGCGTGACGCGACAACAACCAAACAGACAAACTTTATATATATATAAAGTTATATATAACTTTATACCGACTTTACTAACTTATACTAAGTTTATATAACTTTACTGTGTGTATATATATATATATATATATATACATATACATATATGCACACACACACATTCCCGAATAACTGCATTCTGTTAGAGTGCACCTGATGCATGGAAAAGTTAGCCTTCAACCTTCTAATAAACATCCCGTTTGAATTTTGAAAATCGGACGATTGTTTACAGAGATATTGTAAGAGCATCCCAGTGCACATCCCGTAAAAGCGCGGTAACATACGAAGGGAACCTCGTATGTTACCATATGATGGTGATAATTGGTCTAGCCTCCCACGAGGTGCTCACATATCTCAACACTCTATCCTTACACGCAGTTCTCACTGGAAGCCCGTTATTTTTGAACATTTTTTAAAAAATTTATTTAATATTATTTTATTTAACGTAAATTTAACGTTATTATTTTGTAATATTATTCATCCTATCATTCAGTTCAAACCCAGCTCACACAGTGATAGAGACTCATATAGTTCACAGTTCATAGTTCATAGTTCACAGATCATTAATTCAATTCATTAAAGTTTGTGCTTCAAATATATATATTTTTTTTTTCAAGATTTTTAAGATGAAATGTATCTAAAAATGTTCTCAGTTATGCCAAAAAACATGGGTAAAAATTTGGTTGTGAATTGAGTAGTTATTTGTTTATCCCGAACAAACAAAAACCCTCTTCCTCTACATATAATAGTATATATATATATATATACCACAATATCTATGCGTACGTTTGTTTTGTACATATATATGTATCAGTGAACGCTTAAAATTCAAGAAGCCTTGTGCCGAACCTAAATGATTTTTTATCATTTTTTTATTGAAAACTGAGGATTTGGTTAAAATATAAATTCAGCCAAATTATTTGGTGAGTATAAAGCTTAAATGCTCACTAAATAATATTTGTTATTATACTATCGTATTTACGTCATAATTTTTCCGATAATAATTTTTTTGTCATTTACTCAATCGTGACCATGTGATTTTCGAAAATGAAAATGGTTGTATTATATTTTTACTTAATTTATTTAAAAAGGTTCCACTGTGCTCAAGATATCAGTTACTTAACTATAAATTAAATTTTATAATTCATAATATTTATTTTTTTTATTGTTATCTTATTTGTAAATCTACATATAACTAAGGTAAAATCAAATGTTTTTGATTGCCGTTTTTTTTTTTAAATTTTACCCATTATTTTTACTTATGCAGTACAGTATTTGAATGGGATAAGGCATGAAAGAAATATCCTTTTCAAAAATAGGACTAAAAATAAATAATAAATTTAATTAGGCATAATCTGAAAATCTCGTGATTATATCTTAGTGATTAGTACAATTTCTTCACTTGAAATATTTACAAGTGACGAAATATAGACCATTTTAGCCGGCTTCAAAAAAGGAGAAGATTATCAACTGTTTTTTTTTTTTTGTTTTTTTTTAATGTATTTTACACAATATCTCCGACGTTAGTAAACCGATTTTGATAACTTTTTTTAATCGAATATACTTTCTTAGGGATCCCATAAAAAGTTTAACCAAATCCGATGATAATCTTAGGAAAAATACCAAAAAATTGATCGGCTCGACACACTTAGCCGCTGACCGCTACATCAGTACAGTGTTGCTCTTTTTCCCAGTATGACCAGAATATTAATAACATTCTATATCATCGTTGTTTAGTCTCTGTGGAAATATCCATGACATTTCTTTCTCTATTTTTCTTCCTTAAACAACCATTCCTTTTTTTCTTTTCTTTGCTACTTTCCTCTAAACTCCATATAAAGATTAAACCAACATTTAATATTTATATAAAATTATGGAAAATGGTATTATTCCTAATTGTAAAATTAAAATATAAATATTTATATTTATATTATGCAATAATAAATTCTAATTTTGTAATATTAAATAAAAATAGTCATACAACAAGCTCCCGACCGACATCACCCTGAATGAAGCGAGTTAAATATTATAATTTTGCAGTAAATAATATTCTATAGTTATTATAAACACCTTTTTATCCGAGTACTCGCAAACCTTGTCCAAATGTCTACTCGCAATAATGAAATCTATAAATTGGATATATTACGCAATCTCATCATTTCTGTCACAGCTTTCTCATCATGTGGTCTATTTAATAACTTATTTGGCCCAACTCAAACAAGGCGATGCCCTCGAGTTAAGTTTTAACTCGACTAAGAGCGACATAAACCTGCCCCTTGGCAAAATATTTCTTGCCGAGGTCCTACAACTCCCCTGTCAAGAGTTTTACCCTGCAGTTTGTGAACAGTTACAGCCCAGCTTAATATTAGAGGCAGCATTCTGCGCTCGACATCACCGTATCCCTTTGTCGCTTGGAATGTTGTACAAACTAGTGAAATGGTTACGCAACTATCAAGATCTTTCATCCTAAGACCAATAGTCTCGTCATCAAATTTTATGAATACAGCTTTCGCTAACTCTCCTTCTTCGAATATCAAGCCGAGGCAATGAAAACGTTGCTATATTAAATAGGTAATATTCATAAGTATTAGATACCACTAAATATTGTGAAATAAAATAATTCAAAAAATAAAAATCCGACTTCAAAAAATAATAGTACTAAAAAATTACAAATAATTATATTTTTATTTATTAACTTAAGTAAAAGTATTTACAACAAATAACTATTCTTGAAGTCGGTGTCAGCCAACACAAGTTAAATTAAAAAAAACCTATGATCTGTATAATACAAATCATACTTCAAACAATGCAAAATTGGTGATAGAAGTTTTACTACAATAATATGATATCTAAAAAATATAACAATAAAATACGACTTACAAAAATATGATATGAGAATACTTTATACATGCTTAGGTACATATTTTATCACCATGTATATTTGCTCTTGAGATCACATTATAGATGCGGGAATACCGTTTAGCCGCCTAGCGGTCGATTAAGGTACTAATTATTGTAACTTTATGTTAACTTGTGTTGGCTGATATCGACTTCAAAAATAGTTATTTGTTGTAAATACTTTTACTTTAGTTAATAAATACAAACATAATTAATTGTAATTTTTTAGTACTATTATTTTCTGAAGTCGGTTTACATTTATTATTTACTTCAGAATAAAAAAGACAACCGTGTGAAACAGTTTCTAAAAATAAGAAATAAAATAACCACACTTACAGATTATCGTTTAAGAGAAAAAACATACCAACAACTTTAGAATTTTTGTTGACCATTTGCAAACCATAAAATAAAATTATATCAGGTAACGCATCTTATTCTGTCTTTCTGCAGTTTCCTAATTTTTACTCTGCAATTTCATAGATATAGGTCAATCAAAAAGTTATTTAGTACCGTTTATAGCTAGGATTAAAGCCTCATTTATAGAAATGATGCTTTAATCCATGAAAAAAAAACGCTAAGAGTGTTAATGTTTGTATTCGAATTTAAAAAAGGTGGCCTTTTTCGGATCCCAGTTGGTTCAATAAAATGATAAATAATTGTGTAATATGGATAGTGCGTCTCTTGAATTTCAGCCATTCTAATGATAATGCTAAAATTTTGTCATAAAAATACTCGTAAAATAATTCAATAATATACGTGATTCATTTATTTTCTCTCATTTTTGCTTTAATTTAATTAGGTTACTGTTAAAATAAATTTACGTTACTGTTATTATATTCAGGCGAGTAATGTTAGTGAATAAAATATAAAATAAAATTTTGAATATTTTTAATAACGAAAATGGAATTTACTGAGACATTGTATGTAAAAAAAAAATTAATTTAGAGGAGATTATTAAAACCTTACAAAACAAGGTTTGTATATTAATTAATTGTGAGAAATAATCAAAAGTTTCAGTTTGGAAAAATTCAAATGCCCAACTTTTTTAACCTTGAACTCTTTATGGGATGTATAAAAAACACAGTATCGAAAAAAGTCTCATAGTATATTTGCTAAACAAACCTTTTAGAAAGAGATTAAAAACAGATATAATTTCAGGCGATAAAAATGTAAAACTATCTTGTTTTTCTTTTCAAAATACACCCGGTAGGCTAAAGGAAAAAGTGCAACTGACACTCAGCAAGCAAATATCCTTAACATAATCCCCTTTTACAGTTGTAACGAATAAATTTTAAACAATAATAAAATTGTAGAAAGTTAACTTAATACCTGTAAATAGTATCATCATCTGTCTTTAATAAATAAACACTAATATAATTCATATATTTGTTTTATTAATACAAACATAAGATATTTAAACACTAGATAAAGTTAAATAAACTCTTATTTCAAAACAGTGTTTTATAAAGATATATTAATTTTTAGGTGAAGAATACTAGTTTGAATTGAAATGAGCTTGATTTAAATATTATATTTACAAATTACGCAAGTATATATTCACTGCGATTAATCCGGTATAATCAATCTCGCGATTGGTTTTAAAAAATTATAAAATCGGGATTAGTTGAATTCGGTGAATTATAAATGGTAGAATCACACAGAACTTTAATTGGTCTAAATATTTATAGTTTTTTAATGGTCAGATATATCCATTCTTTTGAATGTTTAAAAAATGCGGTATTTCGATTGTTATAATTACTGTGTGCACTGTGATTGGTCCGAAATAATCATAATTGTTATTTTTCGGCTGGCTTCAGCTTGAAACCAGTGAAAGTGTAGGACTGAAGTGTAGTATTTATCATGAGACATTTTTCATTGATTAGGATTAGAATTATTGTTTTTACCACAATCTTAATATTTAATTCTGTTTACTATTTTTAATTAGCTGATATATATATATATATATAAGCCAAGTTTTTTACCCTAATAACATTCCTTTAAGATTTAGTATGTAGCCATGATTGGTAACAGAATTTACTTATTTTTCAATAAATATTTGTTATTTGCCATTAATGTATGCCATTATCTAAATATACATTTACAGACTTCAAGCATGTTTATGATTAATACTGATGTATTTTACCTGTATTTTTTAGTTTTCAACGTGGATTTTAAACAATTTGTGTAATTTACGTTACCCGGTTTAAAAGCTTTTGCGCTAGCAACATTAATAATACGTCACAAATTGTAAATTAATTGAATTTCTTAATAGGAAGGAATCAGTGGAATAAAATTTCATTAAATAAATTAATTTGTTTGCGATAAATCCAGAAATTTGAAATTGAGAAATGTAAGCTTGAATCCAAAAAATGCAACTACCCCCACCAATCAAACAATAATCAACATTATTTTTAATTGTACTTAAGAAGTAACTACTTTCAGATAGTAGGTTAAGTAAAAACTTTAAATTGTTTATTTGTTTTTCGTAAAAGAAATAATCTATTTAACATTTTTATATATGTTTTACGCGTGCACTCCCCCCCCCCCCTAACACATACAGTATGTTGATATACATTTATAACCTAAATGAAAACCTTACATAATATTTAACAATACTGTAATGTTTAATGTTGTAATCAAGTTCTAAATTCACTTTTTAAAAAATAATTGAAAGAAACCTGACACACTAAACTTGATACATGGAAACAATAAAAATCATAAATGCATCAAACATACATCAATACATCATTACATAACATACATAAATACATACAAACATAAATAAATATACATACATATGTATTTATATACATAAATACATCATTATGTATTTATTGCTTATAAAAATCATAAATACATCAAACTTATTTAACATTATGATGAATAAATAATAAGCAATTATAAAATTGCTAAACGATTAACGCAAAACCAACAATACAGTAACATATCCTGATAGTCATTAACACAAGGTAAATCATTTAACTCAAATAATTTGAATTCATAAAGAAAAATATTTTCGATATTCATTTTCATCTCCTACTGGTAATGGGAAAATAAGAAATACTTCTCTAAATACAGAGTGATGCAGGAGGAAAAGGAAACAATTTGTATCACCTCATTTCACTGGAAGAAGTGAAATCCGGACAAATTTTTCGCTAGCCGTAACTCGATAACAAAGCGTTTTCGGATGTATGTGTTAATATATTTGTACGAACATTTTTCCTTACTTCAAGCTGTAGAATCAGTTCCTAAATTATTTCCCTATCCTTCTGAATCACTCTGTATTTTACAGTAAATTAGACGAATAACATTATTATTCGATGGGTAACTACAATTATTCGATATTAGGTGAAAAAGGGACCGCCTATTGCCTGTGCGACTACGTATATTTAACAAAATTTCGATTCCTCTACCAGTTGAATATTTAATACATACGCATCCAAGCCTAACTAACTAAATTAATTAATTTTAAAAGCTCAGGTGAAATTCTATTTGTTTTTCTCTTCAGTGAAATGATGCTTGGTTTTTTTTTTACAGACAATTAATCGTGAAGAAAATTTTTCAGATTGCACTTCACAAATATTGTTTATCCATAAATAATTTACTTGAGGGTATTACCTACTTGTTACATTTGTCTACGTACGTATGCGTATAACGTAAGTATATATTTTATGTGTTGGCTACATTAAATTCATACATGACGTATCAATAGCATATAAGACGTCTTATATGTCTATTACTTTTTTTCATGGGTATAAATAAGTCTTTCACACTTATTCACTATAAAAAGGGAAGTAAAGCCGATTTATCAGTCAAAAGGTAAACGTATAAAATAAGCTACTACATTTTATAGAACGTTTTGAACTGTTTCTTTTTGGGCGGTTAGTTTTCTGCGCATGGTTATTTTATACCAGTATTTTATTTATTTAATTTTTATATAATTTGTTTTCAGAATATAATATTTATTGGACATTATTTTTTAATTAATAGTCAACAGTTTAAGATTTTTACTGAGGTCACGTAAACTTTACCTTAATCGTACATTATTCCTAGATATATAAATTTTCTTATTTATTTATAGATATAAATTAATTTAAAATTGTTTACTTGCATATTTTTAAGTAAAAATAAACGTAAACAATAACAACTTTTAATCCGGACGGTCTCATGAAATTAGAATAACCTTTTAAATCGAACAAATTTATTCTAAATAAAAGAAGAAAAAAACTGAAAAATTTTAGGTTATACAGATTTCATTTGACATAAAACTTCCAATTAAATAAAAAAATATAATTCAACCCGTACAGTAAAGTAAATCAAAGATATTCTTTGGTCCTCAAAATCAAAAGCTTCTAGAATAATGTTATAGTATTTTAAGATTAAAAATTATAAATTGTTTTACCAAAGTTCTAAGATACATAATTAAATAGTCCGTTTATATTTTTCATAATTATGTTTTAAATATGCATCAAAATAAATAAAAAATCAATTTAGGAGATTAACTAGTCTAATAACTTACATACCAAAATTAGAAAATATTAATTCCGAGTTTTGTCAATTAATTTTTAATCTATTAAATATTATTTTATTAATTTCTTCTATAATTCTCATTCATCAAGTTAACTGAGATTAGAAGATGAGCATTTTGTTGACGGCCGTCAACAAAATGCTTATATCCAATGTTACTTAAAGATGGTATTCCTATAGAGATCGGGGGAACCATTATAGCTAAGGCTGCTGGTAAATAAGAAACAACCCATCAAATGTTATATTGGAATTTAATAGTATTAACGTCCTATTTATTTAGTCAAATATTGTAGCAAATACAGTATAAATTCAAATATCATGATTAAAAAACCAATAAAAGATTTACTGAATATGTTGTAAAAAATAAACAAACATACCATCTCAAAGAATTTAATAATTTTTTACCACTTTATGTTACCAGAAAATAGGAATTTTTAAGAGTTTTAACAATCTTAATTGCAAATTTTTTCTTCTAACTTATTACGTAGAAATTATTTCACTAATTTTTATTTAAAAATTGTTAGCTATCTGTATGTTTACTATTTGGTATGTAATTTATTCGACTAAAATAAACGTTAACAGGAAGAAGTTTTATTCATTATCAAGAAATTCAGAAAAAAATAATAAGCTACCCATTAAAAAAAAAAAAAAAGTTCGGGAGGTACCTTTTTCTACGTAAAACATAATTTACTACAAATTTTCCGTTTATTTTGTTTTCTATAAAAACTTTATGTAGAAGAAAAATTAAGGTCTACATTATTAAAAGATAATTTGATCCGGGATACTTAAAATAATAATTTAATCATAATTATTAATAATAAAGGTTATTATTAATAATAGGTTGTTATTAACAACAATCATGGATAATTTGATCATGAGGATGATTTTCCACTATTCTCATTTATTTTTATTCATAAGAACATATTCTTTAACTCTTCTTTTTTATTGAATATTATTGAATGAGATCTTCACTCCACTGTAACTAAAAAAGATTTTCTCTTACGTTACATTATATAAAAAGCTTAAGATGAAATAAATTTAATTTTTTAAAAGCTGAAAATTATCTAGCACAGTTCTCTAAAACAATGTAATACTCCATCACTTTTTGTGATCATCAATAATATTTATTTCTCATATCCAATTGGCAAATGTACAACATGTTACACAGTAGGTGCGTACTTAAAACTTGACCTTTCCATAATATAGTAAAACGTTCTCCTCTTTCAAACACAAATACGCGTAAAAAACTACAAATACAGTTATCTCAATAACTGGAAATTATCTTACATGTTACCAGTGTTTTACTTATTAAAATTAAATGTAACTGAGAAGCACTCCTTACTTTAAATTTGTGAACTATGATATCGTTTCAATTAATACCCTTTATTTAATTCTCTAATTTACTCTAATTACCGATTAATAATCCAAACTTTTCTGGAATATCCTTTTCGTTAAGCAAACGAAAGAATTGAATTTTGTTGATTGTATTTAAAAGTACACTGGACAGGAACTTAGAAGAAATAGATTTTTTCAGATAGAATAATCCGAAGTAAATATTGAATTACATCAAAGGTAACTTCTCATATATTCTTAGGTTAAAACCTACAGTAATATTTCAAAATACCGCAAATAGCCATTACAACACTGGGATATGTCCAAGTTTTCATTTATATCCGTATCACGTAAACATTTCCTCCCTGAATCGTTATTCATTAACGTTATACATTAACATCAAAGCCAACAACGTGGTTGAAATAACATAATTTAGAAAATGCCAAATTTAAAAAAATAAGTAATATCTCTGTTGAAAGAAATTAAATAATAACAAAAATATAAGGTAAAAAATATATATGGTGTTTAAAATATATATATATGAATATAAAAGTTTAAAAACCTAAAATTAATAACAATAATGAACAAAATTCTCATTAAAGTATTGTTTTTAGTCTGAGAATATGTTTTATTGTACAAAACACTTAAAAATTAAAAAATAGCAAAAATTTACTTGAGTGTAAAGTAAACAATTTATAAACATATTCAAAAATTTTAAAATCCACTTTTTGTATCCGGTACAAAAAAAGAAAAATATGTTTAACCCTATTTCTTCGTAATATTTAATTTCTATATTCATAATATGTTTTTCTAATTAATATAATTTTAGAAGAAAGGAAAATTTTCTAAAAATTTCAGGATGGCCAAGATTAATTCCCCTATCCAAGTCACACCATAAAGAAATGTAAATATCACTAATTAATGATTAAATTGTAATTATACTAATTATCAATTAATTTATTAATTATATTTCAAAAGCAACCGAAAATTTAATTATAAAATATTTAATTAGTTTTATTTACTGATCTCCATGATGGAATAGTAACGTTTGTAAAACTTATTGAAAGATTTTTTGATTCGGTGAAAACGATTTTCTTCGCCAAATATAAAATGTTGATTTTAACAAGTAAAACAAGGGGAGAGATTTATACTACAGCTAATTTCCGAGTATATAAAGTCAATAACTGGTTAAGACTAAACTGAGTATCTAAGTATCAACGTTATATAATCAACATACAACTGACTCAAGCGATCCTTTATTCATCAACTACAACAGTAAGAACAACAACTGCAACCACAACAGCGATACTTCATCATTCTCTCCAATTATCTATTGCCGACCTTCTACATAGCTGATGCAAATTACAAGTTAAGTGTAATGCTTTAAACCCTAATTGTGGTTAAGTTTAAGTACCTTGAGATTCTGGTAGATCAACTAATCTACTGATTCTGATATATACAGAATCATCTCATTTAAACTTTTTATGTAATAAATTAGAGTTCTTTTCTTATAAACAGTATAAAATTAGGAATAATTTAAGTATCACTAAATTGAAATCATTTTAATTTGTCTTCAATCCATTAAAATTTGTTTTTTAATCCATTATATAGAATGTTTTAGTTGTTTGGGATGTGATGCTGGTTTTAAGGCTCGTTTATTATTCAAAAAATGATTATAAAATTCTTAAAAACCAATTTCACAAAATTTATATATTCAGAGTTAAAAGGCCTTACAATAAGTAAGTACATACAGTAATATACTGTATGTAGAGAGCCGACATAAATACAATTGTACAAAAATAAAATTATGTGCATAATAGAAAATGAGAGAATGACATTTCAAATATAAATTGGAACAAAACTAACCCTAATATGAGGATATTATTAGTAAATTCTATAATATCATCCCAGAGATATTATGAAAGACAATAATAAAAAAGTAATAAAACAAAAGCAAATCAATGGATAATTGATTTTTCTTTAGTACAACAGTTTATTTCAGTAATGTCATTGCTGCATGATACGATATAAATTGTTTAATTTATTTGATTTTAATTACATTATATGAGGACAGACAAGATCTATAAATATTGTATGCTCTGAATGATGTAATGCATATAATTCAGAATGCTGTTTAATAAAATGACTTACTTTAAACATAACCAAAATCAGGAAACAAAAAATATTTATTTCTAGATATTTCCAAATTACCTTGTAACAACGAAATATAATTTCATATAACTTATTATTTAGTATAATAAGTACAATATTTAATGTACAATAATGATATACTGAGTATTAAAGTATGTACTAGACTTCATATTTCAAAACTAAGAGATAATAGAAGAATGAAACAAATGAAGATCTGTATAATTACAAAGCGACTACTTAATGGTCTTTAAAATTTTTGTTCACCGTATTGGATCAATCCCTCTACGAGTCATGAGACCTTGTCGTTGGTGAAGGGGATTGAGTGCTCGGTGATACAAAGTAGCTGAACCGAAGATTCAACCATATCGGTGAGGTATCTCTTGAGAGCCAGACTAAGGAATGATTCCTGAAAGAGGGCAGCAGCTCTTTCAGTAGTTAAGGGCGTAAGTCAGGATGACTTAAGCAGGTATATCAACATCACTCAGTCCTCTGGGTACTGCGCAACTGAAAGCAAAAACTAAAGGACTGAAACAACTGAAAGGAAAACTACAGGTGTTTTATTTTCCAAGAAAATGTAGCGCTCTGCATCTTCATATAGCAATGATGGAGGCGTCTTCCATGGCAAAATATTCTGAAGGTAAACTAGTCCCCCGTTCGAATCTCCGGGTGGAGACTACTAAGGAAGGGATTATTCTTATGTTAATAAATTAATTCTTATGTTAAAAAATAACATTCTACGAGTCGGAGCGTGGAATGTTAGAAGTTTAAAAAAGGTTGGTAGGTTAGAAAATTTAAAGAGGGAAATGGATAGGATAAATGTAGATATAGTAGGAATTAGTGAGGTTCGGTGGAAAGAGGAAAACAACTTTTGGTCAGGTGATTTTAGAATAATTAACTCAGCTTCAAAAAATGGGCAGGCAGGAATAGTTTCATAATGAACAAGAAGATAGGGAAGAGAGTAGAGTATTTCAAAATGTATAGCAATACATTGTAATAATGAATCATTGTAATAAGGATAAAATCAAAACCTAAACCAACAACAATTGTTAACGTCTATATGCCTACAAGCGCCCATGATGATGATGAAGTAGAGTGTGTATACAAAGAAATTGATGAAGCAATTAAACACATAAAAGGAGATGAAAATTTAATAATAGTTGGAGAATAGAATGCAAGCATTGGAAAAGGCAAGGAAGGAAATATAGTGGGTAAATACGGGCTGGGCAAAAGGATAGAAAGAGGGGACCAACTTATAGTGTTTTGCATGAAGTATAATTTAGTAATTGCCAACACCCAGTTTAAAAATCATAATACAAGAGTATACACTTGGAAAATTCCAGGCAATACTACAAGGTATCGGATAGATTACATCATGGTTAAGCAAAGATTTAGAAGAAATCAACTCAATGACTGCAAAACATACCCTGGAGCAGACATTGATAGCAACCATAATTTAGTGATAATTAAATGTAGATTGGGGTTTAAAAACCTGAAGAAAAGGTGTCAGACAAATCAGTGGAATTTAGAGATGCTTGAGGAAGAGGAGGAAAAGAAGATTTTTGAGGAGGACATCGCAAGAGGTTTGAGTAAAAAAGATAAGGTAGAAAATGTAGAAGAAGAATGGGAGAATGTTAAAAAGGAAATTCTTAAATCAGCAAAAATGAACTTAGGCGGAACAAAGAGAACTGGTAGAAAACCTTGGGTTTCACACGATATATTGCAGCTAAAGGATGAATGTAGAAAGTATAAGAATGCTAGTAATGAAGAAAGTAAAAGGAACTATCAAAAATTAAGAAATACTGTAAACAGGAAGTGCAAACTAGCGAAGGAAGACTGGATTACAGAAAAGTGTTCAGAAGTGGAAAGAGAAATGAACATTGGTAAAATAGATGGAGCATACAGGAAAGTTAAGGAAAATTTTAGGGTACATCAATTAAAATCCAATAATGTGTTAAACAAAATTGGTACACCGATTTATAATACGAAAGGTAAAGTCGATAGATGGCTGGAATATATTGAAGAGTTATACGGAGGAAAATAATTAGAAAATGGTGTTATAGAGGAAGAAGAGGAAGTTGAGGAGGATGAAATGGGAGAAACAATACTGAGATCTGAATTTAAGAGAGCATTAAAAGATTTTAATGGCAGAAAGGCTCCTGGAATAGACGGAATACCTGTAGAATTATTGCGCAGTGCAGGTAAGGAAGCGATTGATAGATTACACAAACTGGTGTGTAATATTTATGAAAAAGGGGAAGTTTCATCAGACTTCAAAAAAGTGTTATAGTCATGATTCCAAAGAAAGCAGGAGCAGATAAATGTGAAGAATACAGAACACTTAGTTTAACTAGTCATGCATCAAAAATCTTAACTAAAATTCTATACAGAAGAATTGAAAGGAGAGTGGAAGAAGTGTTAGGAGAAGACCAATTTGGTTTCAGGAAAATTGTAGGGACAAGGGAAGCAATTTTAGGCCTCATATTAATAGTTGAAGAAAGATTAAAGAAAAACAAACCAACATACTTGGCAGTTGTAGACCTAGAAAGGCATTCGATAATGTAGACTGAAATAAAATGTTCAACATTTTAAAAAAATTAGGGTTCAAATACAGAGATAGAAGAAGAATTGCTAACATTTACAGGAACCAAACAGCAACAGTAATAATTGAAGAACATAAGAAAGAAGTCATAATACATAATAAGAAAGGGAGTCCGACAAGGATGTTCCCTATCCCTGTTACTTTTTAATCTTTACATGGAAATAGCAGTTAATGATGTTAAAGAACAATTTAGATTCGGAGTAACAGTACAAGGTGAAAAGATAAAAATGATACGATTTGCTGATGATATAGTAATTCTAGCTGAGGGTAAAAAGGATTTAGAAGAAACAATGGATGAAGTCCTACGCAAGAACTGCCGCATGAAAATAAACAAGAACAAAACAAAAGTAATGAAATGTAGTAGAAATAACAAAGACGGACCACTGAATGTGAAAATGGGAAGAGAAAAGATTATGGAGGTAGAAGAATTTTGTTATTTGAGAAGTAGAATTACTAAAGATGAACGAAGCAGGAGCGATATGAAATGCCGAATAGCACAAGCTAAACGAGCCTTCAGTAAGAAATATAATTTGTTTACATCAAAAATTAATTTAAATGTCAGGAAAATTTTGAAAGTATATGTTTGGAGTGTCGCTTTATATGGAAGTGAAACTTGGACGATCGGAATATCTAAGAAGAAAAGATTAGAAGCTTTTGAAATGTGGTGCTGTAGGAGAATGTTAAAAATCAGATGGGTGGATAAAGTAACAAATGAAGAGGTATTGCGGCAAATAGATGAGGAAAGAAGCATTTGGAAAAATATAGTTAAAAGAAGAGACAGACTTATAGGCCACATACTAAGGCATCCTGGAATAGTCGCTTTAATATTGGAAGGACAAGTAGAAGGAAAAAATTGTGAAGGCAAGCAATGTTTGGAATATGTAAAACAAGTTGTTAGGGATTTAGGATGTATGGGGTGTACCGAAATGAAACGACTAGCACTAGAGAGGGAGTCTTGGAGAGTTGCATCAAACCAGTCAAATGGCTGAAGACAAAAAAAAAATATTAGATCAAAATTTTTTTTCGAGAAATTGATTTTGGAATTGTTTTTCTCTTAACATTTTACATTAAAATCCTGAATCACATGTCCACCTTCCTATTTAAAAATAAAATGTTTGATTCAATATGGCGAAACCAAAATGGTGGGCAAAAATTTCAAACACCCCATAAAGTAGTAATTTTGTAACTATACTGATCCATACTTATTTCTACCACCAAGCATCCTTCAGTTTTGAAATATGAAGCCGTTTCCAAATTTTAATATCGCCTTATATACTATTTGTATAAGAATTATAATGTAGTTCAGAAAATACTTATAGTTGTTTGTTTTATTATTATTATTACTATTATTATTATTATTATTATTATTATTATTATTATTCCACACTTTCACCGCTTTTTCTTTTGCCGGTGACATTCCCTAAACTCGGAGTAATTTATACCAACGAGATTAGGTTTGCTATTGTTGACTAAGTGCCATCCGTGCAACGTGGCAGGTGTCAATTATCACGATCCTTTGCATTAGCGCGTGGGTCTTCCACTGGATCTTCAGTTTTTCAAGACTGTTGTGCAAAGTAGATGTTATTATTCCCTCCGCAGATATAATTATCGGGATTATATAAACTTCTTTAAGATTCCATAATTCTTTAATTTCAAAATCAAGATCTGTATATTTCTGCAGCTTCTCATTCTATTTAATGTTGTTGTTGTTAGTTGATGGGATGGCTACGTCTGTTAGGTAAGTTACTTTTTACATTTTGTCATCTACTACTATATCTGGCTTATTACAGTTGATGGGTTTTGCTGTGACAATTCCTTGGTTCCAGAAATTTTTGCGTTATTCTCCAAAAAGAAGGCTGGCTCATAATTGTAGAGGACTTATTTTGAAACTCTAACTTGTATCTGTTGCAGAGTTCTATGTGTTTTTATTATTATTATTATTATCTGAAATAAATTAGTTTTCAATTTTATCTCAAAAAAAAAAGAAAAAGGTTTTATATATATACATGTGTTTGCAATTTTTTTTTGTAAAATGTAACTTCTGAACTGCTGTATTGATTTTCATAAAACAGGTGCCAAATGATTAGTTTCATCTGTATGAATAACAACTAGGTTTATTATTTCAACGTAAAAATCAAAAAGATAGACTGTAAATGATATATAGAAAGTTTAGATTTTTAGCTAAAGCGAGAAACTAGTAAATCAAAATAATATTTAAACTGCACGAAAAAAGGACATTTAAACTTGATGTTAAAAAAGTAATAACATAAGATTTTATTTTTTTTACAGAAGTCTTATGTTGTTACCTTGTACCTGATAGCTGATAAGGTTTTCATCAATCTTACTTACGCGTTACGCTTTAAAAAAAAAAACCTATGTTTTCTAGAGATTTTTTTTCAGAGGTAAGCAATAATTACTAAGATTGTTTTTCAGATAATGACGATAGAAGCGTCTATAAATAATCTATAAATTTTCTTCATTGTTGTGTAATTTTATCTGAAAAAAAGATCTAAAAATAACGTGTAAATAACGTATAAATTTATTTATATATTAAATTCATATTTTCTTTAACACTACATGATATTTAAAAAAGTGAAACGCATCGGTAAAATTTATATTATGTTGAACAGATTACAAAATAGGAATTTTTTTAGATTATTAAAAGTATTTATACTTTTTAACATAATTTATTGACATTAAATTATTGTTGTTAAAGTTTTATAGGAACTTCTTTTTAAATAAATAGCTTAAGAGATGTTTAATAGGAATATTTTACTTAAAAATCAAAATTAATTCAATAAAAGTATTCACAAATATTTTAAACTAAATTTGAATACAATTAAAGAAAATAATATTATAAAAGTAACATTATGTAATAATTTTTTAAAACATACTTAGAATTATTAAAAATTATTTTAAAGAATTCATTTAGAACGGTATGGAAACAAAGAAAGAGAAAAAATTACTTATTTTATAAATAAAAATTTGTAAGTATAAATAAAAAACATATGATTTGAGAGAATAAAATTGATTTTACAGAATAATTTTGAATTATCGTAATTGAGATATCGAACGGTTTCTCATTCCTTTGACAGTATACGTCGATTTGGAAAAATAAAATATTAAAGCATTATTTAATATTTATGAATCTGTTATACCAATTTCCGGTCTTGAATATTCTGTCATTAGAAATCATATAGTTTTCAAGAAGAAAACTTCTCTTGAATAACAAAAATAATTTATTTACTCTTTCCGTAGACGTGTTGACATATTTACCAGTTAGTATGTAACGGTGGTTTTCCTTTGACTTTCTTATTTATTTATTTTTTATTTAAACATCCGATTTGTTTGTAGATAATTATATGTTCAAGAATAAAATAAAATATGTTATTTCAAAAATTAAAAGATATTTTTATTATTTATATCACTGTATATTTTGAATCCATAATATAATTAGCAAACACAATTATAATTATAGTAGTTAATGATCCATAATCGAAAGGATCCAGAAATTAACCACTGTATGATGGTTATGAAAGAAAATAAAATTTGAATGAATTTTATTATTACTAAACAACGGAGTTTATTTAACAGGTTAGTTATTATCATTATTATCTAAGTGAATAGTTCCTTTACAAACAAAAGTAATGACACGCTACGAAGATTTCAAATTGCCAGGTAGAATCTTAATATATAATAATAAAAGACTAAGTGGAAACCTTTTTTAAGTGAATTATATTTCATTAAAACTACTACGCAAATTATATTTGACTTTCTGAATTAAGTAAATTTATTATGATAAAAAAATAGAAATAGTACTTAATTGTTTTTGCGGGATGCTTCGATACCGCATTGAATAAAGTTTCATTTACAAAGGAAGAGAACAGAAGTGTAACAGGTACAGGTAGCTAAGTTACATCAGGCAAAAGTAAGCAACAGAAACAGCAAGATGAAATAATCCTGTTGTAGACTATAAATCAAAAGGAGTAAGCAACTGAGCACTCCCCACAAAAGCTGTTCCCGCAATGCGCTTTTTATTGCATTAAATCCAGGCTTAGCTACAATAAAACTTTTATTTTAGAGTTCTGTGTCGGGATAAAACAAAAGTTGGTACAGTATTGCGGGGACCGGCGTTGCATCGTCTACAAACTCCCAAGGACATAAAACGAAACACTTTTTATCTAACAGCATGGACCTCCGATTTTTTTGCTGCATTTTTTAAATATTTTTACGTTTCCTGATACCTACGTACAGTAATAATACTTTACCACTTACACTGTAACATTAAGCAACGACGTAACATTTGTTTACCTTTAAACAAATTTTTTTTATTATTTTATTTAAAAGTTTAATATTTAAATCTTTCATTAATTGGACAGTAAAAATTTATTTTATAAAAATTTTTAAATTATTCTCTTGCAATTTCCTAACTATGAAAGGAGGTAATATTTGATAAGTTGTTCAGTGTGCAGAGTAATTTCATAACGAACATACCGATATTTACGAACAAGTTGTTAAAAAAGTAGTCAATCCTGCAAACTAGAATTAGTGCATAAAACTGTATAATGATTATCTTTCTTTACTTTCACTCTAAATAATTTATAATTTATTCATTTTACAGATGTTTTAGCGTGTAATGTAAAAAAAAATTGATCTCTCCACCAGGTTGCATAATTTTAACACCTTGGGTGTTAATTTTTTTTTTTTTAAGAAAATTTAAGACTTATCACCTATTTTCTGAATGCCTAACGCTTATTTAGATCTTTCAATCAGTATAAACATATAAACACAAGTCACACTGCTATTTATTTTCCTCCGAAAAAGAATTTTGATTTAGGCTTTCTTTCCTTTACATGGGAATTTTTTAAAGTATTTTTACTTTCCTGTCGTTATAGTTCTAGATCTATGCTGTAAGACGGAAAGTATGATAATCACTCAAAAAGTAGTGTATGGGTGTTTTTTTTGCATTTCTCGACTTTTCATGAACTAGGAACCCCAAAAAACAAAAAAAGATGGGGGTAATATTCGTATCTGTTGGCGCGTGATTGAAGCTTAAAACTTTTAACTGAATATACCCACTTTGATGAAATTTAGTAAAGACTCGTGTATATAGGTGTACAATTTTTAAATAGAATTTTGGAGTCAATATCATCAGGGGGTGAGGTATATAGATTTTTGGAGTGAAGTTTCTCAAAATTTTACAAAGATAACCCCATATATCAAGCCACATGCGTGCATGCTTTACTTAGCATTTTTAAGCAAATCTTGCTCTGAAATTCTCTCTTTCCCGAAAATCTTAAAAAACCATCTTTTTATTTATTGCATATTTATTGATTTTGTTTGTCTTCCTAGGCATAGTAGTAGCGCAAGTGGCCAAAATAATACTTTGGGGGGCAATATTGGAAACAAAGGAGTCAAACAAAGTTTAAAAATATGGATTTTTCAATTTTTTAAAATTCTTTTTGGTTTATTTTTATGTATCATTATTTTCCACTATGTAAGAATAAATAACCAATGACAGTAAAGTATTACAACTTTGTTGAAAGTTTTTTTTTTTAAATGCTATATATTTTCTAATTTATATGATAATTGATTATCTTATCTTGAGAATCTTCTCTTAAATCTTAAAGCTAAACCTCAAAAATATTAATTTATATATTTTCAAATTGTTAATCATATTTCATATTTTTTTCTCATATTTCTTAATATAGGAGAAATAAAAGGTAAATATAATATAAGAGAATACATAGAACGTTCGCAGAACAACCAAACAAATGCGAAAATCCTTTCACATCGTGGTAGACCTTTACCAGAATTTTTCATACCCAAAAAAAAAAAAAAGAAGAAAACGAGCTGATAAATAATAACCATTCTATTAAGGGATAACCTTGCAAGCCAATCGTGCGAACATTTAGTTTTCAGATTAATAGTAATACTCAGTTAATTACCCAAATACATTACAACTTTATTTATGAGTTTAAATTTATTACACCCTTCATAATAACAGATATTATTATTATGAGTTGTCACTTAATAGTTGACAAATACCTACTTCCCAATCAATTTTCTATTAAACATTACCAATTTAATTTTGTTACAAAAAGATATTTTTTGCAAATAAATTAAATTAAACATTTGCAAATGAATTAAATTAAATTACTTAGATTAATGAAAAACTAACTGGGGAATAAAGTAAGACCATCCAGGGCTTTATCAATTTTATGAAACGAATTATTACGCGTCAACTCCATTGGCAAAGATATAGCGTGATTACAAATTACTCTCAATGATATTGTGGACATTTTGATAACATTACATAAAAATTAATTTAGCCGTTTTGTAACGGTTCCAAAAAGATAAAAATCAAACTCACGACTTTATACTATTAAATGCTAATCTGTGCACCCCAAACTGATAATAGAAATTTTATGAAACATAAAATGGAGTTAAGAACAGCTACGGTACCCGCAAAAAGCATGAAAACTGCAAACGAGCAATCTGCAAAAAGAGCATAACTGAAAATAAATAAGGAAGGGATAATTAATATTCCACACTAATTTAAGTGACTCGAAAAGTCTTACTAAAAAAGATAATTTTTTTTCTAATTAAATATTAGAAATTTATACTGTAGTTTTTTTTTTAAATAATAATTTTTTTTACTGAAACGTTAGAAATACGAATAATTAAATGGTTTGCAGAATTTACGTTTACAAATAGTATAATCCAATTTCAAAAACTATTCAAGTAAATTAAAATGATTATAATTTGTTATCAGTATTTCTAAACAAATTTTCATTGACTCATCACAACCACATGAACACTAATTTTAATTAATACATCCGGAAACAAATGTTAATTAAAATTAGCTTGATGGTTTTACATTAAGCCAGTAAAATAATGTAAAAAATTTATGTAATAAATTTTATTGATATACACAATAAATCTATACATTTTTTCCAAATAAATATATCAGTCAACCCTTCATTAATTAATTTATCTTGTTAACTTAAAACAAATTTTGACGATACATAATGTCAATGAAGTTCCTTTATAATTTTTTTAATTGAAACTGCCTTACATTACTAATAAATAAACTCAAAATCCAATCGAAAACAAATAAGACGAATTATTATTAGAAACATGTTTGCCTATGACTTATAATTCGTTAAAAAATCAACGAATTGATTTTTCAAATACATTTGAATAAAGTAAATTAACGATAAAAAATCATAGTTTATATTTACAGTAAGTTACATTAAAATAACATTTCTGGTAATTTAGAAAACCCTTTGATTCATTTTACGTTAAACTATTAAATGTTTTTCGCCATTCTTTTTTTTTAGATGAAAAAACATCCACCTGTACTGGCAAAAATCTATTTATTTTTATTTCATTTTAGTTGTCTTTAATTCTTCAGCGATAACAGTTAAGAGGTGTGTATGTACCGTGTCCAATTCATGTTTTCCAATGATTTATTGTTTCTAGTAAAGAAAAAGAGTATTTAATGATTTAAGAAAAAGGGGGCTCATTTTCAGCACCAAAAACATTATCGGAACAAGTTTTTCCGGAAATGCAAAGGGTTGATTAAGTTGGAATGTAGAGAAACGTTCCTCCTTTTAGTGGACCTGTATAGGTTGAGAATTTTTAAAACTCTCAACTGATCTAAAGAGGAGAAAAACTCTACGGTTCACAACCGCAGTTTTAATATTGGAAAGACTCGTCTTTCCTCTAAACAAATTTCAGCCAACGAACAGGCATGGTGGAAACTTTCAGAAAAAATATTATTCAAGGTAATGAGGAACGAGAATCGACCATGACAACAAGCTATGTATTTAAGCCATCGGAATCTGGAGAGCCCAAACCGACATGCAGAAAGGAATCGGAGCATTCTGCTGAAGATAATACAATCCAAAGAAAGTAGAAGAATTTTGGGACTGTTAAAAAACGAAATTCATTAAATTCCAAAGGTCCGCATCGAAAATTTACTAGGACATTTTAACGCACAAATTGGGAAGGAAGTGAAGCAAAATACTCTAGGAAACTTCCTAGCTCATAAAAGAATAACAAGGAATAATCAAATTATATAAAGAATTCAACCTAAATTTAATTCTTACTTCATTAAAAAAACTTAACCGAAAACACGCCAACCTCCCAACCCGAATTTATGAGAATTTCAAATCGATCATGTTGCCAATCACAAAGAAATCGAAAATGCCAAAGTCAAAAAGGGTGCAAACATTGAAACTGATCACTACCACACACAACAATCAAGATGACACTCATCCCACAAAATAAAATTAACAAAAGGTGAAATAACAGAATCAGATTTGATATTGAAAGTTTACGAAATAACCCAGAAAATAATCCAACCAAAGAAAAACTGACAAAGAGTCAAACCAAAAATTGGGAAGAACTGATATAGCCAAAAAAAGAAACAGCCAAAGATATCTCCCCTCAACAAAGAAACAGAAAATGCAGGTAGTGAATGACCCATGGGAAGAAGCTATTAATGAAGATTAAAAGCCTAAAGAAAATGGTACTCCTCAAAGGCAAACAAAAATTATCTACGATTTATATCAGTTGACAAAGAAACATCCAAAATTATCAGATAACTAAAAGAAAATATTAAACGAACCAACTTGGACAATTCCAAGAGGTTTTCATTAAAATAATACGAAAGATTTCTACAAAATATTCAAGGAAAACCTTACAAAATACCAACCAGCCAACCTTTTCTTCAAGGATAAAGATGAAAAATTAGACCCTTAAAGATAATAAGAACATTCTATCAAGGTACTTTGAAAAATTATTAAATTGCCAAGAACCCGAGAAAAGATTCCAATCCTAAAATCCAACATTGTGAACCTGAAAACTCGCAACCACCTAATGAAACAGAAATAAACTAAATCATCTAGAAATTAAGGAAAAACAAGGCAGCACATGACGACTTGATCGTAGCAGAATAATGGAAAAAATCAGGAAAACAACCAAGATAAGAACTGAAGAACATTTTAGAAAAGACATGGAAAATTGAAAAATTTCACAAGATTGAAAAAATGTTCTAATACATTCACTACACAGAAAAGGAAATAAAATAAGTGTAAAAAACTATATCTCTCTTATTTGTGACACATAAGATCCTTTCAAAATAGAATACCAAGGTGGAATCAGAAAGGGAAGACAATATTGGAAACAACAATAAGAGACAGAAAAATAATAAGGGCAGAATGTAGACCTAAATCAACAAGTCGATAAGTTTAAATATCTGAAATAAATAATAATGGTTTAAATAAAGATGCCGATCAAATAAGAACGAGAAAAATGGAATTGGCTTTCAATAAAAGCCAAAATCAGGCATTACAATACGATAATCAAACTAGAAGCCCTGCACTCATCAGAATGCAGGTTTGATATCAGGTTTGAAATAAATGCAATAAAAAAAAAGAAAGGAAATTCTTGAGAAAATATTTTGATCAATAAAGATAGGTGAAAACGAGAACAATTTTAGAAGTAATAAATAAAGATAAATAAGATAAGATAAATAAATAAATAAAGATACAATGAAAGTGAAAAAATACCAGACTTCATCAGAAAAATAAACTAAAATATTCAGTCACTTTATGAGAATGAATGATAACAGGCTCAAAAAAAATCGTCAACCACATTTACAATAAAAAAAGAGAACGTAAATCAATTGATTTCAGTGGTTCAAAACGACCTAAAAGAAATTACAATATCTGAAGAAATAGTAAAAAATAGTACGTTCAAAAGATTAGTATAAGAAATCAAGGGTTTTACTAACAATATTTTGTCACAAGAAAGAACCAAGCAATAGAACGAAGAACTGGTAATAGACCAGAAAGGAAAACACCCATAAGAAAGAGAAATGAATGTATACGCGGATGTGGGACGTTGTTGATGAGGGATCGGGGACCCCTTGTGGTAGTTTTTGAATAATGACAACTGGAAGCTGGATAGCCTCATGTAGGATTTCTGCTAAAAAAAACTACACACGAAGTGAGGTACTCTAATGGGTTACTTACTAATATAATATAAAATAAAAATCCGACCTGCCATACCGGACATACTGCCGGTAGGTGGAAAGGGCTGTTAAGAGTAGAAAGGACACCCCCTATGCTGTTCCAAGCTTAATTGTGGGTCCAGCGTAGGGGATTAAGGAAAAAAATCCTCTCAAAAGTTATTTTTTAGCTATCAATAAAAGCTGATATTTATTTATTGAAATAATGTATTTCGTAAAAATTAACATTTCTAAATCCTTAAGACAAGTTTTTTCTTTTACTAAATTCTGGGCCGATATTTGAAAGAAAAGCTGATTTTTTTATGAGAAAAGATAGAATATTTACAAATTTTAAAATAAGATATGAAAGAGGCATAGATTTATTCTCAGAAATGTTAAAAACTGTGCTAGAATTATCTGCTGGTAGTATTATGTTTTTGTATTTCAAATTATACTTACAATCAGTTTCGTAGATTAGAAACCATAAATAAATTTTATGACAACGATCAGTTATAAAGGAGATTCCATTGAAACACCTTAGTTACATTCTAGCCAACAACAGTAAATAAATGATAGCAAAGCATTGATTACGTCCAACCAGTAATGAACTAGAAATAATAATAATAACGTCAGTACTATGAATAAAACTACAACATAGAAAGAGTAATAGAACATAGAAATAAATAACATTAGAAACATAAATGATCATAAACATAACATAAACTCTTTGCACCTTGATGACGTACAACTTAAGAAAAGTGGCCTCCTGAGTATCACTATTAGATTCCAAGATTCAACACATGATCCCGCTTTAACTGCCTTATATCTTCCCGATTGTCTAAGAAGTTAGCAGCTACATAGTTTACGTGATTGTTAAATCTTATTTTGTACTTAGTTGCAAATCGATTAACTTCCTCTCAAACACACGGTTACCCAAATACTCATGAATTTACGTTAATCCTTACGAACCAGGACGCCTATGTAATGCACCTCGCAAATTTGTTCTGGAGCTGAATAATCTCTATATTACTGGTGCTCGCCGTACCCCAAAGTTGGATTCCTTAGGTCCAAATCGGTTTTAGAATTACTTTGTACAAAAGGAGCTTGTTCAATAAGGATAGTTGCGATTTCCTGCTCAATATAACTTCTTAAATTTGATATCTAGTTGTTTTCTTTTTTCCTTAATGTGAACCTTCCACGTTAGACAACGATCTAGACGAATACCTAATACCGTACACTTTCAGCTCTCGGGATGTAACCTCCATCTAAACGGAATACCTGGGCAGTTCCCTCTTCTCATCGCGAAAGTCGTGTGAATCGATTTCGCTTGATTGATCTTTATTTTCCATTTCTTCAACCACCACTCAGCTAGAAGGCCTTATTCAAACTACAACTTAGTTTAATTCAAACAGCAGTATTGAAATTAAAAAAAAAAATTATATAGGTAAAATAAGTGCTTTCCTGAAAATAAAATTTAACTTTAAGGCTTTTCAAGAAAATCGAAACTGTATTTTACAATGTCCGAGAGAATAGCGGAAAAATTTTAATAAAATATAGAAAAAGTATAGAATAGAGAAAGTAGTTCATGAAAAATTAAGTGGATCTTAGAAATTACGATATTGAAAAAGAAGATGAACGGATAAAAGTACAAGATTTAATATTACTCTTACCCTTTTAAAGTAAAATTTCAACTTCATAAATGACAAAGAAAGTACTGCAAGATACTGTCATTAATTTTTCATTGGTTCTAACAAAAGCTAGTAAAATTATTCCATAATTTAAAATAAAAATACTCTTCTTATTTATTTATTCACGGGTATTTCACTGTATGAAATTAGTTTACACTCATGTTATCGATATTAATATCATGGTAGCCTCATATATCATGAATCAGTGGGGGTCATCCGAATGTTTTTTTTATTGTTATCCACGGATGACAATACCGATTGTCATATTTGTCAGTATGAAGCGTTTGTTGACAAATGTGCAACATGATATGCAAGTATTGCGTAAATTTAAAAAGCCTGATAAATAAAACCTTTATGAAATAAACACACGATTGAAATCCGTAATTTATAGAATTCAGCTACGTTAATTAATAGTTTTTATATGTTAGACTAGCTGAACTATTTTTTTAGTTCATGAATTACGTAGGATAAAAAATATTCATTTACTGTTTTGAAAAACTTTTCACTGTAACTCTCGTAAATATTACATGGTCAGATATTAATGAATCTTTTACGTGCATATCACGTAGTTGAATAATCGTTTTTTTTTTTTTGCTTGCGTCAAAAAATAAAACCCAAAATCATCCTCGCTTGGTATTTATCTGTAAAAGATCAAAATAAAGATTTTTTAGAATAGTAGATTACTAAATAAAATGAGAATTAAATAATTTTATATTTTAACTTATGCACGCATTTCACAAAATAACTTCGTTATTTTACACATAAGGCCCCACATCCGACTCGTAATGGTGTGTAATGTCCCGTTAGCAACCCCTTTAAATTAAAATTGCTTAAAAACTAGGATTTTGTTGAAATCTAAACGATACAAAGTACGAGAAAAATAGAACACCATAAAAGATAGCATTTAAAAATTAATAAATTTCATTAATAAATTAAATAATTCTTATCATTTAAATAAGAATGTAGATTGAAAGTATTTAAAACAAAACAAATTTAAAAATGTTTAAACTAAAAAAAAAAGAAAAAACTATAACGTATTATTCACAGATTTAGATTTAAATTTAAATTTAATTTTACGATTAAATGTAAAAACTATTACGGTACATGTTAAAGATTTGCCAATATATTACACAGAATGGCTTACGAAGGAACAGAAATAATTTAAGGTTAATTCTTCGGGTAAAAATAAAGAAATTAATTCATACAAATACAGATTCAGAACTCTGTGTTATAGCAACGGCCAGCAAAACATTTCCCATCATTTTTATACCAACGTTAAATGTGGCAATAATGTAAATATTAGAAAACAAATTGCATGGGAAAATTTTTAGTTTTATTTACCATCTAACATGAAATCTTATTACAAAAATGGATTCCAAAATTCTAGAATTAGCAAAAAAAATTGTTTAAATCCTAAAAAACTGAAGTCAAAAAATAGTTTTAGGTGTGGAAAAATTCTAATTTGTAAATAGAAATAAACAAAAACCCTTTAAAAAAATTTACTAATTAATTTACTCAAAATAATTTCAAAAACTTATTACACAATTAGCTTTTCTTTTCAAAATATTTTCCTATTCTATTTAAACAGACCTTCACACGATTTAAAATTCCTTGGATACTGTATCAGGATGGTTTCGTAAAACTTCAGTGCCATTTTAAATTTTCGGCTCAATAAATCTATTAACTGTTTTACTCGTATACTAAAGTTTTTATATGATCCACAGGTAGTAGTCCAGCGGCGTTAGACTAGGGGCCCTTGGAGGCTAATTAATTAATCCGCTAAGCCCAATACAATTATTTAAAATTCTCTCTTTTCAAAAATGTGAACTTACCACATTTTAACTTTGATGATTAATATTAAACTGGAATTTCATTCGATTATTTATTACCTTGAATTGTTAATTTTATTTTCAAAGCTTTACCAGACATGTTTTTAATAGGTTTAAAATTATACCGTTTTTCCTGGTATTTGTCAGTTTTTAAAAGTCGAATCTCCTGATATTCTATTTGTTTTGAATCTCCTAATATTCTACTTGTTTTCAATTGTATTTACATCAATTTTTTCACGATCTGCTACTCAGAAATTTTCATTTATTTATTGGTAATTTAACAAAATAAAATAGTCTGAAAGCTAAAAATTGTTTATCAACTCCAACGTTTTGTACGTTTCAATATTTTTATTTCACAAATAAAATATTGAATATACAACAGTCATGAAACAAGTTTCATTATTATTTTTTAAGATCAAAGGTTTTTGCCCGTGATATACGTCTCAAAAACTTCAATACATTCTTATTTCACCGTTGGAGTAAAAATTTTTATTTTTTTCTGCTCAACAACAAATATAATTACAATCGGCTCTACTGCGGAGCCATAAGTAAATTTCCCGACAAAAGCACGTGATAAGAAGGTCCTTAAGGAACCCCCAAAATAAATAATACACAATAAACAGTTGCAAGCAAACTTAAAGTCAAATATGAAATATCAAGGTCAGTCATAAATCACAAACCATTAATTTCAGCACCATATAGTCCACAAAACAAACATTAATAACAAATAGAAAGAAAAAGAAAGGGAAGTAACAAGAAATTAGATACGACACCACTAAACTTGACGGTGTTAGATTCCAAACTGTTACGCAGAATATGAATTTCATCATTCCGCGTGAACCACGGAGCTTCGGCAATTACCCTCGTTACTTTGTTCTGAAATCGTTGTATAATTTCCACATTACTAGTACTAGCCGTTCCCCACAATTCTACACCGAACGTCCAGATTGGGCGCAGCCTTATAAATTAAGATCTTGTTGGATAACGTGAGGCCTGAGTTCCTCCGTAGCAGCCAATGAAGTTCCCTGTACCTTGCGTTTAGCTGTTTTCTCTTCATCATCCTCACGTGACACTTCCAGGTCAAACGCCGATCCAGGTGAAGTCCCAAATACCGTACAGTCTCCGTTTGCGGGATCAAAACACCAGCTAAGTACACACCGGGCCAGTCACCTCTCCGCATGGCAAATGTGACGTGCCTCGACTTACCTTGATTAACCCTTAATCCTCCCACTTTTTCTACACACGCATACACGATCCAGCGCCATTTGTAGGGTCTGCGAGGCTAGGCCAGGGTTTTCGTTAACGGCCAGTAAAAATTTTGAATAAATCTTTCACAGCCAGTAATTCGCAAACAAAGCCCTTCCAAACCACGACTATATATGAGAAATTTTTTTTCACCAACAGAATATATCCTGAAATTATTTAATTTCTTTGTAAAATAGTATGGGTGACGATAACTTTCAACTACTAATAATTGTACGCACGTTTACGTGTAATTAAATTACATTACACAATCTATCGTAAAAAAATAATTGTAAACATTTTAGATAATCTCCATTAATACATTAAAACAAAATTTTCGGGAATCAATCAATCAAAATGCAGCAATATATATTTTACATTCTTTAAAGAGAAATTGTTCATTTCTTATGTTATTAAATGCACACACATACAGTAATTAAGCAAACATACAACCATGCATTTATCTGATTCTAATACTCGTATTAACATGTTTAGAAAACGTACCTTACACCCGTGAATACATGTAGGTAACTAGTACAAGTATATTCTTTTCATAAATACAATTTTTGTTTTTTTTTTTTTTTTTTTTTTTTTAATAAAATTTCGACTACATTCTCCCCACTAAGATGGGGTAAGATGCAACGTCATGATTTTTCAATCTCTCCCATCTTTATAAACGTATGACGTAAATTGAGAATTACCCATTACACATTATACATCACAGCGAATTATAATTTGGAAATGGAATAACATTATGGAATACATTATCTTAACAATTTTTTTATTCAAACTTTGAATAATCCTATACTTTAAATTTATACACTTTTTAATTATATTTTTATTTATAAAATATACTTTAAGAATATTTTTAAATTATGAGGCTATTTGAATAAACTTATTACATATGTATGCATGAGAAACCATTGCCTTTAGTACATTGCATGAAGAATAAATAGTATGTACATAAGGACGTAAAATTACTGTAAAAAACCTTATCTGTACCCTTTAGGTGAAGATAGAGTCTATAAAAAATCAGATAAAAATTGAGGAATGTAATAAAATATTCTTCTCGCTTTGCTTCTCCCATCCGACGACTTCAACATATTTATATGCAAAATAAAAAAAAAAATGTTATCTACTCTAACCAGATTATACTCGCATAACCATAAGTTTTTTTTCAAATCAGCATATTTTTTTATAAATTAATAATAAATTACATTAAACACGAATTATTTTTAATTATTACTGTGATTTTATAGGTAAATATTATTTTATTCAAATATACATTTGGTAATTACACTGTATGAACATCTATTATGTAAAATGAAAAACAAAAATCTAAATTGCAACAATAAGTTTATCGTCTAATTTTATAGACAATCCCTTTTTTTATTTCCGCTACGAAACTGTTTGAAAAAACAAAATTGTGTAAAAAAAAAATAAACTGTTTTAATACAATAAAAGAAGATAACTGGAGACCCGAAACGATCTGAAGCTTGATGTGGACGATGATAAAGGTCCAATTTTAATATACGTTGACTATACTTTTACTTTATTTTTACTGTATCTTGGATTTTATTTTATAAAATATTTATTTTATTTTGTAGAGCTTGGATAAAACCCACATTTTCTGAAAATGTGAATGATGCCTTTCTTGCTGTTTAAAGAAGTTTTTTTAAAAATTAATGTAAAAATAGTAGGCTTTAACAGAGTAATACTGCTTTTATGAAAAACAAAGTGAAAACTATTTTAATATGATAATCTTGTATCTATTTCGATGGGAAACTTGCTGAATTGCAATAATATATCCAATTTGATGAAAAGAAATTTGAATGAAGAAAGCAACGGGGAAACCATTTCACCCATTTTGTTTACAGTAGTACAATTTTTATTGGATGCCACTTGCTCTTGATCATGGCTGTGTAAGATACAATATCACTTTGTCTGTTATTAAACATCCTTAAACATCCACTTTATGTCATTAAGAGATAAGCAAATAACTTTTACAGACTTCAAAATACTAAACAATTTTGTTCCTATAAAAGATTAATCAGTGAACTACGTCAGTCTAATTCCCTTTTTAACAAGTTGGTATTATATTTATTACTTTCTAAATTTGTTTCGTAAATTATCAGTCAAATAGATTATTACTGATATTTTATGTA
Source organism: Lycorma delicatula (assembly GCF_047948215.1). NCBI lineage: Eukaryota > Metazoa > Arthropoda > Insecta > Hemiptera > Fulgoridae > Lycorma > Lycorma delicatula. The sequence goes on from NC_134457.1 coordinate 128,161,711, forward strand.
ACTATTATTAAATTCACACACACACACACACACACACACACACACACACACACACACACACACACACACACACACACACACACACACACACACACACACACACACACACACACACACACACACACACACACACACACACACACACACACACACACACACACACACACACACACACACACACACACACACACACACACACACACATATATATATATATATATATAAATGAATACCACCATAAAACTAATTTTTTTTTTCTGAATGAAACTTTGTCGGTGTTAAACGAATTTTCTTTCCTTTTCACAAGGTTAGAAGGTAATATCCTCCTAAAAAAGGGGTTTCTATAAACTTTCTAATTTGCTATCCTTAAGTGATAATGTAAAGGTTTAGCAGAGCCCCATTTTGTTTCCGGCAGATTATCTGTTTGATCTCTCGTTCAGTACCTTCCTGCAAGGCTGTAAAAGTTTTCTCCTCGACACAGTCGAGATATTTTGAGTGTGTATACTTTTTTTATATTTAGACCTTAATTATTTAACAGTTTTATCGAACTTGTCACGCATCTATTTGTTCAGATGACATAATTATATTATAAAATGTGTAATAAGCAAAAAATTGATTATTTAATTATGTATTAGCACGCAGAATATTTTTTTCATTTTTCTGAAGTATCCAGTAAGTTTTCTATTGGATAAATATGCTAAAGTTTCTTTATGTTGATATAATATTTATTTAAAGTAATCTTAAGTACGCCCTACACTCATGATATTAACAGAGTATTAGACAGTGCTTATTTAATGTAGAAGTTAACAAAGTTTAAAGTTATCACAAACATTGACAGACAAAAGAAGTGATACAATATTAGTTTATTTTATTTTTATTATTTACTGCGTAACCTAGTTCTTAATCTAATAACAAAAACCTATTCCTACATTTTTGTTTCAGAAATGGAACATATTAAGCAGAACTTGTAATCACTACATTATTCAACCAATCGTAAAGTAATTACAAAGTTTACTCTTCTCTCTCTCACTCTCTCTCTCTCTTTCTCTCTCTCTCTCTCTCTCTCTCTCTCTCTCTGTGTGTGTGTGTGTGTGTGTGTGTGTGTGTGTGCGCGCACGCGTATGTGCTCTTTGTAACTAGTATATTTATAAGGTATTCATGCTGAGAATACTTCAAGAACTGAAACTATATATCTTTTTTCTTTATATACGAGTAAAACAAAAGGTAAATCGATTGAATCTGAAATTGAGATAACAAAGATAGGTTCTTAATAAAACAATTGTAAATATTTATAGTATAATTTTGAAAATAATATCTGAAGATGTCTGTGATGATAATGTCGTCTCGGAATTTATTGGTAAAGGTAATGTCGTATGTCAGAAATGTCTTTGCCAGATAAAAACTATAAAATGAAAGGAAACTATAATTTCTTTCATACTGAAGAGTTTTTTCAGAGCTGGCACTCAGAAAAAAATACCATTTACATAGTATGTACTATGACTTTTATTTAACTTCACAAATATACATAAAAAAGTAAGTGTACTTTTTGGAAAGTAAGTAGTAAGATATGAGATCTAGTGAAATACATTTTAGGAGCAAAATATAACTACGTATTTATAAAACTAAATCTTCATTTACTATTTGTTTTCTCTAATTTGAGCGGTTTCGTAGAGATCTGATTGTAAACATTCTTAATAAAACAATTGTAAATATTTATAGTATAATTTTAAAAACAATAAATCTGAAGATGTCTAAGATGACGACAATGTTGTCTCGGAATCTATTGGTAAAGGTAATGGACTGGTTTGGTTTGCTCGGCATTTCTCCCGCCACCACCCCATTCGGTCGCCCTAAAGCAAAAGACCGAATGTCTGTGCCACAAACGGCTACTGAGACACAAAAAAGTTTAGTGACCAGTGTCCTAACTACCTCCTAGAACTAACCTAAAAGCGTGATACCATACACCACTCGCTGGCGTGTCCCACCGCTCACTTATAATATATAGTTAAAATGAATAGGCGCACCCCGTCAACTACTAAAACATAAATGACTATTAATAATTAATTTATCTCGTCAAAGACAGCGATTCGCTGCCAAGACTAGGCCGCTGAATGCCACAAAGTACCTGTCCACCATTAAAGCAATTGGAACCTTAATCTGGCTGATAGTGAGCCATATCTCTCGGTTAGCTTCCTAAAGCAGTGCGGTAGGAGTCTTTTCCCTTAGGGAAACTACTGATGTCGGCTGAATAAAGCAACCGCTTTAAGGAACTCCCACACGGTCCGACAATGCGGCTCTCGTCACATTGACTCGCCGCTTGTGAGTAGCCAATTTTCCCCTTGACCTCTAAGTTCCAGGGTGGCCTGAGTTCTGCCCCCCGCCCCCAAGAGATGGGAAGTCGAACATCATGTATTCGTTCGACTGGACCTCCCCGCAGACGCACAGCTCATCAGCTGCCAGGTGAAACCGAAAAAAAATATTGGTTTAGATTTACATGGTTGGAAAGCACTCGGGCTCCGGTTGCCCTTAATAACGAAGGAGAGGAATACCATTCCCCCAGATCCTGCATAAATCAATACAAGGACCTTCCCTTAGTCGTGACGTGCCATTTTTAATGCCATGCTTCCATCTCGAGGCTGTAAAGCCTCCTCCGCAGGCGGGAGATGGGCAACTGTTCGAAATTTGGAACCGGTGCACTGAAATCACCGTTCCGCTCCGGTACAGGCTCGGCTCGAAATCGCATCCCAAATACCTCGGCCTCCCTGCCTCTTCGCAATTTCCACATGACCGCCCGAACTTTCACCACTAAATCGATTGTAGAACGTTTCCCAATACAGTGGTAGTCTCGTAGGAGGTTGTTTTAAAAACACCAGTGCATACAATTAAGGCTCTGCGCTGGGCACTCCTTAAATTTTGAATAGGTGCTCGATTTCTATCCAACTTATGCGCCCAAACGGATGCCGCGTAAGAGGTCATGCTTTCCGAAGACACCTCGGTACACCATGTACAAATGACGGCCCGACAGTCCGTAATCCTTTCGAGCAATCCTCCTAAGGTAATGTCGTATATCAGAAATACCGTTGCCAGATTTTTTCCATGTTTAGTATCTATAAAATGAAAGGAAAACGTAATTTCTTTCATACTTTTAACTGACGCTCTGAAAAATTACCTTTTACATAGTATGTACTGACTTTTATTTGACTTCATATATATAAGTAAGTGTACTTTTACAAAATTAGGTAGTATAAATGAAACCCACCGGGTTGTTCTAGTGGTGAATGCGTCTTCCCAAATCAACTGATTTGGAAGCCGAGAATTCCAGCGTTCAAGTCCTACTAAAGACAGTTATTTTTAAACGGATTTGAATACTAGATCGTGGATACCGGTGTTCTTTGGTGGTTGGGTTTCAATTAACCACACATGTCAAGAATGCTTGAACTGAGACTGTACAAGACTACACTTTATTTACAGTCATACATTTCATCCTCATTCATCCTCTGAAGTATTATCTGAAAGATAATTACCGGAGGCTAAATAGGAAAAAGAAAAGAGGTCGTAAAATATGAGATCTAGCGAAATACATTCCAGGAGCAGAACACAACTAATTATAAAACTAAATCTACGTTTACCATTTTTTTTCTCTCCAATTTGAGCGCTTTCGTAGAGATCATACAAAAAACATACATCTGTAACTGATATTAAGTAAACCTCTCTATATAACACTGAGAAAAAGTGAATAAAAACAATATGAAGATGAAAATTTATTCTTATAAAATACTAGAATATGTTTATAAAAACAATTACATTTTTAAATCGCAATAGTTTTCCTGCATTCCTCTTAAAACCTTACATTTCAGGTATTATGTGATAAATTTTAAGGTGATCGGTTAGGTTACAATTTCTGATTCAGATAAGTGTTGCTTTAAAGGTTTCAAAGTAACCTTAAATACAAATCATATTAAAAGAAAATTATTTCTAAATATCAATTTCTTTGTACTATCTTTTAATATTACCAGCTTTGATTCAGCAAATGAAATATAAATAATCAAAAATTAGTGAAGCACTGCAAAACTTGTCCGTATCGGTACATATAAAAAACTTTGTCGAACAACTATTTTCATTAATAAATAAAGATTTAGTGGCAAAAATGTTATCACAATTAATAAGATTGAAATTAGTAAGAAGCTTAACAAAATGAAAATTTTTCCTATACGCAAAAATATTTTCTTCTGTTCAGACAAAACAGAAATTTCGAAAGATTATCATTAAATTTAATTAATTAAAACTGAAAACAAAATTACTTTGTATTTGAATGATTGAAATTATAAATCTGGTCGTATTTAAGCTACCAAAATTTTACTGTAACGCTTAAAAAAAAGATTAATTAAAAATGAAATAAATTTAAAAGAAGAAATAAAAAAAAAGAAAGTGATGTATTTCATTTTTATGAACAAAAATTATTACTTTTTTTATGAATTAGATAAAATATATTTCCTCATGTTTATCAAAAAAAAAAAGATAAATAAATAAAAATATCTGTTTCATATTATTCCTTTGTACAGGAATAAGATAAAACATATTTTTAATCACAACATAAACGTTACCGTGGCTACATCTAGAAAAGTTTCTCTCTCCTCAGGAATGCTAAAGATAAAAATATACGTACTTGATAAAAGAACGGGGATTTATACAATGATTTGTAAAAATAATAACCTAAGTTAAGATACGTAAGCAAAGTAAAAGAAGACTGAAAGTAGAATGAAAGTGTATTTGGCGATTGTAAATACAAGGACAGGAGATGTCTGTTATAGGCTAGTATTGCCTGGAAATTGGTCACAATGTTAGAAATGTGTGTATAAACACAAATTAGTTGGGACAGTTATTTTATCAACAGTGTAGCAGAAACTTCACTGTTGTAAATTAATAGGGAATCAATATCTAAAACCAGTTTGAACTTTATATTTGTTAAAAACCTTTTTTAAAAATGTTCATTCTTAAAAACATAAACTGTAATCTTCTACCTCAATTCCTGTTTATAAGGTGGAAAGCTTAAATCAATATCTTTGATTGGTTTAAGGAACATGTTTTTATGTTTATTGAGATAAGTTTTATCCCACTTATAAATGAGGTGATCATTAACTCTCTCGATATGAAGTCTGAATTTAAGGTTTAAACGGCTTAAATGTTTTGCTGACTTTTCGAAAAAAGTACGGAATTACTTTTGGTCACATGGTAGAAATGGGAGGTGAAAATGAATTTTCTTTACGTTTTGAAGCATGAGGAGTATGAAAATACCACTCACTTAAATGTATAAGGAAACTACAAAAATTATAAGAAGCGACAAAATTTAATATATAGCTTTACGTATCAAATTTTGTGGTTCGAAACTCTCCAAACCTAATCAATCAATCTCATTGAAATTTAGATATGCTATAGTAGTGCATCTGAAGTTGTGCATGTGAAAATTTTATTGAGATTGGTCGAGTCATTCTTGAGTTACGCTTAATTTAAGGTCGAAGCATTTTGAGCGAGGCAAGTTAGAAGCATGGTTCGTTATGATGGTGCAAGTTCGAAGGTTGACGCTTCTTTAGCGGCGATATTTATTATCGTTTGCAATATTAAATCAAATTAAATTAAAAAAAGTCGGTCTTCTTGCGCTGAACTCCGCAAGATTTTCTTTTTTTAATTTTTCTTTCTATTGAGAATGTCTAAAACGATAAAATTTGTTTGCATTTCTTTAATTAATTTTTATTCTACAAACCTGGTGAAAAAAAACTCATTTTATAGTATTTGCCAAAGCATACTATTGTCATAATTTTTAAAATTAAAACTACTCTCACTCTCTCTCTCTCTCTCTCTCTCTCTCTCTCTCTCTCTCTCTCTCTCTCTCTCTCTCTCTCTCTCTCTATCTATCTATCTATCTATCTATCTATCTATCTATCTATCTATCTATCTATCTATCTATCTATCTATCTATCTATCTATCTATCTATCTACTCAAACGAACGCGCGCCACACACACAAGTAAAATATGTAACAGATAATGTTTTATTAAAAATCAATTTTAAAAAATAAATTATTTTAACCAAATACTCATATCACTAGAATTCTATTTAGAAAATAGATTCATAACCACATACAGTTACAATGTTGTAATCATAAAATAATATACTCCATAAATTTTTATTACAATGATGATTTTCTCAGTTTATGATGAAGAAACGAGTATACGACAACGAATGGCTAACCACATAAACGATTATAAACGACGTCTATTTAGGCTAGGTAGCCGCCATATAGTCACCTAAAGTTGGTGTTTTGCGGCTACTTTTTATTACTTTTCCTGCGAGTAAACTGAGGTTATGGTTCTCTGATAACAGTAACAGTTTCAACGTTGAAATTGTACTATTACGTAACATCTTCCTTATCAAACAAACAATATATAGTTAGATATGTTTTATACAACACGATGTTTTCTTTTATTCAAAAACATCCCTAGATTATCCGCCCATTAGTTTACTATTATAACATAGTATTAAATTATTTATAAATAAAACGTTGAAAGATGTTGACTTAAAAGATATTTAAAAATATTCATCATTAAATAAACTTCAAAACAAGATTTGTTTTGTTTATTACATTTTAAATGAAATCTTATTTTTATTATAAGCGAATTTCGATACAATTTGTGTTGTTTTTTTTTATTGTAGTTCAGAAATCTTTTGGTTTAGATCACATAAATAACACTGTTAAAAGTTGTGCCAAAAAGGTTTGTTAAAAAAATAGCCTGTAGAATCTCGACGGGTTACTCTAATATATTTAATTATAAATGTATGAGCTGTGCATCAGTTTAATATAAAACTTCGGTGCAAAATAATCCTTGCTACTTAATCTGTTCATAATGGCCTCCTACGGGCATGTTGGCTTGAATTACATGAAGCAGTGTCACAAATAAATTATGTATTGTATTCTGAATAAAAACTGCAAACGTGAATTATAGCATTTCTTTGGTGAAAATAATTAAAATATTAAATAGATTTTTTTTTTAATTTTGCATTAAGTTAGTAGTAGGAATAAAATTAAATACTATTTCATATCTATTTACATCTTAAATTTTCATTTTTTTTAGTAGTTAAATAATTACATTTTACTGTAAAAAAACATCAAAGTAAACATTCAATTAATTAACATAATAATAATAATAATTCTAAATGAATTACTGAGAATTGTTGGTAAGAGATGCGTTGCGAATTAATATGATTCTAAATTTAGCCCATTTGTTTGAAGCTTATTTTTCCATTCTCTTTTACAGTACTTTTTATAGCAAGATTTCCTAAATGCAATATTTTTATTATATACAATTTAAAATTATTGCTATATATCTGAACTAATCTAACAAATTTTGCTATGAAGATACTTCGAGAAAAGCAAAATACAAGAAGATAATGGAAAATAGATAATTGATAATTCAAAAGTAGTAAAAACACACAAAAATAAAAAAGAAGAAATTAAATTGACTGTAGAAGGAGAAATCACAGAACACCAGTAGTAGGAAATATAATAAAACTTAATTCAAGGAAATGGCACAGAAAGGATAAGAACTAGAATTTACGAAAAGAAAAAATTAAGAAACATACTGTCAGAAAAACACTCAAAAATTAATCTAAGAAAAAGATTTGCTAAGTGTTACGTTGGTATAGTAATTCTGAGCGGTACTGAAAAGTGGATAATGAAAATACAATAAATGAAATTCTCCCCGTTAAGAAAGTTTTAAAATGCGATTAGGGAAATGAATGCCAGGGGATCACTGAAGGGAAAGAAAAACAAATGAAAAAATATTTAACGAATAGGTGAGAATAAGAATATTAATAGTTATGATTATATCATCTGAATAAAATATAAACTAATTGAATGAGGAGCGTTCAAAGACAAAACTTCATTAAAAATCCATATTACAGAATCGGCATATTAGGTGAATTAAAAGTTGAAAAATACTAAAAGTTATACAAAGCTCAAAGGGATTGCATTACTTCAATACCACAATAGGCAAATTCACTTAGGAAGAAGAATTAAGTTTCATTATTAGTATTCGTTTTATTTTCTAATATCACTATTTTTTCTTTCATCCTAAATACCAACGTTTATAAACGTTTCCATTGCTGAAAAAAATTAATAATTGACTACATATCCAGCAAGCTAAACTGGTGAATGATATTAATTAAAAACTGACTGATATAAAAACACACAAGACAAACCGCACCGCTTTCATATTGTAATATGGAATAGTTAGATCCAAAACAAAAAGTTAATGTCATATCTCAAAAAATAATAATACATCCGTAAAATACTAATCTATCCTCAGTGTAATATTTCCAAGTCACCGCACCATTATACGGATACAAAGATATTCATACTTACGTATGAAACGAAGCACTGATGCTAAATTATTCTTCAGATAATACACATTTATTATTTTTCTATTTTAAATAGAAAAACAAAAACTAAAAAGATTACTGTATTTTTTATTATACTGATAAGTAAGATGATTAAAAGGCGTTAGTGCTGAAGAATAGAGATTGAAGAGGTCGGCTAAGTGATCCTACTGCTGATCCTAACTGATTTACGGGTCCTTTACAGAGACGACTGTTACAAATCGCTTCAATAAATTTACTTCAAGCCGGGTGGCGCTTCTCTATGTTAATATAATTTAAAGAAATTTACCTTATTCAACTTGATCTCAAAAGCGCTTCTCCTTGTATTTTGTTATACGACTTTTCTTTGAACAGACTATAATAATTTAAAGGATTAAATATTTCTGTTTAACGTTTTTTTTTTTATTCACGTCAATTTTACATGAAAAATACGGCTTAATTTAGAAACTGTAAGCGGAAAACATACTTTAAGTTATTTAAATTAAGCCTTTCTATTATAAAATTTCCTGCTTGTAACAGTTACTGAAAAAAAATTCTAACGAAAGAAAACAAATTATAGCAATTAAAAATGTTGTTTTTAATTTCAAGTCATAACCCATAATTTTTAACCCAAATAATTTTAACCCATAATCAATAGCCAATACCTTTCATCTTAGTATAATCAGTAGTAATACGAGTATATGTCAAGTAGTTGTTTAAGAATTAAATGTACAATTAAAAGCAATTTTTAATAATTTTATTCCTAAATCAGTTTATGTCGTATAAAAGTACACTTTATAAACATCTCCGATGAGGTTGACGTAGTTGGACACTTCTACATGTTATAAACGTCCAACAATTCTGGCGATGAGTAAGGTAATTCCTTCAGCAACCTTGTACCTGTTACCTGGTGGCTCTATAATTTCAAAGTGAAAAAGTAATTTTTTTTTAAAAACTGAACGGTGTTGATTAACTACTTCTTTTTGGGTAAAAAGTATGATGTAAAAAGTATGATGAAGAATTTGAGAACAGGAAAGGCACCTGCTGCTTGGAGAAGGGAGCCTAAGCATTCCTCTGTTGGAGTTGTTTGTCCAATAATGAGATTCATTAGAGTTTATCATCCATTAAAATTAAAAGATTTGGTGAATTAAGCCGTCATAAAAAGTTAATGTTTGGTGAATTAAATCATATGTGACAAGTTCGCTAGGAAAGGAACGAAAATTTTGTTTAAAATTTCGTTCTTTTCATTAGTGATGAATGAATAATAAAGAATTACATAAATAGAAAAAAATTATTTATTAAAAAGGTTTATAATGAAAGGATTAACCCATTTTTTGTATGATTTGGAAAGTATTGGAAAAACCAGGCATAAATATAATTTGTAAAACTACTGAAATATGATTCTGCACTTAAAATATTACGTAAGTGTAGTTTTTAATAATTATTACATTGTTTAACAAAGTAAAAGGTCGATGGCGGCTTCATAAATGTATTTTTTAAAGAGATGTATTTTAATTAAATAGTCAAAATAAAATATTTGTATTTTAACAATTTAGTAATTATAAGCTTTCTGAATCAGAGTCGATTTATGAAAATAAATAATCATATTCTACGTAAAATAAATAACCCTTGCATCTGATTAAAAATAAAAACAAAAGAAATCCTCAAAGAACAAAACTAAAATAATAATAATAATAGTTATTGACTTATATTTACGAAATATGGGATAAATATACAGAAAACTTCATTACTGTAGAGTTATATCCTTTTTTAGAAAAATTTAAATGAATGTAAACTTACAGAATGATAAAATTAATAAATAAATTAGATTAAATATTCTGACTATTAATAAGTACTGATTTCTGCTAATAATTACCAAGAGATCTTGTCAGAAGTACGTATTAAATAAAAAATATTCAATTCACTGAAAATCAAAAGTAGAATTCTGCAAACGATTGTCCACAAAATAGATAATTTTAAAATCTCAATTGAATTTTCTTATTAGCAAGTTTTCAAAAATTTTTATTCAGATGATTCAAATTAGGTAAAAAGCCTACAGTTGGTAAACAACTAAATAGATCAACTTTTTTTTATCCTTCTTTAGGAAAGAGATTCTTTTGAAAAATTATTCTCTAAAAATAGTGAATGAGAAATAATTTAGTTAACAGGTAATAATATCAGTAACAAAAATTAAATTAATAAAAAAAACTATGGCGCAGTTATCCGCAATAAGACCGGTTTTCCGTTTCCGACGCCCTCACTATTTCGCAGTCAGAAACGCACTGATTTTCAGTACAACGCACACATTACATTCGTTCGTGTGAGTAGACCTCACACACAAGCATCAAGTTTCAACTCCCTCACAATTGTGATTAATTGTATAAGCGCGTATGAATAATAGACCACTAAACAGTCAACAATAACCTCAAATTGGGGTTGTTTTGTCTGTTGTCGACCTTAAGTTGATCGTAACTCAAAAACGGCTACACCAATTTTCATAAAATTTTGATATGCACAACTGTAGATGTACTACTATTGCATAACTAAATTTCAATGAAATTGATCAAAAATCTTTTAGATTTTTGAGCCACAAATTTTACACGTAGGCTTATGGACAGAGCGTTTAATAATGTTCTTCGGAGTTTCGAAAATTCATTAACAAAAAACTATTTCATTCATAAGAATAAAACAAGTACTGTAGGAAAGAGTACTTCAAATAGTTTTTTCCACATATACTAGGCAGTTAAACCATTTAACCACTTACTCACTAGGCGTCGACAGTAGAGAAAATGGGTGCCACAGGAAGCGAGAAGTCGTTTTGCGTGTTAGAATTTCACTTGTCAAAGTCTGTAATTTCTGTACTACGTGCGTTTCGGTTGAAATTTCATAAGGAGCCACCAAGTGACAATTCAATTCGTGCATGGTATAAACAATTCAGTGAAACTGGTTGCTTGTGCAAGCGAAAATCAACTGGTCGTCCATCAACTTCAGAAGTCAATGTCGAACGTGTGCATGCAAGTTTCATTCTCAGCCCGTCAAAATCGACTGTGGCTGCAGGCAGAGAATTAGGAATTCCGAAAACAACAGTGTGGAGAGTTCTCCGTAAACGTTTATTATGCAAACCGTACCTTCAGTTAATCCAGCGTCTTTCTGATGGAGATAAAACACGCAGGCTCGATTTTTGTTTACAGTTACAAGAAAAGATGTTGTTAGATGGAGGTTTTGTAAACAAGATAATTTTCAGCGATGAAGCTACTTTCCAAATTAGCGGCAAAGTAAACCGTCATAACGTGCGAGTTTGGGGAACGGAAAACCCACACGCTTATGTGGAACACATTCGGGATTCTCCGAAAGTAAACTTTTTTGTGCGATCTCTCGTGAGGCAGTGTACGGGCCGTTCTTTTTTACGGAAACGAAAGTAACCGGCATGATATACCTGCATATGTTACAATTATGGCTTATGCCTCAGCTACTCAACGACTTCATTTTCCAGCAAGATGGTTGTCCTGCCCATTTTCATAAAGAGGTTCGACAGAACCTTAACACATTACCTCGGCGCTGGATAGGACGTGCGTCTGAAGAAGACCAACACATTATGCTGTGGCCATCAAGTTCACCAGACCTCACGCCATGTGATTTCTTTCTCTGGGGTTACGTGAAAGATAAGGTGTTTATCTCACCAATGCCGCACGATAACGCTGAGCTAAAGGATCGCATAATCAACGCAATTAACTCTATCGAAAATGACATGTTAGAACGAGTTTGGCTAGAGCTAGACTTTCCTGTTGATGTGTGCCGTGTCACCAGAGGAGCACATATTGAACATTTATAAATTTTAACAAAAACTGTTTGAGACCCTGCATCACCTCGTACAACTTTCATTTAGATAAGTGAAATAATTTTTTGTACTGAATTTTGTAACTCCTAAGAACAGTATGAAACGCTTATATATATATATATATATATATAATTTTTTTTTTAAATTATAATACATTATTATATTTAAAATACACCATCAATATTATAAGGAATTAACACATTAAATGATAAAGTTAAAAGTCAATAAGTCTTTCTATAAGTTATCGTCTAATTCTTTTTTTGTCTTGTTTTACTTTGATTTTATTTGGTTATTGTTTGTAAAATTATGTTTATGTAGAGGAGTGTTGATAAAATTATAATTATTGGGACTGTTATTGTAAACTTTATTGAAGATTTAAAGATTCTTCATTTCACTTTCCACTTACTAATTAGTTGATTTATCGTAAATAATGTAGAGATTATTTATAATAACGAGCTGTTTATTTATAATAACTGTTTGTATTACAGGATATAATAGATATATTTATAAAATTGAAAATATTAAATTTATAAAATTTAAAATATAAGAAAATTACATTTAATTGAATGGTATTTTCGTATTCCTCATACCTCAAAACGTAAAGCTCATTTTCAACCCCCCCCCCTCACAATCCCACTGCTAGACCGAAAGTAATAGCGTACTTTTCTTAGAAAAATAGTAAAAAATTTAGGCGAATGTATACTTTCGATCAAGACAGTGTGATTTTATGTCGCAAGTCGTTCAATTTTTACAAAATTAAAATAAAATAAAATCAACTCATTACCTCACTGAATGAGTAATGAATTTATTTACAAATATACAGTAATAATTTTTGCTAATTTTTTTCAAACTTAATTGAGCTTTAAATATTTAACATATTTTTATTTATTTTGTTGTGATGTTTATATTTATTTATTTATTCTGATAATTAGTATGTTTACCTTTATAATACTCGTCTTTTATAGTATATAATCTTAATCTAAATTAAATAAAATATAAATTAAAATAACAATAAATTGTTTATTTTAAAGATTTTAATAAAATGAAACCTAGTAATTCTATAAAATGTATATTCTGGAACTGTATCGCTTAAAGGTACAGTAAAAAGGTCATAAGGGAGTTATTAGAAAGGCGTTTGAATGCCCTCCGGGGTGACTTCCAAGTCGCCTAACATTTGTACCAGTTTCAGATAACGTCCCAACATCGCAAACCCCTACCGTTTTCTCTAACTGAATGCCTATCAGGATTTAACCTTCTTCTAACCAACATTTCAAAATCTGACCCTAAAAGCGGTTTTAGTACGCGCATGTACGCACACAGATGAGCGTGCGAGTTCAGCATATGATTAGATTACACAGCAACCCATTTTCCTACCCGCGTTTAACAACGTTATAAATAACACATTATTAAAAAAGCAGACCAAGACATAAATAAGGTAAATAACAAATTATTTTTTTTTTAATTCATTCATGCACAATCCCGTAATAAAATAATTGAAAAAATAGTTCAAATTTAAACAAAAATATTGATTTAACATCTTTTTTGCTACATTTCGATAATTGATTGATTTTCTCAGCAACAACAATTGACTACCACTCACTTAATGACGGGATGAAATGTTGTTGCTTATGAAAAGATCCCATGCCTGACCGGCATTCGAACCCAGAACATTCCGGACGAGTGTAAAAGACTCCAAAATTCTGCCAAGGAAGTCGGCAGATATAATTATAATACGAATATATAACAAAACGAAGATTTATTTTTATCATTTTATAGTCAACTAGCATCCCTGTTGCAGCTTCGCCCGCGCTATGATTATTTGAGTTTCCCGTCGCGGTCAGGGTATATTTAGTAGAAAAAGTCTCGCTTCGCTCACCTTCCCGTCTATCCAGGGCTCTGCCCCAGACGCCACTGTATTCATTAAACTCATGAAAAATAAATAAAATCCAGTTCAATTTATAAAAACTATCAGTGTATTGCAATTTCTTCAGAGCAACAGTTTCATCAGTACAGGATCCAAGACTTTGAGTGATCTGAAGAATACGGGTTAAAAATAGTCGGGCTCCATCTTAAAAACATTAGTTATAACTGTATGGGTAAAAACATATTTTGCCTAGTTCTTAGCCTAACCCGACAAACACCACAAAGGTGACTGTACTTTGTTTATTATTTTTTTAATTTTTTAATCTTCTTTATTTCATGTTTTTTAGTCCAGTGATCGGGGCAGGTGTAACCAGTTACGTCACACATATAGTAATAGTGACAGTGGCAGAGGCTGTGTTGGTTGTACCGCCAACCTCTTACACGAACACCGTCGCGCCTCTTAAAAAATCGATATTAAAAAAAAGTTCGAAAATGGTGTTTCGATATTTATCGAAGAATATTTGCATACCCAAATCTAGTTATTATCTCATTTCGTATAGTAAGTAAGAAATGAAGAAAGTTTTCAATTATCGTTACAAATTTCTTTTACCTTTACTTTAAACCCCCCTCCCCCCCCCCGTTTGTTCGAATTTCAAAAATATCTAGAAATAGGTTTCATTCATTCTTATTATTATTATTATTCATTCTTCATTAGATACTCCAATGAAGAAATTAAAAAACCAGACGGGTTTCAAAAAAATTTCAAAAATCCATTTTAAACTCGGAATTTAAAAAAGTTCTTTCTTAATGTGTATTTACACTATAAGAAGAACGTGTATACAAATTTTCATCAATTTATCTTTAGTAGTTTTGGCTGGGCGTTGATTTAGAATCACTCACGAGAGTTGTTTTATATATATATATATAATATATTAATTATATCATACATTATTATATTTTAAAAAACACCATTAATATTATAAGGAATAAACACATTTAAGTTAAAAGTTAATAAGTCTTTCTATAAGTTGTTTAACTTTGATTTTGTTATTTATTGTAAAATTATATTTATGCAGCGGGGTGTTGATAAAATTATAATTATTGGGATTTTTATTGCAAACTTTTGAAGATATAACGATTCTTCATTTCACCTTCCATTTACAAATTAGTTGATTTGTCTTAAATAATGTAGAGATTATTTATAAAAACGAGCTAAAGATAACTGTTTGTATTACAGGATATAATAGATATATTTAAAAAAAATTGTAAATTCATTCAATCGTACAAACACAATACATAGTAAAATTGGATATTCAGAGATCTGATAAAAAGACTATTTTATTTTATTTTATTTTTACGGAAACGATTTTACTTTTCATAATACCACTAAAAATTTCTCCTCTGATTAAAAGTTACAAAAGACCACCATTTTTTGACCTGTACAATCCGGGCAACTTATCGCAAATTTTTTCAAGTTCGGAAGAAGCACGCGTGTCGGGTGTAAAACTTGCTGCTTGTTAAATCAGATGAAGGTTTCTGATACCACTGACTTAAGTTAACTCACACCAGACAAATAAGAAAACGAAAATGTGCAGTTGTAAATGTTACTAGGTTGTTAAGTTGTTTATTTCTGGCAACTTTTTTTGATCCGAACGATAAATCTTTAAAATTTTTTTTTACTATTTTATCAATGAATAATTTATCATATTTATTACATCATAGACTGAAATATGTTCTTAATTTTTAACTTTTTAAGTAAATCAGTTGATATGTTTGTGAAAAGAAGTAACAAATTGTAAGGAGGCCGACGTCTACTGCTCACACAAAGACGTTAATGCTCTCCAGCTTAACTAACCTTAAAATGGTACAACATTATTTATCAGTTGGTTAAACGTATTTCACTAAAATTATTTTAAGTATCCATAACGTGTACCTCTAAGTATTTTTGAGTATTTAGATGTGAAATAAATATGGGACAACATGGAAATATGTGGATTCATTGATTATATAGTAAAATTAACATCCATTTCCCATGAAATGGTACTGTCCCGCATGTGAATGAAGTATTTCCCGCGAATGAGAATGTATAATTTTTTTAATTTCACATAACCTACAATTCAAAAGCCGTTAAAAATAGTAGTAGTACATAATCTCAAGTTACATAATTTAACTAATAGGCTGTAAGTTCATGTAACTAAATATTATTAACAGTACCTTCCATTTTCCATTTTGAAATTAATAAAAATACAAACATTAACTACTACAATGATATTGATAACGTACCTCAAATAGCCGTACCAATCCAATATTATGATGAAATGTCATATTTAAATAGAAAAGTAACAATAAATTAACTGCCCAATAACAAAAAACTCACTTAACAACATAAATTTCGTTACTACATTAAGTTATAATACCCCGCAAACTCTTAGGACACAGCGTAACACTTAACTGAAATGTGAAACGAATTACTTCTAGAAACTTCTCTACTTGTACTATGCGCTAGTATTATGCGCAATGCAACATCTTATCTTAGCTAGCTTTTTTTGCAGATTTACTACACCTTTATACATTATTTAGCTATATCTATTAATAAATAGGATTAAAAAATTGGTATATCTTTAGATTCAAAAGGTACAATTAATTACAAAGCATTTTAAATAATATATCTTACCACTGTAAAACAAATTTCAGTATTATTCTTAAAAATTTATTTTAAATTATTAGATTTATGTAGTAATTTTCTTAAAAGAAAAAAAACTGCTGAAAATAATTTTATAAAGTGCATTCGAAATGAATTTATTTGTTACAAATTAAAAATGTCAGAAACATAATATAGTTTTAGAAGAGGAAGAAAGCAATAATTGCTACATATCATAACTTGAACAATATTTGAAAACAAGACATGAATCAAACGTTACTCCCAAAATCGAAAGCTAGTCTAAATAATTACCAGCATCCACACCAGACATATTAAAGAAATGAGGAGTGAAGTGGTTTCCCGATGATGCTCAATTCTACCACTCTTTTATTTATGTTGAAGCCTTAATCGATTTTACCATTATTGTGTCTTTACTTTTTATAAGTTCTTGATGGTTCTATCATTTCTCCACATAATTTTAGAGATTCTTATAACTCCAGAATATCATGATATTCTTTTTTCAAAATGTATACCAACCTTCAAAGTAGTTAATGTAAAAGAAAAAGAAGCCATGAATT
The DNA here is from genome assembly GCF_047948215.1 of Lycorma delicatula. NCBI lineage: Eukaryota > Metazoa > Arthropoda > Insecta > Hemiptera > Fulgoridae > Lycorma > Lycorma delicatula. The sequence continues at coordinate 128,179,042 of NC_134457.1, forward strand.
TATTAACTAAGGGAAGTTTTCCTAGCTAACTTCAACAAACAAATATTAAAACATGATATATTTAAACACTTTTTGTTTTCACAAAATGTTTTTCTATAGTAAAAAAAAAATAATACTGTGCCTAAGAGTTTTAGGAGCTTTTATTCTTACAGACTTTGTTCTTCTCCCCAGGTCTGCTATCTCAAAAATATTTAATATTGCGACATTCGTACTCTTTTGGTCTTTTTTTTTTATCTTAATGAGAAGCAGTTCACACCATCTTTACTTCCAAAAAGCTCATGTCCTTAGTCCAATTTAATAAACAATAATTTTAATATTACAATATGGAAATTAATCTTTATAAAAATGTTTTCTACCATAAAAAAACAATGGCACTTTATTAAGGTCTTCCTTGCCCTTCAAGGGCTTCCCTTTTATTCAAGATTGAGCCTTGTGATATTAAATCCCACTTATCAAAATGTCATGTTTCATGACAACCAGTAAAAACTTTATAATATTGAAATAAGCCATGTGGTAATTTATGACATTAGATTTGAGCCATGTTGCCTATGTAGGTACTCTCAAGTTCCTTAATTATCTAATATTAAAACATACCAATATTCTTACCATTCTTTTTTAAAAAATTATAACATTTTAAAGAGCCTGCATAAGATTGAAGTTGGGAAGATGTGAAGTTTGGATCCCTTTCCACCATCAAGGATCCTACACGCCCATACTTATCAAATTAAAAAAAAAACAATTGAAATATTGTAATATTCAAGAAAATTCTTGTTTTAAATTGCATTATACAATGCAATTTAATTGGTCTGGAAACAAGTAAAAAATTTATTGTTCTCATAGATATACTTTCTGATAACCCAGACCAACTAGCAAAATTGAAACATTGCTATTTTCATTTTTTTCTTTTGAAAAAAGTATTCTATTTCTGGAGTCCTATATAGAACTCAATGATGACCCCCTTTCACTTTACTTAGGTCTGCTGTCTTATGAGATAAGAAAATGGTTAAATGTGTTGTTAAGGTCATTCATTCTTTTTTCATAATGCATCTTGTATATTGGGAACTGTAATAAACTTGTAATTAAACATTTTTAGGACTTTTAACCATTAAACTCCCTCTTAAACTTCCACCAAATTAACAAAAATTGAAATAACTCTATGTTCAAATTTTTTCTTTTAAAATCCAATTTCCTTAGGTAAGTCTTACATAAGACTTCTACGATCTGATACATTTTGGACCATCTTGCACCCAAAATAATTCTTAATTTCCTGACACTGTTAATTAATAAAATAAATAAAATTATTTGTAATATGTTTTTTAAACCATTTGTTTAAAGTTCATTCTAATTCCAGGTATTAATAAAAAAAAATGGTTTAAAAAAATGTCAGGTTCCTACCCCTGCAAAAAATTTAAATACCTCAATTAATAAAAGTGTACTACATTACAGAGCTGGTAAAATACTACTATCATGAAGTTTGGATCAACTCCCAGGTACCTCTAGAACTGCCGTCCCCTTCATTTAACAAAAATTGAAAGATTGAATAATACAAACCATTATTTTTTCAAATCATGTTAACCTTTGGGAACAGGCTAAAAATTTACTGTTGTCATAGAGCTAGGTTGGTAAAGAGATAGAGAAAGAGGAACAGTAAGAAAATAAAACTCCTATTAACAAATAATAAAAAGCATCCTTCCCAGTGACCCAATCGCCATTTAAAATTTGATATATAGCCATTCTCTTTCAAGACTTCTGAAGACAAGTAAAATTTGTTAACATCAAAAGTTTAGTTCCATTGCCATACAGTATCTTAGCTGCCTTAATCTCTTCATTAAAAAAATATAATAACTCTTGACATTTTAACTTTAATTTTGAACACATTCCACCTGAATGGATAATAAAAATATCAATGATGTCAAATAATTATATAAGCGATGTCTATTAGCCTCTTTCAGTTAATGAATATTGAATTATTGTGAAATTCTAATCATTCTTTTGCAGAAAGTCTTCTGCTATTTAAGATAAGTAAAAATCTTAATATTGTCAGACATCTGGAGTTTCCTAGTTTTCCCACGCTTCCTTCAATATTCTCATTCATCCTTCTTCTTCTTTTCTCCCCGTTATGCTCTTTCACTCATTCTTAAATCATATCCTACCCAGTCAAAGCCTGAATTTCACTCAAATTTTTCCTGTTCTTTTTGCTGTGATATCCACATAGACCCTCCATTCAATCTTCAGTCTTCTTCTACTTTGTTTTTATTCTGCTCAGCTTTTATAATCTACCTCAATTCAATTTCATCACTCAGCCTTTGACATGTAACCAAATCAGCCAGTAATTTTCTCAATTACTGGGAAATTGATATTTCCCAGTAATTGGGAAATAATTAATTGATAACAATTGATAAACACATTCCTAGATTGTTGTATTTCTCATTCTATTCTTCCAAGTTTTACTTGCAATTTCATTTCAATTGAATAATTTATTTTTATGTTTTTCTTGTAGCATCAAACTTCTGTACCAAAGAGTAATACAAGATTAAATACACAATTATATATTTTTATTTCCTGGATTACTTCTTCTTTTCTAGTATCTAGTACTGGGTGATAATGTATTTAATATGCTTTCTTTATTCTGCATTAACCTTTTTGTCTAACTTTCCTCTTGATAAGATTACACTTCTAAAATAATCAGTTATTAACTCTTTCAGTTAGTGTTCTGTACCAAAGCATTGCAGAGGTGTTGTTTTGCTCTCTTTACACTGCAATAAAATTTTACATTTTTTAATTAAATATAATTCCTTTATCCATGATGGCATTTGACTCTTATTTCCAGCATTTTACAGTTCTTTTCTACTAACTTTTAACAGTATTTTCATTTTTATATGCTAATGTTTAGATTTAGAATGGTCACAGCATATGATTTTCAGTTTTGCTTCGACAATTTTTAATGATTTAGTTAACCAAAACAATGATTAGTAGTGACCTCAGGCTTTCTCAGTTTTTCTTCCTTGGTCAACTTCAGTCATTCTCTAATCTTACCTCCACTTAGTGTAAGTATATGAGGTTATTGTATACACTTTAAATATACTAATTAAATGAGCAATATTTTTGCCTCTATAAATACTGGCTATGATTTTTGCCTAGAATCAGTATGAAATGCATGTACCTTCAGGTCCAAATTACTATTCAAACTTTTTCCATTCTTTCAAGACATTTTTCAGCTGTACGCCTAATGATAAAAATGTAGTCACTGATTTTATAGCCCTTTTTAAATGCAGTCTTCACTTTTCAGACCTTCCTCTCATAATACTATTCTTTTGAGTAAATTTTTGATATTACAAATGATAAAACTTTTATTATATTCTCCTAACAACTCTAAAAGTTTTGGTATAACTTTCATCGTAGCCTTCCCCAGGTTCAATCCTACAAAAGCATTCTGCATTTCAAAAATGGCTACTGGTTCCCACTTTCCCTCCTGTTTAAGTAGTTCAGTATTCACTCCATACTTTAACACTTCTTTTAATTTTACCTTTTCATCCATACCCACATTCTTAACCATGTTTAATAACCACTTAATTTTATTTTTTAATATAAAATATTTATTTAAGCTCATTATGAATTTAAAAAATTCATAATGAGCTTTTATAAATATAAAGATTTAATCATTCAGGATAGATATAAGATAAAAGTGATAAATATATCACACAAAATTTATAGTAAACTGCAGTAATTTTTTTCACGATTTACTTGATCATATAAAATTTTACAAAAATGAGAAAAAAATTGCTACACATAAAGAAACTGAAACATGTTTGTAGGAAACCCTTTTTTTCTTTAATTTTGACCAAATAATTCCTCTTAAACATAATAAAAGTTGATGAAACTTGTAGTTTTTATCTGATTGGCCATACAACTTTTTTGTGAAAATAATTTTTATTACAAAAATGTGCTTCTATAATATGAAGATAATATTATATGACCAGTACCTCAGGTGAAGCCTAATACTTATGTTTGGAAATAAAATCCTGTTTTAAAATTAAATCATTAACCACATCCATTATCAACTAAACACTGTGATATGATTCGTTGAGGCCAGAAAGGGAAACACATGAGATTTGGTAAGGGTGTAAATGTCCAAATCCTTCTCAAACTTCTTTTGATTATCACAAAAATTTTAATGCTGCATTTTAAATATTCTTTTTCAAAAAATGTTTTATTATTAGATTCAATTAAAAGACTCAACAATGATAAAGAGGTTTAATTCTTCTTACCCTCCCAGGCCCTCTAGTCCCCTAGTATTCCCTCCAATTTATTTTTTATTCTTTTTATTTATTTTACTTACTTTTTATTCCAATTTTGTATTAACAAAATTGGAATATTCTGATTTTCATACGGCTTTTTTTTTTAATTCTGCTTTTGAGGCTAGTAAAAACCCATTTATGTTACAGATTTCAGGTTTCTATACCTTCATCCACCCTGGCTGTCCTTGTTCACCTTAAATAAACAAAAATTGACATAATATGGTTTATAACTCATTCACTTTTAAAACACATTCTTCCTTCAGAAATGTGTAAAACACATGAAATTGTATCAAAGGGACTAAAGTTGCTTTACCTCCTTGCTCTTTATTCCTTTTGTTCCCTGATAGCAAAAATTAAAATACCACTATACACAATTGTTAACTATGTTATTCCTTGAATATGATGTTTAACCTTAACTATGATTATATATTTAATTTTGCTACTTATGTGTTAAACTATGATTAAAATATTTTTGTTAACTTACAGGAAAGCCAAATTCCCCTTTCAGTCTGTTTTAATTTTGATTAAATATGTTAATTTTGCTACTTATATATTAAATTATGATTAAAATATATTTGTAAATTTACAGGAATGTCAAATTCCCCTTTCAATATGTTTTAACTATTCCTTCTCTTTAATTTTAAAAACAACAAATAAAAAATTTACAGCAGCATTTTGGAAAATTATACACGGACCTTTGCTCAAATGTTTATTTATACTTCCATGATTTACTCACTCATATTCATTTCAGTAAAATTATTTAAGTAAAAAAGTTATCTTTAATGAAAAAGATTAAAGAATATAAAATCAGCTTTTTTAATGTTGACAAGGCTCCATCCTAGACATAAATTTATTTTATAAAATATATTTATTGTATTCACTCTTACATACATATTTATAATTCTTCCTACTGTTTTTTGGAATTATAGTATTATCTTCTACGAACAGGTTTTGGAAGTTCAGTGATCACCACCTGGGTGAAACAAATGTGCTAATAAAACAGAACAGTGAAATAATAAACAAACACACTGCCAAACTAGTACTCTTTTCAACACATAATAAATTCAGTTCTTAAACAAAAACTACCGCAATAGCTGTAGCTGGACATCATCTTATTACAAATGAAAAAATACCAAGTCTCAACACCTCTTATTTGAAATAATGCAACACTTTATTTGAAGTAGGTTTCTATGAAACTTATTGACATCCCCTTTGCATAATTGTGGAGGAGCACCAGAACCCTTAACTGTGGTATTCCTTAAGATGTTGTGTTGGGTCTTTTAATTGAAATCTATCAACTAAAAATGTTAAAATTATTGTAATTATTGCAGCAGTGATCTAAAAAATTGTTGCATAGATGTAATACCTAATATAATTCTATATAATATTATATATATATTATACATTTTAATGGTATTGATTGCTATGGTTATTAGCCACTAATAAATGTCAAAAATTTACAGTAAAACTGCATCCAGTGATAATTTAAATTATCTATGGGAACTGATTCTTAAAACTGGCTTTAGGCTTTAGCATTGATCTTTATCCTTACTTCATACCTTTCAATATTAAAGGTGCTACTCGCTATGAGAAATTGCAGATGTTTACTACAAAACTATCAGATTATAGGTAAAATTCATTCTTTTATCCCTGGATAGTACTATAGGACAATAAGAATATTGCAAATTGTCCACAACTTTGTTATGTAGAATGCATAATCAATTTTCTGGTGAGTTGTCAATAAAACAGAAGCCACCATGCAGCTACTGTGTTTAATTTGTTTGAGAACTTATAAACATGTATCTATACATCTCATCTTTTAAAATAAGAATATAATTAGATCTTCTGCATCCACATTATAAAATAACTGCTTAGAGATTACCCATAAGAGAAATTCAAGAACACAAATTGTTATCAAATTCCACAATTACAAGAGTATCAATAGCACTTTTTAGAACAGTCATATAGTTAGTTCTTGGATACATTTATACTGTAAGATTTACCTGGCTAATCAGAAGTTTGAAGTCAATGCCACAGTTTTACAAAAATTGATGTTATATTTGTCATAGAATATAGAATTTTCTTGGAGGAAACAAACCTCTTTCAAACAGATAATACTGTTAACATACTGTAAAAAGATAGACTTATTTAAATACTGAAAATACTTTTTTTATGGAAATTAGGTTCCTTGATTTATCCTCCTCCTCTCTTAACTTGTACTGCTCTCATCACTAAAAAAAAAAATTCTAACAAATTTAAAAACAAATTGCAGTGGAATAGTCAGTATCCTTTAGAAATGTCCTGATTTTGTTTATCTTCTAGTGCTGATAAAGACAGTACCCAAAGTTTGGTTATTTGATCTACAACCTACCCATGTTAACTTTATTTGTACAAATGAAATACTTTTCATCCTAGTTACAAAAGTAATCAAAACCATATCTAATTCTCAGTTTTTAACATTAATTTCATGGGCTTGGGAGGGTTTCTACTTGATCATCTGTTAACAATATGATGACTGTAGTGTTAACCAAACTTCTTTGACTGTCAACCCCTTCAAGAATTTCTTTCAGGCTAATGATCATAGCTGTTAAAGCTCACTCTTTCATAACAAAAGAGTTTCTTCATTTTTTATTGACCTCCCTCTAGTTATTATTTTGTAATTATAATAGGAAAACCAAACAAGACACTTATGTAAGTTTTTGATCGTTTCTTTTAAGCTATAATGTTTATTGCATGTATAATATAGTATACAGGATTATATAGATTAAACATCAAAAAGATATGTTTTTGTTCTTGACATCTTAACAATAAATATTGAATGGAGGGATAAATAAAAAATAAAATTTAATTTAGATAATATAATAATAAAATCCTTCTTATTTTTATTAAATAAGATATTTTATTAACTTATATATACAATTTACTAATGTTGACAATGTGAAGAGTGTGCTTCATGACTCTTGACAAGATTAGCAATTGAAGACAAGAATGTTAGCAAGATTATAAATTGGTAAGTTTCATTCTTAAATCGCTAAGGAATTCAATATCTAGCTTATTTCTTTGTTTTGTTAAAATGTTACTAACATGGCTGAATCCAGTTTTGTCTATATTTTTAAGTCTTCATCTTTTACTTCCAATTGTCATAGATTCGAAAAATATTAAACTTTTTTTGTAACAATGGTGATTTAAATAAGAATAATTCTGCTTGGAAGCTTAAAAGAATCATTTTAAGCTTGAATAATTGTGACATCTTTACCTAGTAGATGGGTTTTTATGCCATTAAATTTTAAAAATAAGTTTTCCAAGTAGAAAATACAGTATTATTTTTTTTCACTTCATCTCTCAAAAACAAATTATCATCAGTAAGAAACTCTAGGATTAAGTTGTACAAGTAAACAAATCTCTATATAGACATGCACCTCTAGGCAACCATCTTACTTCAAAATGCAACAGTAATTGACTTTATTCTTCATTTTTTCCACAAGTTTAGCAAATAATCATAATTTAAAAAAAAAAAAAGGTTTAATTTGAATAACAGATTTAAAACACTCTTGGATTATAATGCAGTTAATGTGTATCAAGGTAAAAATTGTGTAAATTATACGATTGGTTAATATAATAAATCAAAATACTTATATTTAAGCACATTAATTTGTTACTTTTCACAATCTTGTCTTAGTCTTTCTTATTGCTATAATATATATGAAACTCTTGAAACAGGAGAAACCAACCAGTGCTCTTTCCTCTGAAAGTATTTCTCAGTAAATACCTTAAGAATTTTTAATACATGAACAATCCCTAAAAGTTAATAGGATAAAGTCACTAGTAGGTCTGAATAACACCAAGCCAGAAAATTCAACAAGTCGTTATACAATAAACAACACATTCACCTCAGTGAAGAAAGCAAATCAATTCTAATCACAAGAAAACCACTTCTCTCTTTGCCTAATAATCCTGATTCCAAATTTGTGTTACTCTTGAGAATGTCTATGCTACTTTAAGAACCATGTGATTGCGTTTCATACCAGTTCACCTGTAACCTTACAATTATAGCAGATAGCAGACATAGTCAGTCTGTAGCTATTCAAGCTTAATGGCAATTAAAAGTTTTTCTGGCTATTTTAAATTACTAAAAATGACTTTTGATTATTAAATTCACTCAATGACCAATTTTCCTTATGCTCAAGACACTTAGAAAATAACATAATATTTAGTTTCTAGTTAAAGTGTAAAAGGATTTTCAAGATTGAATAACAAAAAAAAATTAATAAATGTAAAACACGAAAAAAAATTTTTAATTTCCTAATGCTCAGTCTAAATTTCCTAAGTATTACACTTACAAAAGAAAGCATGTGAAATGAAGTATGATAACATTTGAATAATGTTTCCATGTACCATTTTCAAGTATCTAAACTTCAGAAAAATTATACCAATCTACACACCTAAAAAACAATCTCTTTACTAGCATCTACATTTGAAACAACACTTTTCATCACTGCCTACTATTTAACAAGTAGAATTACAAAATAAATGATACTGGTTCTTCGACTTCCAATTTGAAGAATGCCAGGGACATTGTTTTGAAACAGCTTACAGTCCTTCAAGAATAGTTCCAGCAACACTAAATTTTTGTAATTTTTAATGGTACAATCAAGACTGTGAATCTGTGTTAAGATTTTGACTCAAAGAAATTAATAAAACAATTTCCAGGAATACATATGGGCACTCATTTAAAATGAAATACACATTTAAAATTAATTAAAAATTATAACAAATGAGCCAGTGAGACTTTTCTGTTCTATGCATTAAGCAACATCATGAGAACTGCAGTATAAATATTATTTATTACATATATTAAAAAAAAACGTTTTTCAGTTATAAAGTATGAATTGAATGTTGGGGAAAATGTTGGTGTAAAAAGATATTTTTAAATTAAAACAAATAACTCAAACAAAGCTTTTTTTAAGCAATTAAATATTTTAACATTATTTAGTTTATTTATCTCAGAACATACTTAATGTATTTTATTTTTAAATGAATTTTTGATAAACTAGACATAATTATAATAATGATGGTTTTCATAATATTAAACCATCATGGCATAGATTTGTACTGTTTTGAGTCACCTTCACAACATTATCGGCCAAAAATGTTTAATAAATTTGTCATTGAAGGTAAATGTAACTAAGGAGGTAAATAAATTGGATATACTCTTAGACAAAGTTTTGGAACATGCATGCTATTTAATGAATTAATCTTTCTCAACATGGACCTTAAAATTTTAACCTGTATTCGGGTAGTTTATTTGATTTTCTCAGATAGCTATGGCAATTCATACTCACCTGTGATATTTTGGAAGGTAATGAAACAGATTTATTCCATTCCAGAGTTCTTTAGGAAAATAATTTTTTTATCATTTCTTAAGGTAATTTCACAATCACAAGTGAAGACATAATGATAAAAAAAAATTATATACAATTTCACATGTATCCAGTCAGGCACGGCATTTTTCAGATGCTACAAAATTCCATTTCCATATCCCACACATAGGCTTTCAAATTTATGTGGTAATATCAAGAAAAAAAAAAAATTATATATATATATATTTATACACACACGAGGCGTTTTTCAAGCTAAAAATTTAACAACTGATCAAGTTATTAATTTTTTTTTTTTTTTGTCTTCAGTCATTTGACTGGTTTGATGCAGCTCTCCAAGATTCCCTATCTAGTTCTAGTCGTTTCATTTCAGTATACCCTCTACATCCTACATCCCTAACAATTTGTTTTACATATTCCAAACGTGGCCTGCCTACACAATTTTTTCCTTCTACCTGTCCTTCCAATATTAAAGCGACTATTCCAGGATGCCTTAGTATGTGGCCTATAAGTCTGTTTTGATGTAAACAAATTATATTTCTTACGTAAGGCTCGTTTCGCTTGTGCTATTCGGCATTTTATATCGCTCCTGCTTCATCCATCTTTAGTAATTCTACTTCCCAAATAACAAAATTCTTCTACCTCCATAATCTTTTCTCCTCCTATTTTCACATTCAGTGGTCCATCTTTGTTATTTCTACTACATTTCATTACTTTTGTTTTGTTCTTGTTTATTTTCATGCGATAATTCTTGCGTAGGACTTCATCTATGCCGTTCATTGTTTCTTCTAAATCCTTTTTACTCTCGGCTAGAATTACTATATCATCAGCAAATCATAGCATCTTTATCTTTTCACCTTGTACTGTTACTCCGAATCTAAATTGTTCTTTAACATCATTAACTGCTAGTTCCATGTAAAGATTAAAAAGTAACGGAGATAGGGAACATCCTTGTCGGACTCCCTTTCTTATTACGGCTTCTTTCTTATGTTCTTCAATTATTACTGTTGCTGTTTGGTTCCTGTACATGTTAGCAATTATTCTTCTATCTCTGTATTTGAACCCTAATTTTTTTAAAATGCTGAACATTTTATTCCAGTCTACATTATCGAATGCCTTTTCTAGGTCTATAAACGCCAAATATGTTGGTTTATTTTTCTTTAATCTTCCTTCTACTATTAATCTGAGGTCTAAAATTGCTTCTCTTGTCCCTATACTTTTCCTGAAACCAAATTGGTCTTCTCCTAACACTTCTTCCACTCTCCTCTCAATTCTTCTGTATAGAATTCTAGTTAAGATTTTTGATGCATGACTAGTTAAACTAATTGTTCTGTATTCTTCACATTTATCTGCCCCTGCTTTCTTGGTATCATGACTATAACACTTTTTTTGAAATCTGACGGAAATTCCCCTTTTTCATAAATATTACACACCAGTTTGTATAATCTATCAATCGCTTCCTCACCTGCACTGTGCAGTAATTCTACAGGTATTCCGTCTATTCCAGGAGCCTTTCTGCCATTTAAATCTTTTAATGCTCTCTTAAATTCACATCTCAGTATTGTTTCTTCCATTTCATCCTCCTCAACGTCCTCTTCTTCCTCTATAACACCATTTTCTAACTCATTTCCTCCATATAACTCTTCAATATATTCCACCCATCTATCGACTTTACCTTTCGTATTATATATTGGTGTACCATCTTTGTTTAACACATTATTAGATTTTAATTTATGTACCCCAAAATTTTCCTTAACTTTCCTGTATGCTCCGTCTATTTTACCAATGTTCATTTCTCTTTCCACTTCTGAACACTTTTCTTTAATCCACTCTTCTTTCGCCAGTTTGCACTTCCTGTTTATAGCATTTCTTAATTGCCGATAGTTCCTTTTACTTTCTTCATCACTAGCATTCTTATATTTTCTACGTTCATCCATCAGCTGCAATATATCGTCTGAAACCCAAGGCTTTCTACCAGTTCTCTTTATTCCGCCTAAGTTTGCTTCTGCTGATTTAAGAATTTCCTTTTTAACATTCTCCCATTCTTCTTCTACATTTTCTACCTTATCTTTTTTACTCAGACCTCTTGCGATGTCCTCCTCAAAAATGTTCTTTACCTCCTCTTCCTCAAGCTTCTCTAAATTCCACCGATTCGGCTGACACCTTTTCTTCAGGTTTTTAAACCCCAATCTACATTTCATTATCGCTAAATTATGGTCGCCATCAATGTCTGCTCCAGGGTAAGTTTTGCAGTCAACGAGTTGATTTCTAAATCTTTGCTTAACCATGATATAATCTATCTGATACCTTGCTGTATCGCCTGGCTTTTTCCAAGTGTATATTCTTCTATTATGATTTTTAAATTGGGTGTTGGCAATTACTAAATTATACTTCATGCAAAACTCTATAAGTCGGTCCCCTCTTTCATTCCTTTTCCCCAGCCCTTATTCACCCACTATATTTCCTTCCTTGCCTTTTCCAATGCTTGCATTCCAATCTCCAACTATTATCTCCTTTTACGTGTTTAATTGCTCCATCAATCTCTTCATATACACACTCTACCTCATCATCATCATGGGCGCTTGTAGGCATATAGACGTTAACAATCGTTGTCGGTTTAGGTTTTGATTTTATTCTTATTACAATGATTCTATCGCTATGCGTCTTGAAATACTCCACTCTTCTCCCTATCTTCTTGTTTATCACGAAACCTACTCCTGCCTGCCCAATATTTGATGCTGAATTAATTACTCTAAAATTATCCGACCAAAAGTCGCCTTCCTCTTCCCACCGAACCTCACTAATTCCTACTATATCCACATTCATCCCATCCATTTCCCTTTTTAAATTTTCTAGCCTACCAACCTTTTTTAAGCTTCTAACATTCCACGCTCCGACTCGCAGAATGTTATTTTTCAATCTTCTGGTGACCCCTTCCTTAGTAGTCCCCGCCCGGAGATCCGAATGGGGGACTATTTTACCTCCGGAATATTTTACCAAGGAAGCGCCTCCATTATTGCTATGTGAAAATGCAGAGAGCCACATTTTCTTGGAAAAAAAAACAGCTGTAGTTTTCCATTGCTTTCAGCTGCACAGTCCTCGAAGGACTGAGCGATGTTGATATGGCCGTTTAAGTCATTGTGACTCACGCCCCTAACAACTACTGAAAGAGCTGCTGCCCTCTTTCAGGAATCATTCTTTAGTCTGGCTCTCAACAGATACCTCTCCGATATGCTGTTATTAATTATGCACTTTAATAAACCTTTGAGTTATTTATTATTTAAATGACTTTGAAGGCACAAATTCAACTGAAATTGTGCACATCAGTATTGATTACAATTGAAGCACCATTGATTTTAATAGTCATGTCCTTTAAAAGATATAATTTATTAATATATAAAATAAATTAATTGTAACAGCTACAAATAAAACAGAATATCACTTTTTAACAGTAAAATACATACAATAACTAATAAAAATATACTTATTCAACATGGCACTTTTATATTAACAAATATTATTATGTTTGAAAGGCTTATTTTCTACAAAACACACAGAAATTTATAATATTAAATTTGTTCATAAATTAATTCAAAAATGACCAGTAAAAAGCAATAACAAATATAAATAAATAAGGCAACTACAATCCCTTCAATGTCTTTTCCATTTTCAAATATTCATTTTTTGATGTCAAATATATATTTATTTAATGGAACTAGAATAAAAATCAATATTACCTTAAACATAAAACCACAGATTAAATCAGTGCGGTGATCAACACAACAGATTCAAATCATCTGCAAATGTTTGATTTTGAATTTAAATTCGCTGTTGTTCTGCGTCTTAAAAATTCAAACTCTTTTCTCTGAAAATATTCTACAAAATGCACTAACATTTTAGTAAAAATACATCACCTACTATTTTTTTTACCAATTTTTTAAAAATCTTATTTATGCCTTATTAAAAAGTAGGGTTATCCTAAATCCAACTATTTACTTGAAAAAAATCAATCATTTTTTAACTTTTCTAAAATGATTACCTAGCTCTTAATTCTAAAATTTATCCCGTATCGATAAATTTAATTCAATTCTATGAAATAAAACTTATGAGCGACTCAGTGATCAGTACGGCCTCTTCAAAGACTAAATAAAATACTTGCTTCAAATTGCAAATAGTAACGAAGAATAAAATGAGGGATGCTTGACCACTATCTATGAATTCTGAAGTAGTCACGCACGTATATATAACTCATCGGCGATGTTTTGAAGAGTAAGAATATAATAGGACATCATAATTCATTTTCATTTCCAGATTTCAGATTTAAAAGTTTACAAAAACTCTTGTCTGAAAAATTAACTCTACCTTAAAACAACAAATTATAACGAATAACAAGGTAGCAGGATTAAAATTAATAATAAGAAATAATTATCTTTTGGTAGTTAGTATTCCAGAAACAAAACTTTAAACAGATGGCACTGACTAAAAAAAGAAGACGAAATAATGTATTCCGTGGTGTGTATACAATTTAAGGTTAGTTTGCAGGTTGTTAGGTTACTTTATTTAGGTTAAATAATTACTTGCGTTTACATTTCTTTTTAATTAAAAATGTCAAGGAAGATCTTTTGAATGCTAAATTACATTCGGTGAACGGTTTGTACAAAACATTTTAACTACTTTAAAAATGTTAGTTTTTTTTTTGTAAATGATAGAAGTATTTTTTTATAAAGGTTTTATGCAGCAGTTTCCAAACTTTTCCAATACTCTCTGCGCGTTTCTGAATCCAGATTTTCCTAGGGTACCCTATATCAAGTTCTAACAAGTACACTGTGAAATAGTCAATCATTTTTTGCAAGAGTTAGGTAAAATAAATAGAACATTTTAGAACCTAAAAAAAAATTATTTGAAGAAACGTTATATGACATTGAATTGAAAATAGAAATAAAATGATGAAAATCATATAATATTTTGTGGTGCTCCTGTGAGGAAGTCGCAGTGCTCCAGGGCGCTGAGGTTCACTTTGGAAAGTGCTGCTGTTATGTTTTGCGTTTATTAAAGACTTTAAATTCTTAAATATTAATTGTATTGTGCCCATATTGGATAGTAAGTTACATGAGAGCCTCTGAAAGCTTTGTTCTTTATAATAGAATCCTAATGAAAAAAAAAAATGGATAACAAACCAAATATACATTGACTTGGATATCTTATGTTGAACTCTACGTTGATTTAATCTGTAGTTGTATAATGTTTAACGTAATATCATTCTTTCTTTAGCTTCATTAAATAAATATATATTTACTAACTAAAAATGAAAATTTGGAAATTGTAACTTTTGAAAATAGAAAAGACATTAAAGGAATTGCAGTTGCCTTATTTATTTATATTTGTTTGTTGTTGCCTTTTACTATTTATTTTTGAATTCATTTATAACAACCTAAGCTTCATTTACAGATGAGATATAACCAATTCTTTTTTGCTTTGTACCTATTTGATTTTTTATCAACAAATTAAATTTTTTCTTCTTAAAGAATTGTCTTATGCAAAATTAGTTTCAACTATATCCAGTTTAGGTAACTTATTTATAAGTACAGGTGAGTTAATTGTTTACTATAAAGTCACTTCAAAAATTTTTTCTTAATTTGGGCCTAGAATAGTTGAATGTTGGTTTTAGCAATCTGTGTCCGTAAATTCTATTTTCTGTTATTGCATCACTAATAAAGCAACTGTCTAACATCAAAAAATCTAAAAACACATGTTTGTGTGTAATTTGTAGAGTGTAAGGAAACTTTTTTTAAGGTATTCCATGACTTATAAGGATTAATTATTTGTTTATATATTTTCATTAGGTAATGTAACTCAGTGAAAATATACCATAGTTTTTTGTGCATTCATTACTATTAATATGATGGAGTCTACGAAACGTTCTAAAGAATGTACTAATGATAGCGATTCTGATGAATGGATTGGACCTACACCTTCTGAAGCTTCTAAACCAAAAAAGAGAAAAGGTCAGCATTTGATTTTTTTATTATTATTATTATTATTTATATTATGGTTAGCATTATTTATTACATGACTGCCTGAAAAGGAGTGTAATTTATTTAGGGTGTATGTATGTATGTATGTTTGTTTGTTTGTTTGTTTCATTGTAGCAGCTCAATGGCTGAACTGATTTAGATGTATGACCCCACATTGGAATCCTTACATTACTGGGTGTGTTGAATATGTATATTTATATATTGTCGGAAATTTGTATATAGTACACATATGTATATGTACATATATATAAATAAATATATGTTTAAATAAATTTAAGAAATTTGAAGGAAAAAAAATATACTATATACAAAATTGTCACTTGTTTGCTTTTTAGTTATCCTATATTAAAGAGCAATGTTCGTCACCATTTTTTTTCCTGACAGTCGTGTATTTTAATATTTATCTCATGTTTGCTGGTTATTTTAATTTCTCAATACAATATTTATTTGTTTCTATTTTTTAATTTATTCAAATATAAAAAAATTGTCCTGTAAATTAAAAAAAAATGTGCTGGTGGATAGTCAACTGATGGGAATTTATAAACACTGTTGGAATCACCACACCATGAAGAAACTGGTGGATTGAAGTCTGATGGCAAAAGTCAAACTTTGATCCTCATTTGCTATCCTGATTGGCACTAAGAACCTTTCGTTATATTAAAAGACTAATATGAGGGTTATTGACTGTTGACTATCGGGTAAAAAAGAACACATAGTAGTTTTACAAGGTTCTAAAAAAAATAAATAAAATACGTAGCCAGTCTGACTGCGTAAAGAGTTGGTAGTTATTAAGTATCTTAATAAGGAGGTAAAAAAATTTCTGTATTTTACTGCTCAATTTAAGTTTTTGTGTGACCTGCATAATGAAGCTATGGATATTATGTAGAATAAAAAAATCCCTTGGAAACGCCCAGATTGACTTCTAAGGCTTCTTCAGCATTTTATAGTAAACTTTTGACATCATCCTGCAAGCTTTTATGAAATCTTAGCAGTGAAATTCTCTTGAATTTTCAAAAGTTTGTAAATATTATTTTTCAATACAGTAAAGTCTGCTTGATGGTTTTTTGCTTGTCCCTTTGAATTTTCAGTATTATTCTACCTTATCACTATTAATTATTATTTTCATAAATACAACACAATTAGTTGATTTTGATGAGCATATTATCAACATGTGTATTCATTAAAATTTCACATGCTAAAAATGAATGTCATATTATCACAGATTGTGGAAGCAGTAATGACAAGTTGCATGTTATTCCAACCACTGCTTCATTAGCATTGAACAGAATGAGCGGTGTAAATGATGATTATAAATGATATAGGTTGTTGTGTAACTGTTGCATGTTTGCTTTATTGTTACAGCTACCAGTTCATTTTCACAAGTCTAGTAGAATGAGCTCTACAACAGGCCTTGACAATGGATTTTCAGATTTAGTGATATCAGTACTGTTCACATTTATTTCTTTATGTTTTTATCTCATTCTTTATAAATTTTACATATTTTGATTAATGTTTTGTGGAAAATATTTTAATAATTTGCAAGTGTTCAGTTGTAAATGATTATTAAATTTTAACTTTCAAAAGGGAAATATATATATTTTTTTAATTTTCAAGTAAACACGCACACATGTTTTCTCCAACTAGTTTTCCAGCTATTGCTGGGTCTGATTGTGTGAGTGAGTGTATGTATAGGTAAATGTAATTACCACTACAGGCTTACCAGGCCTTACATAGCTGTATATGTAATGCAATAAGTGTAAATGTAAACGTGTCGATAAATATGTAGTCTGGAACAGACTCAGGTCGACCACTCCCACTCCTTAGATGTGTGATTAATTGAAAACCAACCACCAAAGAATACTGGTGTCCACAGTCTAGCACTCAATCCATATAAAAGCAACTGCCTTTGCAGGGACTCGATTCTTAGAACTTTTGACTTCAAAAATCAGCTGATTTTATGGTGATGAGTTTAATTACTTCACTAACTGGACAGTATATATATATGTGTGTGTGTGTGTGCATGTGTGTGTATATATATATATATATATATTATTTATTTTGAGTATTGAGCTAAATGTAATTATAATATTTTTTATTTTTTCTTCTTTAGTGCTGAAGCATGAACATCTATATTTGGATAACTTACCGTGTTCTGAGTCTTATGAAAAAAGTTACATGCATAGAGATATCATTACACACATAGTCGTAACAAAGTAAGTGTATATCATTTTATATTATTTAAGTGAACAATGTAACTATTTTTACTTTCTTGGCTAATATAAAATAAACCATAGTTAAAGTTTTGCTATTTATAAAAAATATGAATCCTACCTGAATTTCAATATTTCTCAACATTTTGAGATCCTTGAGTCCAGAACATTAACATATGTAATTCTGCCCATCCATAATGGCATCTCTATTTCTTTTTATTTTGGGAATGGTCTCTTTCAACTTCACTCATGAAATTTGATATTGTAGCTTATATATTAGGAGAACTGCTGATAAGTAGTGCCATCTTGGATCTACTACATTGGTTCAAACATTTTTACTTCTTGTTCAAAGTAAAGGAAGTATTGTGATTGTGAAAAATTTCGGTTTCCAGATTTCAACAGAAATATCCATTTTGACCATCCGTGAACCCTTTTCAAGTAATTTCGGTGTGACGTCTCTACGTACATATTTCGCATAACTTTTTCTTAACTGCAGTAATAAGCCGTCATTGAGAGATTTTCAACGACATATCATAAGTGGTACTTATTTTCATTGGTTCCAGAGTTATAGCCAAATGAAATTTTAATTAATGAAATATTTGGATCTTATAAGGTGAAGATATATCGGCGAGAATCCGACTTTATTTCCTTTCCATTTTTTTTTTTAATTTAAATATATTGATCTATTAATAATTATTAAACTGTGATTGTAAAAAAAATTTACAATAAATAATAATTCAGTAATAAAAAAAAAAATACAAAAATATGTAATATGTAACATGACTTAAAACTGGAAAAATTACAAAGCTAAAAGACAAAAGCATTAGATTTAAACAAAAGACAGACAAACGACAAAGTACAACGAAGAGGGTGTTTACGGATGAAGAAAAAAAGCAAGATCTGAACGGATGAAGAAATACTGGGCAGCTCGGAAGAGTAAAATAACACGCTTTTCTCAGAAAGATCCAACTAAAATTGACTTAAGTGGTCCCATGTTGGCCGTAAAAGCATAATAATAATAATAATAATAATGTAACATGACTTATTAATAAGTCATGTGGTGTCCACATCAGATTTTTTTAAGTAGTAAGGTGGACACATGATACTTGATTTTAATGTTAAATTTTATGAGAAAAATAATGGCAAAAACTGTTTCAAAATAAATGCCTTCATTTTTGAGTTGTAAGCAACCAAAGTTACAAAAATAAAGAAATTGTGATAGTAATGAAACAAGGTAAAACATCCTGTAATAACTTTGTATTTTATATTTCAAAATTATATCCAGTAACAAACTTTAAACAGAATGTTGGAATTATTGGCCCAAACATTAATAATAACAGCCTTTACAACAATAAATAACAATAATACACAATACTATAATTTGCAACATTACTATAAATTAAATGGCTAGGTCAATTGATATTATTAATGAATTCTCACAAACCAAATATCTTGCATATAAAAACTTTTCTGTGTTAAAATGAAAATGTTGTACGTTAACTTAAAATGTTTTTTTAAAACTTATTCATATTCTTCATGGAAGTAATATGTTTTATGCATTTATTAGTCATTTAACAAAGTTTTTGTATTGCAAAAGTTAAAAAAATAAGTGCATGTATAAAGAAGTATAATAGAAGTGCGTGTGCACACGTGGGCATATAAAAAAAGTCTTAAAAAATAAAGATCTCCATTGTTATAATACAAATTTTTAAAAAACAGTCATATTCAATGACACAATTTAAAGTTATTTAAAAATATCTTGTGAGGACTAAATTAATACCAAAATTTTCAAATAGGACATAATATCATAGAGATGAAAGACAATCTAAAGACCATTAGAGACATCTGTAATTGATAATGCTTTCCACTTAATTGATAAATTTCTTTCTCTATAAAACTATGTTTGCAGTATTACATTGCATTTAATGTATAATAATATTTGTTGGTTGGTTGTACTAATAAATGTAGCAGCAGTGAGAGCAGGATGATTAATTACTATAATAGTGTGTTTATTTATTTGTTAGCTTATAATAGAATAAACCTATTTAGAGTGCATTTACTCCTAATTGCACATAAAAAAAAAAAAAAACTATTCCTATAGATTGTAATAAAAATATACTCTAATGTAATATCAAAGTAATTCTTAAATCAGTAATGTCATTGTTATAAAACTTTAGATGTTTTATGCTAATCAATGATATGGTTACAAAATTATATTATGTAAAATATAAATAAAAAAATATTTTTATTAACTGCACCAATTACGTTAAATCATTTTTTTTTAAAATAATATTGAATGTCAGCTGCAAGTTATTCATTTTTTCTTTGCTTCTTTCACATCCCTAAGATTTCCTTTAAAAAAAGGACTTTATGCATTATTTGTTATTTGGTGTGAATTTAAATTATCACACAGAGAAAGCTTGCTTTATATCAGACATCTATGAACAGTGACCTGCCACTTATATTGTATGACCTATGAACTAAAAACGGAGTTGCGAGAAAGTTGAGTATGACATACTCCTGTAGCTTCTTATTCATACTCTGCTTGGTGGGGGCTCTGCTGTGAAGAGAAAAGTAGATTTTGAATGTTCTACTTTTAAGGTGGAGTGGAGTGTGAATTATTTTGCTATCAAATTAGATGACAAAGCATTGTTATCTGTACATGACGATAAAACATTGTTTGACACTTTAGCTGTACTCTGTAAGAGAACAATATTTGTCATCATTACCGGGTTAAGCATTCTCTACAATATTCCCAATTCACAGAGAAGCAAAGATCAGACAAAATTTGAAATAGAGTATTTCATCACAATGCAACTTCTTCACTAAAATGAAAAATGAAAATGAGGTTGCAAATAAAGTAACTTTACAAGTATCTCATTTATTAGCCAAGGAAGAAAAGTCATTCATTATTGGCAATTTAGTTTAATCATGTTTAATTGTCACAGCTGAAGAAATGTGTCCAGACAAAATTGATCTATTTAAATCTATTAGCTTTTTACAAGAACAGTTACTTAAAAGAGTTGAAGAGATAACATCAATAGCTTGTTAAAAGTTTCTTTTAATGAAGCAAATCATTGTGAGTGGTTTTCCTTGGCTTTTAATAAGTCAAAAGACATTACTGTACTATTCAGTTGCTGTTTATTGAGGGGTCAATGTTCAGTTTCAAGTGACTAAAGAATTAGCTCTTAAGAATAATCTGTTTGGAATGACTACTTTTAAGGAAGTAGAGAAAACTTTGACAATGAACAATCTGAAGTGGAATTGGCCAAAATGTTTTCAACTGATGATGGTAGAAATATGTCTGGAAAAGAAAAAGGCTTAGGTGGAAACATTTACAAGGCTTGTCAAAATGTAGAATCTTCAAAACGTACACCTATTCATTGTATTATTCACCACCAGATACTTTGTGGGAAATATTCGAATCTGTCATACCTATGTCTTTGTACGAGTTCTGTCAACAGTGAATTTCATTCACTCGTGAACTTAACCATCATCTGTTTTGTTAGAAATATAAGCCTAATATCTTGACTTTCTCAATCATATAGCAGTTAGATAGCTCAGCAGAAGTAGTTTTATTGTGATTTTTGAATTCTGAGCAGAGATTGAAATTTTTCTCAACAAGGAAAACCATTCTCAACCACTGTTAGTGAACATTGAATGGCTTTGGAAAAAGCTTTTGCAGTAGATATTTGTAAAGTAACGATATCTGTAAATAAGTAAGAAAATACTTCCTTATTTCAACTCAGTACCTTGAGTTTTGCAAATTCCAGTCTTTCCATTAGTAGGGCTAACTTAAAACTATTGTAACTATTTATTTTTATCATTTATAATTTTTATTATTACAGTATATTATGTTCAATAAATTTGTAAAAGCTTGTTTTTTTCTTATTATTTAAGACCTATCATCAAAAATCTCTTTGAGTTTGCCTCTTAGCTTGCAGAAACTAAAACATTCCGTATTTGACCCTTTACAAAAAATATTTGCTGATGTCTGTTCTAGGTGATCATGTGGTTGAAATGAATAAATTATGTAAACATTTATTCTAAATTAATGTTTAATTCTGCAGAATTAATTCTTAATGAATTATTTCTTATGAATTATTATTAGTTAATGAATTAATGTTCTGCATTTATGTTTAATTCTGTTAGATGATTATTCAAATTCAATATATTTTGCAGTATTGTGTTTCTTTAGTTAATATAAATTCCCATTTGGATTACTTTCAGTTTATGAACATTATTTTTAATTTATTTTAAGTATGTTCTTTTTTCTTTCTGTAATAGGATTTTACTCACCTTTCTGTGTTTTTTATTTTGTAATGTTTTAGTAGGTTAATTTATTTAAGGCCATTGTGTACCCTTAAAGCTTCTTTCTTAATGTTTTTTCTAAAAAATTGTAATGTTTCTTTATAATATTTCTTTATAAAATTTCTGTATAATACCACAGTGTTTCTATAAAATGTTATAAGTAGTCGACCAATCTAACATAATGAGTGCCCTTTTATTTGTTTGTATTAAAGTGATACAAACAAAGTGATACTTGGTTACTTTTTAATTAAAACTTAATATATATATTAAGTTTTATATATATATTATTTCATAAAATGAAAACATTTTGTTTGGATTACAACTATTACATTTTCATCTTATAATTATTTTATTATGTTTTAGTTTAGCTGGTTATGTGATCTTTTTTCCTGTTTTTTTTTTTTTTTTTTTTTAGTGGAAGTTTACTATTTTGTTTATGGAACTGTTTTTAGATATAATAATAAAGCAATATTTCTCAAAATTCTTGTTTCAAGGACAGAATTTTTAGTGACTGGAAGTTGTGATGGGCATGTAAAATTTTGGAAGAAAATGGAAGAATCAGTAGAATTTGTGAAGCATTTTAGGAGTCACATTGGTGCTTTAATGGATATGGCAGCCAATTATAATGGTTCTTTATTGTGTACAGTGGCAACCGACAAAGCTTTGAAAGTGTTTGATGTTATAAATTTTGGTAAGATTATGTTGAATTCATTTATACATAATATTGATTATGAAATTGTTATTTGTGTTTTGAGTTTTCATGCTACAAAGATTTTGTTAAATATAATTTGTGGTTGCTTTTATAACAAAACTGACACAATTTTTTTTGTGAATGACATCATGATCATGATTAGAATACTGAATGAATCTTCTTAAATAACTGTAATTTGATATCTGTAGGTCTCACACATGTAACTGTATGCTCATAACAAGATGATAGATAAATTTTTAGTATGAAATAGTGAGGTGTTTGCCTTTGTTATACTTCAGACGTAATATGTTATCTTTTTTGTTTGTAATTGCAGCCTATGTCTTTGCTTCTTTTGTTTTATTCTCTTCATGCCACTGACCTCAGTACCTTTTCATAATGGTTTGGCCTTCTTTAAGTAGAAAATAATTATAATTATGACAAAATCTGTGAACTCTTAGAACAGAACATTCACAGTCTGAAAACTTAAGCAAATATATATATATATATTTATTTATTTTTTTTTTAATTTAATTTTTCACTGATTTACAATTAATGGGAATGCATGGAATCTCTTGTAAGATATAGATTTCACCATAATGGTAATAGACCCAAAGTAATTGTTTTGTTTATAATAACGTTACATGTTTTTAAAATGCAATAAAGAAAAATTAAGTACTTTAATTGTTTGTGTCAATTATTTAAAACATTATAATTCTTTATTATTTTATTTTAGTGTTAACATATCATGTCAAAAATGATTTTAGATTAAATGGAAGACTGTGAGGTTTGAAACATAACATATGCAATATAACCTCAGCCTAATATTCATAATACTAGTTGGTATATTTTTTTATTATTTATTAAAATACGTGGTAGAATGCACTCCATACTGAATGATTCAAATTGAAATCTCTTGATGAATGTGTCTGTCTTTGAAGCCAAACTATGAAAATAATTTGCTTTATTTTTATAGAATTTAATTAAGTAAACAGACAAAGTTACATTCAGGCTTCTATGTGTTAAGAAATTCTTGAATTGACAGTTTGAAAACACTACGGCATGCTTTAAATGTTAGAACAGGTAAATTAAAACAAGAAAGTAAAATGTAAACAATGAATTGGTACTGAAGAAACTAGAATGTGTATTAATATTTCTGTGGTTTCTTGTCATTCATTGTATGAAAGCAATTAGAAAAGAATTTGACATTTCTGTAATGAGAATTTCAACCTAAATTTGTGTTGGTAATTTTAATTTAACTCTTCAGGTTGATCATCATAAGAGCTAAAATACAATTAATAATAATGGTAACAATCTTTATTGTTTGTAGTACACTAAAATACAAAAAAAAAACCAAAAATATAGTATTAACATATGCATTACAGATGTCCAGTATAACACAAAATTAAATACAGTAGGGTATAATTTAGCTTTATCTCTAGTTCACAACAAAAAGGTAAAAAATAATGTTATTTACTTAATAAATGTGAATTTTTTATTATTTTTTGTCATTGTTCTACAACTGCTTAAATTACAGATATGATAAATATGATGAAATTAAATTATGTACCTCAGTGTGCTGAGTGGATCCACAGCTTTGGAGATGCAATATCTACTGTTGCCATGTAAGCTTTGTTGTGTTTTTTATATTAATTTTTTTAGCATAGATTTAAGTGATATTGAAGACTGAGATCATTATGCATCAGCAAATACCAACAGTATTCAGTAAAACTGCACCTGTCATTGCTTAATTTTTGTTTGTAATTCTATATCAAACTACCTTTGTGGATTTTATCCTTATTTCAACCCTTCACTTTCTAGGATTTTGATCTGTTGCAAATACTGAAGAGCTATCAAGTTGTAAAACAGTTGTATTCTTAATTCTATTTATAACCAAAAATGTTATATTCTTTGATTTTATATATTTGATTCATTTAAGTTAAACTGTTCACATTTTTTATATGGATTGTTTTTATGTTTTTCTTTACGTTATGTTTTTGGGTATTACTACAATACCACAATCTCTGTTTCTTCAAGTTATTGATCTGATAGTAGCCGTACAAGGAAAATTCAAAACATTCTTGGAAATGCTTCTTACAATTTAAAATAGCAAATTTTAATAGTGTAGTTTTTATGTTGGAAACTTTCACAATGCCACAATATAGCTACATCACAAGTTTTCTATCACAATACTAAAACAAACAATACTGTTTGTTTTGTATCATATATGTCACTGCAAAATGTCAGCATTTGATTAGTGCACAAATGTCAGAATATTTTACATTTTTTTAAATTATGCTTAAAAAAATCATCTTCAGTAATGCTGCTTGAACAAGAATATATAGAGTTGGCAATGAAGAAAACAGCAGTGTATGGTTAACATAACTTATATTAGTGATGATCATGTTAGTGTTGAATATGACATTCATAGTGGGTGTCCATCTACCTAAAGAAATTAAGAACATATCAAGTGTATTGTAAATGTTTGAAGTAATGGAAGAAAAAGTTGAAAATGAAATAATTTCAATAGTTGTGATATCAGTCAGAAGTTGCCATGGTGTTCTTCATAATGATCTGAACATGCATTGCATTTGTCAATACATTGTTCCAAAAATATTGTCTGCAGATCAGAATGAAATTTGCAGGACACTTAGCTGATCAAGATCAACATTTTTTGAGCCAATTTATAAGAAATGTACTTTTTGCACTATTTATAGAGAAACATCCAGTCAACAGAATGAAATTATCACCTCTCCAGTCAGAAATTTCATTTTAACAACAGTAAAAGAATAGTTATATTGGAAATTTTCTTTTTGATTCACAGATTATTATTTTTCACTTAAAAATTCATTCCTGACAGATTGACAGTGTACAAAATGTCATAATCCTTTGTCATTTACAGATGCAATAAGAAGGAAGCATTCTGAGAAAACGAGAAACAACAAAGAATTGGATTCTTTTGCATGATAATGAACAAAGACATTGATTGATACCCATCAAAGGATACCTGGCATGACATAATGTAACAGTTTTTACTTATTTCTTTGCTTGAAAAATGCTCTGAAGAGAAAGAATATAAAAATGCTGATGACATATTGGCCATTTCAACAAAGCAGTTTAGGATGGTCTCTCAAAAGGATTCCACGAATATTTCCCTAAGGTTTGTAGCTACTGCATTGAGAAAAGTGTATAGCTAACAAAGGAAATTGCTTTGGAGGAATGTACTCTAAAACTTGTTTCATGTAAGCAGTTTTTGAAAAACAAATTAATCTTGGAAAGTTTTTTATTCTACCTTATATTCTTTGCAGCACTGTCTTCATGAGACTTTATTGATCAGGTTTATTAGAAACTCTAGCCTAGTCCCTTGGTAACCTTCACAATTTGGAGCATTCATCACAATCACTGAACTTATTTAAATTTTTTCAAAAGTATACCTCTTAGATTAATTTAAAGAAATAGTTTAAAATCCTGAGAATTCTTTTTTCTGGTGGCTCTAAAGGAAATGCATGCAAAATCATGATGTAATTAGATTCTGAATCCTAATAACATATATGATGATGCATTGTTTCAAATGAGCTTTTAGAATTGTAAAATTATGATGAAATTTTATCCTAAGCCAAGAGTATAAAGTAACATTCATTTTATTTTCTCTGATAATAGGTTGTCACCCAATTACAATTACTTAATGATGGATAAATTTAGTTTTTGAATTTTATGAAAAAGTGCCATGATGATGACTGGTATTTAAATCCAAAGAATCCAGATGAATGACACATGCTACTACTTTGCCACAGAGGTTTGGTATTTCTGGTCGTGTTTCATACTGTTCTAAATGATCATTTTCTGAAATATCTAATTTTTTTTTTTGTTGGAGGAAAGGAAACCTTTTATAGGCATCATGTGGTCTCGTACCCCATAGTACTGTGGGACTCTTCCTTGCGGGGCTACCCACTAAAACCCCTTCTCCTTTACAACATAGGATGCCAGGTCCACCTTACGGTATTATTACAGCAACTCATTTGTCTTGCCTCTATCCGTGCCAATCTGTTTGTCCATTTGCTTTTCATCGACTGATCCCATCTCTCCTGCCATCTGCAGACTAGCAATACCTTCACATCTGCCTTACTCACTCCCCTGTACATCTCCCTCTTCTGTACGAGAAGAAGATCCATGGGTGCAAGTCTGGCCACTACACTGGTGACATCCCCTAAGATGGTCCTGTATCTGTACCTGCAGCATACCCAAAAGGAGACAACCCTGTGTACCTTGCTGAGAATTGCACAGGCACTCCCTTTTTTGTAGTGCAATGGATCAGACTGGAGCTCCATACAGTACTTTAGAAAGCACCACCTGAGACAAGACCCTCCATTTCGATCCCTCCCCACCAACGTTGGCCATTATCCAACTGATCGCGGTAGCAGATTTTTGGCTTTGACCGACACTTCTTCTACATTCTTATCTTTCTTATCTATCCACACCCCAAGCTATTTCATTGTAGGAGTAGGGTGGACTACTCTGGTACTGACTCTAAATGAAATTGGGGTCACCTTACAACTATCTGAGACTACAACCACTTGGGTCTTTCTAAAATATCAGATCTATCTTATTGAAAATGTATTATAAAATAAATTTTTAAAATTCAGCGAAAGTGAATCTATCATCTTCGTTAATCTATCGTGACGATTAAAAAATAATAAGAAAATAAATTATTTACTGTTAAATACGAGGGTTATTTTTTTTTTCAAGGTCCAATCAGTCACAAAGTTAAAACCACAGTGAAAAAAAAAATTTTTTATTTGTAAGAAGTACTTACATAGCTACGCTATTTCTCTACATAGTCGTCGCTTCGATTTAGACATTTGTTGTAGCGTGGTACCAACTTTCTAATACCCTCGTCATAGAACGGAGCCGCCTGTGTTTTCAGCCATGTTTCTATGTTGGTCTGCAGCTCGATGTCTATGCCAAAATGCTGTCCTCCTAGCCAGCGTTTCATGTGAGCAAAGAGTTGAAAATCAGATGGCGCCAAGTCCAGGCTAAATGGTGGGTGATCAAACACTTCCGAACAAAAACGCTGCAGGAGCTTCTTTGTTACAGCTGCAGTGTGCGGCCGAACATTGTCATGGAAAAAGACAATGCCTGATGACAACATTCCTCTCCGCTTATTCTGAATTGCTCTTCGTAGAAGTTGAAGAGTCACGCAGTATGAGGCTTCAGTGGTGGTTGTGCCACGTTCCATGAATTCCACCAAGAAAACTCCATTCTGGTCTAAGAACACAGTAGCCATACACTTTCTGTTGGAGAAGGTTCGCTTGAACTTCTTTGGTTTACTGGGAGAATGAAAATGCATCCACTGTTTGGATTGTTCTTTTGTTTCTTCAGTTTCGAAATGGACCCATGTCTCATCCCCTGTGACAATTTTGTTCAAAAAATCTTCTCCTACATTGTGGTAGCGCTGGAGAAATGTTAGGGAGGCATCCATTCTCATTGTTTTGTGATGGTCGGACAGTATCTTGGGAACCCATCTTGTACACAGTTTGCAGTACTGAAGTCTCTCACTCACAATGGTGTAGAGAGCTAACCTTGAAATTTCAGGAAACGAATCACTCAATACAGAAATTGCGAACCGACGATTTTCTCAAATTGCCTCATACACTTGCTCAACGAGATCATCGGTTGACACTCGCTTCCTTCCCTGACCGCCTGCATCATGAACATCTGTACGTCCTGCTTTAAAGTTCCTGCACCATTGTTGCACTTTGCTGTCACTAATTGAAGTTTCACCATACACATTACTTATTCGTCTATGAATTTCAGCTGCATTACACCCCTCAGCCTGAAGAAATCGAATTACCGCACACACTTCACATTTGGCGGGAGATGCTATTGTTATAGACATGTTTACGTGCTAGCTGTGTGTTCAGAACTAAATGAAGTGACGCGGCGTGATTGAAGGCCATACTAGAGATGCTGCGCAACACATATGCACAAAGGTTCATCCGATTTTTGCATGGGTTTTTATTTCGCGACCGATTGGACCTTGAAAAAAAAATAACCCTCATATACTGGTAAATAAGAGGTATAATCTAAATTAGTTTTTAATGGTTTTATTTAATTTTGTCCATTTATTAGTGTCATAACTGAATAGTTATAGTTGACCTGATATGAAAGAAATTTATCCCAAAAATTGAACAGCCGTTCTCAGGAACAACAAGGATCTCATGATTTACTTAATGTAGGTAGCGTGAGGATTGAAGTTGTTTTCTGCTGCCGTCACTAAGCTGTATGTACTGGTATACATATTGATGTACACCACCGAAACATTCTGTAGCTTAACAAAATGCTGGTTTTCAATTACATAACTGACACTTTCACTCTGTCTAGCATAAAAACTGGATGCATTTAAAACTTCATTATTCCCAAGGAAATAACTCTGACTAGTATGTCTTGTTCATCAGGTTCTTTATATGAGTTCAATCCATAATAGAGACTTTGACAGATAATATTAATAAAAAGATTGTTTCACTTTGATTTTATTTATTTGCAGTTAACTAAAAGAAGTTACAATAACTGAATCATTACAAATATTTATGTTGCGTGTAGAACATTTTAAATAAATATTCACTTGAAGAGACAGAAAAAAAATTAGAAAAAATTATACTCAACTAGCTTTTAATGTTCTAAGTGTTATTACTATTGACATACTACTACTATTATATTACTTTATGTGTAAAGCAGTGAGCTAACTACAGCAGGAAATGTTATTTGCTTGTTATAGTTAAATGAGGTTTAGAATTTTTTTTTCATTTTGTCTGTCTGACGTGCTATAAGGCTTAGAGTAGAGTGATTCTCTTCCAATCTCAACCAACCTTTCTTGATGCAATGTCATTAATTCAGTTCCAAAGTTGAGAGTGCATTGGTTACAATCTACTTTCTATGTACTATTGACTACAGTGTACCCAGTTAGAAGTAGTTTTGTGTTTAATTTTCTTAAACCAAGGTCCTGAAACATCACAGCTGGAAAGAGTGTAATTCATAATGTTGTTAATGTCTCACCCAGCTGATCAGTTTTTGTTACATAATATGTGATAAAAAAAAATATCAAATTATTGTAATGATTATGATAGTTGTTTTTTTTTTTTTAGAGGAGATTCTGGTTCAAATAATTTATATATTTATGATGGTAGAGGTACAAATACACCATTACATGTTTTTGAAAAACTTCATACTAAGCCAGTTGCTATTATAAAGGTATTTTTATTTTTTTTAAATTTATTATCATTATTAGTTTTTATTTTATAAAATATGTTAGGCAAAAGTTTATTGTACAATTTTTAGTGAATATTTAGTTAGTGTTCTATGAGAAAGTGTATCTAATCATTAGTTACTTTTCACTGATTGGCACTTAGCAAGCATGTTCTTGTGAGTAAAGCCTCATTGGTACCCAGAAGGCAGACCAAGCTTGTTGCATTGAATATGTTAAAAATGTATTGGGTAAAATATTAGTTGGTAACTTATTTGTATTTTATCTTTTTTTTTTGTAATTTCTTTTCTTTAAAAATATGTGTTAACCAAGTGATAATTTTAAAAAAAATTGACTTTAGGAAATCTTTTAAAATGAAATACTTCAATTATTTACCCCTTTGTATATTTCTCATTTTTTCATTAAGATAAATTAACAACTGATTTTTGTATTTGTTACAGTATAATCCTGTATTTGAAGTTGCCATTTCAGTTGATAAAGCAGGAATTTTGGAATACTGGACTGGATTAAAAACAAATTATAAATTTCCAAAATGTGTAGAATTTGACTCAAAACTTGATACTGATCTTTTTGAATTTGCAAAAAATAAGACTTTTCCTTCTGGCCTTTGCTTTTCTCCTAATGGCCTTTTGTTTGCTACAGTATCTGCTGATCGTAAGGTAATAAATTTTATATCATTATAGTAAAACTACATTGTAATGTTTTTCATGGGAGAGAAAAATATGTTTTTCATGCAACTATTGGGTGTTTTAGCCTCTTAAAATAATCTAATCAAATCTTGCTGTTGTTTTACCCTTTTCTGTGCTTCTACAAGACAGTATACAAGAAAGTGGTCTAAATTAGTAACTTCTAAAAGTTGTCCAAATTAGTTACTATAGAAAGTAATAGTATATATAATAGTAATAGTAATGGTATTTAAAACTAGTAAATTATTCAAAGTGGTCCAAATTATTAACTATTGAGTTACTGTGATTGGCGTTAAAACATTAAGCTTTGGTAATCACAGAAGTAACTGCAAATACAACCCAGCCATTATCTTATATGTATTTCATTTACAATGCAAGCAATATTATAATATCGTATTTATGTTTAATTTTTAATCATTGATTTTAAAAACAATAACACTATTATTGTTAATATAATACAAATTTACAGTATTATTGTTAATATAATAGTCTGTAGCTATGTTTACAGACTTTTAAATGTATGTGTCAGTGTTTTAGAATAAAACTGCAATTGCAGTTTGCATCAAATGTAGTCATAAAATGGTTGTAAAAATTAATTCTACCTATATTGAAGAAACCAAAATTAAATATCTTTTGAGGATAAAACTGTGAGCATGTTGAGAATAGTTTGTTCTGTATAAAGTATACTCGATTGCAGACCCTGCTGGCATGGCTTGCCATTTCACTGAAGGTATTAACAATTGAATACTGGCTATGATCAATTGAAATATTTATAACCTTTTGCTTTATGGGTGGGTGCAATTATTTATTTTTGTACTGTGATGCTGTAGACATTTTAATGACTTTTTTTTCAGAGGACTATCAATTTGTTTTTATTAGCTCTTGAGTGGATTATTTTTGTTTAAAAGTAAGGTTAGATTATTACATTTACTAAGACAAGGTTAGAACTATTCAAATGGTGGTTACCTTTGATTATACTAATGGCTGCCTTTTAAATGTTGCATGAGTTTCTTTCTCTTGAACATGCATATCTTATGAGTAAAAATAAGTGAATTAATTTTAAAAGGTGATGTAAATAATCAGCGTTTTTTAACACTTAATATTCATCTGTTTGTTACTGTTGCCTAATTAATTACAGTGACTATAACATGACATCAGGTGGTTCTACATTTATCTGATTGTAAAGCAGACTTACAAAAAAAAAAAAAAAAAAAGCTAAATTTTGTTTAACCTTTTTATTACATTATTGTTAATAATAATCCAGCACTACATATCTTACTATGAATTACAATCACAGTAAAATGTAGAAAAAATACATTAGTATTTCTAACATCCTAATCTTACTATTACAATTTTTCCTGTATCATAGCTATAGAGTTATGCTGCAGGAAGGAAAGTTTGGTGATCAGTTAAATAAATAGGGTATGGGTTTTTTTCATTTCTTGATGTTTCATGATCCAGGGACCCAAAAAAACAAAAAAATAGTGGAGGGTAATGTCCATATTACATACATATGTACATGTGTTGGCATACTTGAAGCTTTATAAGTTTTGACTGGATAACCCAATTTTTGATGAGATTTGGCATGGACCTGTGTATATGGAGCAATTTTTTTTGTAAACGTTTGGGGTCATATCTCCAGGGGTGGGATAGGTAGTTTTTTTAGGGCCAATCTTCTCAAAATGTTGCATACATAACCCTACTTGATCTTAAGCTGTGTCTGTGCTTAAATGTTTCTTACTATTTAAAAAAAAATTTCCCCTAATTTCTCGCCTTCACCAAAAAAAACAAAAAAAAAACTATCTTTTTATTTATTGCATATTTTTTAACCGGATTTTTTTTTGTCTTTCTAAGCATAGTATTATTGCAAGTGGCCCCCAAAATACTTTGGGGGCAATATTGGCGGTGGGGAAACTGATGAAAATTTAAAAATGTAGATTTTTAAAAGATTTCTTAAACATATTTCTTGTTTCATTGTTTTTCCATTATATACATAGTTCCTACAGGTAGGAAGTGTCAGGAATTATAAACTTCATCAGAAAAAGTCAGATATTTTGAGAAAAAAATCAAGAAAAGTAAGAAAAATTGCAAAACATTTAAGAGAATTGCATTTCAGAGGTGGTTTTTCCATTAATAAATCTCTTCTTGTATCAAAGAGATAATAATTTATCAATGAAAATTTTTTGATGCAATTGTAGATGCTGTGGACAAGGAAAATGTTTTCATTATCAAAAAAATACTGCATTGAGAAGCTGTAGAAGATGATGTAAAAAATGTCTTATATAAAAAAGAAAAACTTCTCTCAAAAAGAACAGAATAGAGCCCTGAAAGGGAAATTCAAGCAGAAATTAAAAAAACTGGAGTTAGAAAGGAAAAACTTGAGAGCTACTATCTTGGCAGAAGAAGAACAGATAGCTATCAAAATAAAACTTTTAGGAAAGAGCAAACCATTAGGAACCTAAAGATGTTGAAGAAAAGTTGCTTTGTGTTTTATACATACATAATACATTTTAAATATTAGTATACTTTAAAATTTAATGTAATAATAAATAACAAAAAAAGGTGTGAGCTCAGCAGCTATGGGGATGGTAGAGGCTGTAAAAAAATAAAATATGTATATATTTTGCAGAGTAAGCGGCAGTAGCATAACATCATGAGAAAGGAGATTTTTATTAAATTGGTCAGGAAACATCAGGAAAAATGAATAGCATCCTTTCATCACCCATTTTAATTTTGGAAACAAGAAAACTATTGCAAGGAGCCGGTTCTAGTGAGTAAGGAGGCTGATGGAGGACAGCCATCTGATTTTTGGCACAAAACTGACACTACAGATTTCTTCATGTAATCATTGTAAAATACCGTGAAGAAAAAAATCAAAATGCACAATTCTATAAAAATAAAAAAAAATACAGAGCATCACTTTGACATTGGATCAAGACTGACGTACTTTCTTGGGGCATGGAGATCCTTTGCCAAACCATTGTGATGATTGAACTCTTAATGTCATAGCCATAAACCCAGCTTTCATCTACAATTATGATCTTTTGCATGAATGTTTCATGATCAGTGGCTTGTTCAAGAAGTTGCCAACAAATGTCCACTTGATGTTCTTTCTGCTGTTCGTTCATCAAGCAAGGAAGAAACGTTGCTGTAACATTATGCATGTTCAATTTTTCAGTCAAAATGTCATGGCATGGCCCATTTGTGATGCTTACTTCTACAAGTTCTCTGACAGTCAGTCAATGATTTGCACGTACCAAATTGTTGATTTTCTGAACATGGGTGTCATCAGTTGAAGTCAAAAGCCTTCCTGGTCAATGGTCATCTTCAGTTGACTGATGACTACTGTTAAATCATGAAAACCATTAGTAGCATTGCGTACGACTCGGAGTATTATCTCTATAAGCTTGTTTCAAGAGTTGAATTGTTTCTGTGAAAGTTTTCTACAGTAACATGCAAAATTTTATGTTGTATTGTTGCTCCTGAAAATTGTATATTACAAAAATCGCTACTACACATTACATTCAAATAGCAATAACACAAAAACCAAATGAAATATCAACAATCCAAGAACAAGTGGTTATAGAGAAGGTTATGTAGAATACAATGCTGCCAACTGCACATCACTAAATATCTCCATTGGCTTGTAATTAAAAATGTTTGGTTATTTTCTGAACAGACCTTGTAAATACTTTAATAATAAAATTAGTACAATTTAATTTCTTATAAAACTGATGTAATACAGTGACAGTGGTTATACATTTATTAACATTGTTTAACTGATTATTCTTAACATTTTAATTCATTAAAAAAAGTTATTAAACTTATCTTTCAAACTACACAAC
The DNA here is from genome assembly GCF_047948215.1 of Lycorma delicatula. Lineage (NCBI taxonomy): Eukaryota > Metazoa > Arthropoda > Insecta > Hemiptera > Fulgoridae > Lycorma > Lycorma delicatula. The sequence goes on from NC_134457.1 coordinate 128,213,754, forward strand.
ATATAGAATATGGAGAAATTTTAAACATGTTTGCTTAGACAAAGAAATAAATTTATAAATATGATTTAAATCTGATCTTAGTTCATTATTTAGATTTATAATACTGTTTCAGTTTAAAGTATATTTTGATGAGTCAACATTTTACTCCATTTTATGTTTTTTAGTTTATACACTAATTATGATTATAACTGAAGGTTGAATTTACAACTTCAAAAATCTTGAAATATTATAACAAAAGAGTTTTAAAACATGTTGTCCTTGCTCCTGAAGGAAGCCAATGTATACCTGCACAGCAAATAGTAAGCCTTAGATTGAATGTGAGTTGTCTTTGCCGATGCCACTTTCCAGTATTTATTGATTAATCAACCAATTGGCATTAAAATAATACTCATCAAAACAGTGAACAGCAATAAAAACATTGCAATTAAAGTGCATGCAGTGTACATTATTGCTGTAAATTCTTGCAAAACTGCTTGTTATGTGCATTACTACTTTTGTCAATTGTTAATGACTTACCAGCGTAATTCAGCGACCTAGGCATGGCAGCAAATTCCTGTCTTTGACAAGATAAATTTAGTTATTGATAGTCATATATGTTGTAATAGTTGACAGAGTGCGCCTACCCATTTTAGTGATATATGATAAGTGGGCGTTGGGACACGCAAGCGAGTGGTGTCAATACCATGCTTATTTCACTCACGCTTTTAGGTTAGCTCTAGGGGCTAGTTAGGACACTGGTCACTAAACTGTTTCGAGCCTCAGTAGCCATTTGTGGCACAGACATTCGATCTTATGCTTTAGGGCGACCAAATTATACCACAATATATTATAGGGGTGGTGATGGGAGAAATGCCAAGCAAATCAAAGCTTACCAGCATAATAATTAATTTTAGTAATCCGTAGTAATTACATTTTCTTTAGTAGTAGTTCTACCATAAAAAAAACCATTTGTGTAATTTTTCTGGTTTCTAATTTTCTTTCCCAGAAACAAAAAATTCAACATAGAGAACAAGAAATTATGATAAATTGCACTATTATGTATTTTACTGTGCCATTACAAATGACATCATATGAAAAAATTTATATTAACATTGAAAAGAAACATTAACCAAAACCAATAGTTTTATAATTAAAATGGTATTTGAAAATAAATTATCTAATGAATCTTCTTACTTAAAATTTATAAAAACTATTTTTAGAAAGTAGTGCATTCTTAAAAGATTGCATGAATAAAAATAGATTACTTCTTTAGTTTCTGAATATAACTTGCATGTTTTTCTATCAACTGATTTTTCTGTGGTGAGAGTTACACCAATTTTTTTGTGCATTTTTGCTAACACATAGATTTTTATAAGCTTACAGTTTTTTTATTGAAATCACTTTTTGTGTTTTTTATTTCTTTTTGTGTAAAGTTATCAGTAATATATATTTATGCTTCAGGTTAGAGTGTTCCATTTTCTAACTGGGAAATTGAAGTTAGTGTTAGATGAAAGTCTTCAACATTTTTCTGAACTTCAGCAAATGAAACAGCAGTTACCCAATATGGAATTTGGTCGAAGGTACAGGCCTTGTTTTCATTTTATCAATCCAGTTTTGATGATTATTATTTTTATGACTGCTACTTTAGAGATTTTACTTGTTAAATTATACTAGTTGGTCTTTTGTGGTTAAATAATTTCTTATTATTTGCACATAAATCTGTTCAATATGTGTAATTGACTTTTATTAAGTAATAATGTTCTTTAATTATAAGAATTATTTTTATGTTTTTAGAATGGCTGTTGAAAGAGACTTGGAGAAGAGTGATGCTTTTCAACTTTGTAATTTAACTTTTGATGAGAGCGGATATATGTTGCTGTATGGAACAATGCTTGGAATAAAATTTGTTAATATTCATACAAATCGTTGTGTACGTCTCCTTGGAAAACCAGAAAATCTTAGGATATTAAAAATAGCACTCTTTCAGGTAAGTTTAGTTTTAGTATTGACGTAATATTTAGTAAAAAAAAAGTTTAACTACTGGTATGTACTTTAATTGCCTGTAAAATATTAAAAATATGAGTATATGTTATATGATGCAAGGATTAGTATTTCTTTCTAACTTAAGGAAATTAAGACTAAACCTTAAATGTAAATGTTTTGGTCATGACCAACGGGTTTTGTTTGATTAGTAGGTTTATTAGTGTATTTTTATATTCATATTTGGGAATAAATTTGGTTCAATAGCCAAAGTTTTCCCCAACTTGTTTTGTAGAATTAGTAAATAGATGAAGCAATCCCGTAACTTGGTTGTATTCAATAGTTCTTTCTGTCTTACAAGTTAAATGAAGTGCTTAGTTTGCTTCCTTACAGCAAGTTCACTCTATCCAGTGAGAAAACAATGATCTGTATAATGCCTCCATATTATTTTCTGACCCTTTTAAACTCTAACATTATATATATCCTTGTGAAAATTCAAAAACTTCAACATACTGACCACAAAGATTTATATATATATTTAAATAAGGATATTTTTAAGTTAAACAAAAGTAACCTTTAATAATGGGAAAAGTAAATAACTTCAGAAATGTTTGATAGAACACGAAATACATATGTTCAATGTGACTACTTTTTGTAGCAAGGCAGATGTTCCATCTTTAATCAATATCCTGCCAAATCTTAAGAAGTATGTATTGATCTGTGGTGGCAACTGTTCATGTTATCTGGTGCCACAGCTTGACAGCTTGTCGAAATTTCCTGGAAGTGGAGGAACAAACACTCTTGTCTTTAACATAATCCCATATAGAGAAGTCCATTGGAGTTAAATCAGATGATTGTAGTGGCCAGGAAATTGTTCCACCATGTCCAGTCCAAGTCAGCACTTAGCTATTGAGATACATGTCAACTGCATGATGGTAATGGTGTTGGGGTGCCATCTTGCTGGAAAATGTGTGTCCATATCCTGCTGTAATTGTGGCATTAGATAATGTTCAAGAATGTCCAGGTACGATATGCCAATTAAGATTGACTCAAAAAAATCATAAATTTTGTGACAGCTTATAGCACAAAAAAATATACCTTAGGCAAGTCCCTGTACATGTTCGATTGTATGATGTGGATTTTGCACATCCCCCTAATATCCGACCATTATGTCAATTCACTTTACTGCTGGTATTAAATTGATTCATCACTGAACAAAATTTTATTGAAATAATTAATTATCTTCAATTTCAATTTTTGTTTAACATGTTTACACAAAACTCAGGTTGTTTTTCTTTTTCACATTCACTAAAAGCTTGTATCAGTTACTATCTATCTTGGAGATGAACATTCCAATACACATCAGAAGACCAAGTTGTCAACAAACAATATTATCTAGAAGTTGTGTATCACTTGTAATGCAGTGTAATGCAACTGAGACTCGACCTATGGCCATGCATCAGTTGCTTCACAATAATCCACCCACATATTTTTTACACTTAATCCAGGATTTCTTGGTTAGCATGGAACTCGAGTTGTCAGACTGTTCACTAAGCTGAAGATGCTGCTGAAAGAGTCCTGATTTCCTGATTTGACAGCTGCAAGATCATGATGAATGTAACAGCACAGCTGGTAGCCATTCAAAGTATGATTATAAAACATTTTTCCAGCTATGGAATGACTGTTGGCTTAAGTTGTGATAGACAAAGGGACTCTTTGAAGGAGACTAGGACTGGATCCTAATATGTAAGCTGTTTTTATTTTCTAAGTGTTTGACCAAATATATTTTCAACAGACCTCGTACCATGATCATTAATAAATTCATTAAACAGCAAGTAACCAGAGACTTCATAATTTAAAAGTATAGGACTTAAGCTTAGCCGCAGGCTATAAATGTAATTCAGAGCCAGCTTGTAGTTGCCAGTGTCAATAAATAAATTACTGCACTTACTTTTCTAATAAATTACAGATGTCACTTGATCCATAGTCAGTTCATCCTTGGTTGTTGGTAAAGTGTGTGATGAGTTTATTTCAGTTCTTCTTAATTCTGAATGTTTTTCATAGTTCACAGTCATGTTTAATTTGTAAGTCATAAAGTAAACTGTGTAAATTCATTAGTCATATTTCCTTAGTAATAAATATTATTTATTCATTTACTATTCTATTTAAAAATTCTTGCACAGAATATTCTGTAATTACATTCTAGGGTCGTGCCAGGAAAACAAAAGCAGCTGTAACTGTGGAACTGGAAGCATCAGAAAATCCAACATTAGATGCTGTTTCTTCAGACCCTTCTATATTTTCTACTGCGTTTAAAAAGAATCGTTTTTATATATTTTCAAGGTAAATATCTTTCTTGAAGGTACAAAAAAACGTAATTATTAGTTTTACAAATGTATTTTTAACAACTAAGTTATACTTTCCAGAGAAATTTGTATTATACAACTGAACTTATCACGCAGCAATTGCTTGTAGAGATGTTTATCATAAGGTCATTATTCACCATTACTTTTTTTAAGTCTTGAATTGTTTAATAAGCAGGTAAGAATAAGTGCTTAACATCTTTATTTTTCTTAACATTTCACTTTCATCAATCAATTGGATAAAGAAAAGAATTTAGCAGCGTTAAGTACATTGAAAAAATAAGGATAAATCATTTATGTAAAACTTTTACATAGCAATAAATTTGCTATCTAATTTGTTAGCATTTGTTCTACTCTCAACTGTTGTAGTATTTAAAATTGTTTTATATTTGAATGAAGTTTATAAATTTTTGTATTTCCACCTGTTGTGAGTGGCTGATCTTTTGATTATAATATTAAAAACCAAAAGTATAAGAGAATGTTAAAGTATTGACATTTTTATTGGTCATTTAAAAGTGTATTTTACATAAATAATTCTTCCTTATATTTTCACTGTATTTATTCCCTAAATTCTTTTCTCTACCATATTGATTGATGAAAGTGGAATGTTAGGAAAAAGAGATGCTGAATGTAACTGATAATGTTGAAAAATTGTATTATGATAAAATTGTAAAAGTACTACAACTACAAAAGAATGGTTTAAAAAATTTTTTTTTGTTTTAATTTTGGTTTATGTTCTATTACTTAAGAACATGGTATATGCAAGAGAGATTATCCAGAAAGTAAGTTTCAAAAGGCTATTAAAAAAACTAATAACATGCTCATGTACAATTTTTATTGCTCTTTGAAGTACAAATCTGACTTTTATCTATATAGTTCTCTTCATTATTGAAGGATTTATCATAACGATGTAGCTATGATCATTGCTATGTAACCTGCAATGCAAGTCATAGTAATGTATTAACTACTTGTTTGACCTTGTCTTCATCAAGGAACTATAGGCCAGCAAGGAAGGTTCACTTGGTGAAAGATCCAGGCTGTAGCCTGATGAGCATTGTTGTGAATCAACACAATGCCCCAAGTAAGCAACCATGTTTCTTATTTTGGATCACACGACACAATTTTTTTCAGCATTTAACAATAGATTCACATAATGATTGTACAGTCAAAGGCAAGAAATTGACAAAGTAAACTATTTTTTTGTTCCAAAATACTGTGCACATGATCTGAGTGAAAAATATCAGTTTGCTTTTTGTCTCTCTGGACGATGAAGTGTGTCACCATTTCATAGATTGTTGTTTTTTTTCAAGTGTTACGTGTGACACCTATGTTTCCTAAGTAACTATACAGATCATTCTCTATTAAAATATTTTTGGTTATAAAAGGAAACAGCTTAATTTTAGTTAGTAAAATTGTAACAAACCATTGAAATAAATTATATTAAATCTAAATTAAAGACTTCTTTTGGTTATTATTTAATTGAAGATTGCTGAAGAAAAAGAAATGTTTCTGCATTAAAAAATGCAGAAAAAAAAATTTTTATGCCTTGCTTTTTGTTTGTAAGTTTCAAGCTCTATAATTAATGAAATGATTAAAATAAATAATTAAATATTACTTTTAAAAAAATAAGGAAATGAGTTTTTACTTTGTCATATTCCAGTTTATTCTTTTCCTTTTGCATTTTGTTAAAATATGTTTTTCTTTAAATATTAGCATTATGTTCCTTTTCTTGTCATTTAGATGGATTCTTTTTAAAATATTATAGATAGATAAAAACAGGCATCAATACAGTAGTGTATTTTTTACAGTGGTTTATTACAATATTGTAACAGCTCAGATTTAGATGTGTAACTTCATCAACAAACTTATACTTACTTTATTGTATGTACATTATATTAAAACCTGACAAAATGTTTGGTAATGGGAGCTATTTTTTCTTAGGAGGGAGCCTGAAGATACCAAGAGTGCAGATGCTGACAGAGATGTGTTCAATGAAAAACCTTCTAAAGAGGATATTATATCGGCAACTGAAGCTTCAGGTATATTGTGATATAATGGGTCCATAAACTAATAAGAAACTTCTTATATCTTTTAATTTTTTATAAACATTCCAAAGTATCTTAACTCAAAGGGATCAGGATAAATTCATGAGAGATGACAATTAAAAGTTTTAATGTTATTTTGTAAGCTAAAGTCTTTCCTTTGTAATTTATTTCTGTTTCTGGAAAACAACTTATTTTTTATTGATAGTGGCTGTAGTTGATAGTAGTTATTATTGGCTATTTCTGGTTTTTCAATAAGAATGTTATCATGTGATGCATTTTTAGTTAGGGATATAAAATTGTTTAGTAACTTTAATTATATCTATTTTTGTATGTGTAATGTGTATGCGTGCATGTGTATATGCAGATATCTATGTCAGTAATGCAGCTTCATATTCATTTGGTTCAGTATGACATAATTTTAGATTTTATAACATTTAGCCACTGGATTATGTGTAAGTTGTTTTTAAATATTTTTTTAACTGTACCTAATCTTTGTAATATTTTTCTCTTTTATTTTTGTATAAATTTAGATAAAGATCAATATTAGTACTAAAATAAAAATAAATATTTGTATTAAAATATTTCAATATTTTCAATATAAATATAATATAATATAATATTTTCAGTATTAGTATTAATATTAGTTTTATTGAAATCTCCCTTTGAACTTGTGATTGGTTTACATATCATATTTCTTACCCACTATATTTCACATTATTTATTACTAGTTAAGATGAGATTTGGTATTTATGTTAATTTGATCTTTTCACTTTCTTCTTTAAATTCATATGTAACTTGTACTATTTGAACAAATAATTTGTTTCAGAAAAAAATTGAAATTACCTCTTTTCAAAAAAATAAAAATTGAGAATTACAGATATTTCATAAAAGTTTATTTTCAAAGGTATATGTACAATATAAAAACTAAAAAAAAAGTATTCATTTATTTGCTAATTTTTAAAATTTATAATTACTTATTATTATTTTTTTAGTAGGAAATAGCTGGTAATATGGTCAACAATGTAAATTTAGATGTTTAGATTAAAACAAACATCGAATAATTAGCATTAACATTAGCATTGGATATAAATAGAGACCGGATTATATGCAACATAAAAAGCTTGAAATATGCATGAAAAGTGTCAAATTATGCAACTTTAAATAATAAAAAAATAGTAATTTTTAGTTTTCTTATTTCAAAATCATCACACAATTAGTAAGTAGTTGAATAACATTTTGATAAAGTCAATAATTAACAATTATTTAACATTTTGTTACTTTTGTAAACGTAAACAATCAGATACTGTTCCACATGTTTGGTAGTAAAATTGTGTCTTCGATCACTCAAAATATTTTTATAAGTGGAAAAGGATTGCTCCACATCCACTGAGGTTACTGGGCAGTATTTGAATTTGGGTGTTTTGTTAGCACTTGTTTCTGGCAAAAGTTCATCCGTCCCCCTAATAAAACTATCAATTTGACACAAAGGTTATTAGGCCTAGGTTATTGTTCAAAATAATTTCAAATTTTTCTTTAAGATTATACGGGAATACCTCTGGTAATGCGGAGTTCATTTGGCAGATTTTATTCATTAACTGAATAGATTCATTCAACGCTAAACCTTGAGTTTCAAGCTTTTTAACTGACAAACTGCCATAGCCTCTGCACTATCGAAGTTGTGAGGTTTAGACAGCTACAGTGTAAGATTTCATTTATTAACTAGGTACCCTACTGAAAAATATTGTAAATATATTGAAAATATGCATCATCACTAGATTTTAAGGAAAATATGCAATAACCGGTGAGAATAGGCTTAATATGCAAATGCATATAATTCAGTCTCTAGATATAAATGTAAATACTGAAAATAAAATGTAAATAACTTAGCTGTTTCATGTTCAATCTCAAATTTAGCACATTCATGCACACATGTGTATGTATTCTGTTCATTAAAAAATGTGTTAAATATTATATTTTATCTTTTATTAAATTGATAAATCTGTACATTTAAGAAAAAAGCTAGGAATCCAATTAATGCAGCAATGCATAATATTGCATGTATGTAATGCAAAGTTAGTTTTTGTTAAATCATTTTAACAATTTTGAATGTGAAGTTTTGATAATATTTAAAAGAATATTTTAGAGCTGATGTAATTTTTGATTTGCTACTGAAGTCATTAAACATCAGGTTTTGGAACTTGCCAATTAGGAATATATTACTCATCAAAATTTAGAAAGCTAGTTGATGTGCTGTGTAGAGATGGATTGTTGAACTGGCTTCAAGGTACCTATGATGTCCTGTTGCAGTATATTATTATTTCCCTTCACTGTAATATAAACAGTACCAAAACTATTACAGGTACCTGAGATAAAACTACTATGCATCTATGTGTTTATACTTTCTAAACTTTGAAAAGTGATACAAATACTCTACAACTTTGAAGAAATTATCAAAATGTCTTGAAAATATATATTTCAGTTTATGTAATTTTTATGAATGAGGAATGACAGAGGAAAAAAAAAAAAAAATAATAAAAAATATTTTAGGATATTTATGATAATTATTTAGGATAATGTATTTATCCTAATTATTTAGGATAATTATGTCTTACTAAATTTAATTTTTTATTAAATTGGCAATATTTTAAAATGTTTCCAATTTTAAATTTGTAAAATTTTAAATGTTAATTATAAATTATTTTGCTTGCTGTTGAATGAATGAAAAAAGTACATTATTAAGACAGTGGATGTATACAGGTACTGATTGTTAAAGGCTCAAAAGACTGCTAAATTGAACTGAAAATCAAGCACCTGGCAACTTTAAATGAAGTCTAATAAATGTACATATTATATTAATTTATATATGTTAATTATTACTAACAACTCTGGTAAACTTGTCAGGCAGTTGGCTTACATTCAGTTTTACTGAACAAGCATGTTAGCTGCAATATTTGAACTAACCACAAATGAAATTAATTTCATTAATAGAGAATTGTGGCTTATTATTATTTGAGGGTGAAGTAATTCTAAGTGTTAAATAATTTAACTGGATAAAGATGAGAACCAGGAAACAAATTTGAAAAGTAATAATAAGTGCTGCTCTTTCACAATTTTGATTAAAGAATATTTTGTGATATATTGTTTTTTTAAGTGAACAACTATTACCTGTTCTGCTATAAGATCAGTAATGTAACCTCATAATCTTAACCTTGAAGTTTCTTGTTTATTAATGTAACCTACGGTTATTTTATTATTTTTTAAATATCTTTTTATAGGTGTTCAGCATCTGTATGAAAATGCTATAGTACATACTGCTATGGGTGATATACATATTAAATTATTTAAGGAATGCCCGAAAGCTGTTGAAAATTTTTGTGTTCATAGCAAGAATGGTTATTACAATGGGCATTTATTTCATAGAGTTATTAAAGGCTTCATGATTCAAACAGGCGATCCAACTGGTATGCAAACTTAACTTAATATTAATTAAAAATATAATTATAGTTGTATACATGAATCTACTAACTTAAATTTAACTCATGTCATTTGGGTGTTATAGATTGAGCAGATATTATATTAATTACAGACTATGCTCTTCTTTCACCTATGAGTATTAATGTTTTTAAAGATTGATATTGTGTAGCAAAGAGGCTATCATCTTATTTTTTTTTAAAGTTTTTTAAAGGTTGGTAATTATTTGCTCTCATGTTCTATACAGGCCAAGCTTTTGTTTTTTAATAGCAGCTGTAAGTAAATATGATTATTATCGGCTTTCTTAATGAATGAGTTTCTAGTATTTATGGGAATATTTTTGGTGGAATTTCTTCTTTTACTATTTTTTTTAAAAAAGATCACTTAGTTTTGGTAATTCAGAAAGTCAAAAATTACAGTTATTAGTAGGAAACATGTGATTGGACAGAAATGGAGGAATTTTTTGTTCATATTTTTATTTTCTCTATTATTATTATTATTATTAAGAGCAGCGTTAGAAATGGTTAAAATACCCATAGCACTTTGTGGAGCTATCTAATTTTATATTCAACCACATTTTCATATTTCTGCTTTAAAATTTTATGTCATCAAAAAACGTTGATGTATTACTAGGTATAGATTTAGCAATAGGTTATGTTATTCACATTAATTGCTGTGTATAACCTGGTTGAAATGAGTACTACAGTAAATAATCCGTGACTTGTGAAGTGCGATCAGTAATTCATTATCTGTTGGTGACAAAACAAATCCGCTGCTGATATGCGTAGAGAATATGTTGATGTTCGCGGACTCAGTGTTACATGTAAAGGTAAAGTTTGCCAATCATGTTGTTTGTTTTGTGAAGGAAGGACAAATTTTCACATTGAAGAACGTAGTGGTCGCCCGACTGTCATCATAGATGAATTGACTGAAAATGTGAATGCAAAAATCTGTGAAAACAGAGTGCTTACAGTTTCTCAATTATCGATAGAATTTCCTTTTGTTTTGCGATCAGTAATTTAAAACATTTTAACTGAAAAACTGGGTTACAGAAAGTTGTGTTCCAGATGGGTTGACAGAAAAACATACAGAAAAATGTTTTGCTGTAGGTCAAACATTTTTGAGATGCTATGTAAATGAAGGTGATGATTTATGAAAACATGTTTTGACCGGTGATGAAATATAGATATCTTATTCAGATGTTGAAACAAAACAGCAATTATTGCTATGGCGGTATTCATTATTCCCGAAACCCAACAACTGTAAGCAAGAAACTTCAATGAAAAGCGTTTTCATTGAAGTGAAAATTGTAGCCATAAGCGTTATGGCTACAATTTTATGGGATGCTGAAGGGGTATTGCTGATTGAATTTATTGGATGTGGAAAAACTGTTAATGCCAATACATACTCTGAAATTTTTCAAAAAATTTTTTTTTTTTTTTCAAAAAAGAACAAAAGGCACAGAAAGCTAACTGATGGGATTTTGTTTCTCTATGATAATGCATGACATCACATAGCAAACAGATCCACTGAACAATTGCGATGATTTCATTGGGAAATCTTTGAACATCCACCTTACAGTATCTTGCAGCGAGTGATTGTTACCTTTTTCTTCACGTGAAACAATGGCTTGCATTGCAGAAGTTGAAGATGATGAGAAATTGCAAAACAGAGTAATTAATTGCTTTAAATCAATCTCAGGTGGGAGAATTCTTCAGTAACGAAATATTGAAGCTGATAAGATGAAATCAAAAATTTATTGCAGTGAATGGCGAATACATAAAAAATTAGTACATATATAGTTTATTTTGTTATAATAACATTTTTTTTATTTTGCATATTTCAATTTTTATATCAAAACAACTCTTACTTAAAAAACATGCCTCATATATTATCAAACCAATAAATTAATAGGAGTTAATAGAATTCCTTCAAAAAAAAAAAATTAACAGAAGGAATTATAGGAGAAAAAACTGTAAGGTTGGACATAAAAAATACAGACTTAAAAAACTGAATGGATAATGGGATGTTATCTATTTAATTAATTGGTAGTCTTGGATATAGCAAATACATTAACTAAAAATATGGTTCAAACAGTCCTGTTTTACTTGTTTGACATCAGACAGAACTGGTGTTAAAAAAAACAAAAATTTTTTATTGTTCTAGTTGTGATTGCAGAAACAAATTGTTGGAAGACTTTCTACTGGGTTTTATGTTACTTATTATACTTTTTTTTAACTTTTTTTTTAGCGTACTACTTTTTTTGTTGCAGACTTGTTATATGTTAATAAAAAATCCTAATCATACATTTACATTATTCAGTACATTAATTCTATCTGTTACAGGCACTGGAACAGGGGGTGAAAGTATTTGGGGAGGTGAGTTTCAAGATGAATTTAATCCAACATTACGACATGATAGACCGTATACTGTGAGCATGGCTAATGCTGGACCAAATACTAATGGTAGCCAATTTTTTATTACAGTTATCCCAACAGTAAGCATTTTTTTTGTTTTTCCATTATTAGTTTTATTTGAACAATAATTTTAATTTACATATATTACAATTGATGACCACCGTTCTTCTGACCTTCATGGCTGAAAGGTAGTCTCAGTCTTCCACCCAGGAAGTTGCAGTTGAAATACTGATCAGACTTGGCATTTTTCATGCATACAGTTTTTACATAATTTTCCTTACTTATGTGATGAATTATCTTAAAGAAAAATAATTTTTTTTAAATACTTTAAATATTACCTATAATTTAAAAATATAAAGTAACTATTTAGTTTATTGGAAGTTATATTTTAGTAAGTATAAGAAATCTGGTTTTATTTGATATCTCTTGACTTCTTTTTCAACTCTCAAATAAGAAACAGAGTTTTTTCCCAAGCATAGTCACCTTGCCTATAACCTTAAAAAGAAAACACTGCCTTGCACATAAAAGGCACCACAGATGGAACTAGGGTAGCGGCTGATAAAATAAAGTACCTATTCAAAGAAGAAGGGATGAAGAGTATGAAAAAGGAAGATGGTAGAATCAGTTTGATCAACAAAGTAGTGACACTGTCTCTGTTAATTTGTGTGTTTTGATCCATTCAAGAAATCTGTTAATTAAATTGCACTATCAGATGATTAGATATGTTAAATAGCAAATGTAATAAGGAATAATTTCAGGTGAAAAATTGAATCTAAATCTCATTTACATAGCAAAAAAAAATAATTATTACTCTTCAAAAATATAGAATAGAACCCACTATAGAAGAAACTTGCATGTAGACAAAGAAAATAAATTTTGCCTACATGAACCTCATGGTATTCAATGAAACTATTATTTGCAAAACTTCATTGAAAATGCCATTGAAATTAAATTTCATTGAATACCACCATTACTGTGCTGTATACAAAATGCGATTAGAAAGTTTTAAAATCACACTTGTAATTTCAAAATGGCAGTACTTACAGGTTATTGTCATGGATCTCCTTCAAAGTAGTAACTTTCCAACTGAACATACTGACTACAACAGTGTATGATTTCCATACAGGTGGTGAGTTTAATTAGAAAAGTTGTGAGGACAGTAGAGAGGGAATAGGAATTGTCTTTATTCTATGGTTCTGAATCATAGCTTTTCTGAACTGGCACTTTGTTCTATTTTACTCTCATGCGTATGATTTCTTTCAGGTATCTTTTCTGTCAAAATATAATTCTTTAGTTAGCTATTTCTTTATTTTAAAAGACAGATTACTTGTATATTGTTTGTAATACCGGGTTCTAAAAATCTGCTTATTCTTCAAAGAATAGAAGGAATAGAATCATCCTTATTTATTTGTGATAATTTTTCTTGAATCAGCAGAATAGCTGGGTTTTTCTTATATCACTTGAATTTTATTATTCTGTATTTTTAATAATTCAGACTTAAATTACATATATTTGTAAAATATATTTAATCATTTATAAATATTTATTATTGTATAATATATACATACATATATTATATAAATATATTTATATATTATAATACAAATATATTAATTTTATGTAGTTAATTAATATAATTATATTTACATTATAAATTTAAATCGGAGAACTTCCTCTTAAATCTTGTTAAAATATTTTCCTTATACTAACAATATAAATGTACCATTATTTATTTTTACTTATATTTCTTCTCTTTTTTCAGCCTTGGTTGGATAATAAACATACTGTGTTTGGAAGAGTTGTTAAAGGAATGGAAGTTGTACAGAATATTAGTAATGTTAAAACAAATGCAAAAACTGATAAACCATATGATGACATCCAAATAATAAGCATTACTCTTAAATAAGTAAAAATGAGAATGTATTTATTTGATTTATTTTTTGTACCTGTATATATATATATTTTTTTAAAAATAAATATTACATAACTGATAAAAAAACTTATTTTTTGCTGAGTTTATGATATAATGTAGAATTTTACTGTTAAAAATAAATTTTTATAAATTTTGTAACAGGTTTCATAGTGATAATTTTATATATTGTATATATTTATTTTGGTATATAATTCTTCACATCATAGTAATGATTTGGACCATTTGGAGAAGTCTGATATTAGTGTTAAATGTGCAGAATTGCACAGTTTCATGGGTACATATTGATAAGGTTTCGGTTCAAATGAGGTTTAACTGATTTGAATTAATTTAAAATATACTGTAACATTTAATATATATAGGTATATATATTAAATGTTACACCAAACTAAAGCCAAGGCATGTAGGTCATGCCTTGGCTTTAGTTTGGTCTATATTTATATATAGACCCAGTTTTACGTAGGTAAAAATATTGTTTGTAATATCTTATATGCAGACCATATTATATATTGAGCCAGTGAAGTTTACAAGTTTACAAGTTAATGATTTCTTAGCTATTAATAACAAGTATGTAATTACTATTACATCATAATAAAATATGGATGTTTTAGATCTTCGCTTAAATTCTTTTTTACACACAAATTTATAATTTTTTTGAAATTTTCAGAATAAATGTAAAAACATAATGACTTGTATTATTTGCCATACTAATATACAAAAATTGAATTTCTAGGCAAAAAAACATTAAACACCTTTAGTTGTCATAAAAAACTCATTATTCATTATGATTACTCTGTGTTTTTTGTTGGATAAAGTAAGTGTAAATGTGTCAGATTATTGTAATTGCTGTTTATTGAAAATTTATAAATTTTGTTAAAACTCAATTGCCTTTCTAGTTTTCCACGTTGTCATAATGGGAGAGAAAATAAATTATAATCTACCAAACAATACCTTGATAAATTTCTTGTTACTAACCGTGTTTGATATTAACTGATAGCAGTGTCTCCTAGCCGTAGGTCAGTCATATGCAGTAGGGTATATTCAGTTATTGATCTAAAATATATTTAAACCTCTGTATGTAAGAAAAATGTGTGTAATGTCATTGTCATTATGACTGAAGAAAATGACCAGAATACTAGGAAATTCTTGTAAATAAGTTGTCACTTTCAATTTTAAATTTGCTGACATACTTTTTTTCCTATTTATCCTCTGGGAATAACCGTCAGGTATTACTTCAGAGGATGATATGTATGAGTGTAAGTGAAGTACTGTAGTCTTGTACAGTCTCAGGTCGACCATTTCTGAGATGTGCGGTTAATTGAAACCCAACCATCAAAGAACACATACCTCACAATCTAGTATTCAAATCCGTATAAAAGTAACTGCCTTTACTAGGATTTGAACATTGGAACTTTCGACTTCGAAATCAGCTGATTTGTGAAGACGCGTTCACAACTAGACCAACCCGGTGGGTTGTCTGACATACTTGTGAGGTATTAAACAACCATTTAATACAATATTCAATTAAACATTTTTATTTACATATTCTTCATATTGACACTGAATTTTCACTTTTTTATTTTCTTTGTAGGTTTGCAAGTTTTTTACATGTTAAAAACATTTTGCCAGAGTATAAATAAAATCTGTTAATGAAAAAGTATAATTTAATAAATGTAGCAAGTTTTTAGTCATAAATATTGTAAAGCAAAAAAAAATAATTATTACTCTTCAAAAATATAGAATATAACCCACAATGGAAGAAACTTGCATGTAGACAAAGAAAATAAATTTTGCCTACATGAACCTCATGGTATTCAATGAAGCTTTTATTTGCAAAACTTCATTGAAAATGCCACTGAAATTAAATTTCATTGAATACCACCACTACTGTGGTGCATTTAAATGTGATTAGAAAGTTTTAAGATCAGACTTGTAATTTCAAAATGGCAGTACTTATAGGTTATTGTGATGGATCTCCTTCAAAGTAGTAACTTTCCAACTGAACTTACTGACTACAACAGTGTTTCTACTTTTGGAAGCATCCTGGAAATTTTCTTAAGTTTGTTAAGAACCCTCTCTGCATTTGCCTGGATGTCTTAAATTAAGTCAAATCACTTCTGTTTCAGCGAAAATTTCATTTAGGAAACCGAAGAAATTACAAGAGACAAAATTAGTGGCTGGGGGGGTTGCAGAAGCACAGGAATTTGAAATCTGGCCAAAAATTTTGCCAATTGGCAATGCACAATGTGCCAGTATGTTGTCATGGTGGAGGGGTCAGTTCTTGAATTGCAAGAATGCAAACCTTTTCTTCCACACATTTTCATGCAAACACTGATGGACACTTTTATGGTATTCCTAGTTGACTGTCTGCCTCATAGAAGCAAATTTGTGCACAACACCTGTCAAATCGAAGAAAACACCCAACATTGTCTTCACATTCAGTCGACTTTCGTACTTTTTTCGATCATGGAACTTGGACCCTTCCACTGCAATGAATGTGTCTTTGTTAAACCACGATTTGTCACCTTTAATATCCTACTAAAAAAATCTGGCTCAGTTTCAACCCATTTAATCAATCAGTTCTTGAAATACTTCAAGTCAGTGCTATTTCTGCTGGCCTGACATCAGTTTCGGAATGAATTTTGCAAACACTTGACACATCTTCAGTTAAAATTAACTGAATTGAATAGAAACTAAAGTTAATCAAAATCATAATCAGCCATCTCCTTAAATTTAAGTTTACTGTCAGAGCATACTAAATCGTGAACTTTCACAGTGTTTTTGTTGGGTTTTGAAGTGGAAGGCTGGCCAAACTAGCGGGTTATCTTTGAATAATTCACAGCAATCTTTGAATTCGAACCAGATAAAAACATTTGACTGGCTCACACATTTATACCCAAAAGCTGTTTTTAAGAGTTCATAAGTTTCCAAAGCTGATTTCCTGGTTTTCAAATAAAATTTGACACAAACTTGTTCCATTTTTTACATCCTTTTTGCAAAATCAATAATCTGCTGAGAAATTAAAACACATCTTCTCTCGCCAGGATGCCACTCTCTACTGAACAAAGATATCAATGATCTTTTCAGGACATTTTAAGGATAAAAGAAGCTTCCCCATCCCACTTGCGAGCAAACCTAGTCCCTGCTATTGAGCAGTGGCACCTGTCTTAAAATTTTCCAGTCATATCTCATATGAAGCAAAAGAAACATTTATTATTCCAGTGTAGTTTCAAATTCTACCAGAACGCAGGAAGGAAATTCACTGAATTCCAGCAGATCCTGCTCAAATATAACAAATAATATTATTTTTAATTATAATATTAAAAATATATTTGCTTACAATGAGTTCAAATAAAATCTCATGGGCTATTCCTGGACTTGAAAAACTTAAGATTATTTCTATATGCTTGAACATATTTGCAAGCATATGACTGAAAGTTAGGGTGTAACAAATACTATAAAACAGATTAAGCAAAAATAATTTAGAAAACAATTACTGCTAAAAGGATTATATTTTTTTCTTATCTCTAAGAGTTTATAAAGGAACATGTTCATCATTCACTTAATTTTATGATAAAGTGAAATATGAAAACATGTCTTTCTACACCCATAATTTTCCTCACAAGTAAGCCATTGAAACAGAAACCACATGTAAATTGTTGGATTTTCATAATCTTTGATATATTTTTATCTAGGAAAAAAAAGTTAGTTTATTTAACTTTTTCTAAAATGACTTAGTTTACTTCCATATAGAATAAGTGGGTCCATGATAATAGTCATACTGTTTTATTTTCAGTTTGCAGATATAAATAACTAAGTATAATAGTTAAAGAATCTACTTAAAAATTTGTAATTGTGTTTTTCATTTTACGTAAAATTGTTCTGAAATTGATTTTTTTTACTTAGATATGATTACTTTAGATTTGGCAAAGTTATCCAACATGACTTCCCTCAACTATTGTGAAATCACAGGTATTACTATGACAGTTATACTTGTAAGCATATTGTTCTGAGATTTTAAAAGTTTTCTGTGGTCTAGCTGATTACAGTTGTGAAATGGTGTTTACTTAATGCAAGACATACGACACCGGCACATAGCATTTAACTGATATTCATATGTTAGATGTGTACTATCAGCGATTGTTGATCAGGGACTCATAATTACTAATGAAAATGCACAAATGATGGAATGAGCAACTGGATATCTTTAGTGAACTATGAATTTTATGTGTGCTGCTGTCTCAAAAGCTTATGTGATCAATAGTTCAAATTGTTGTTTATCTTATATTTCATTTTAAAAAAATTTCACTGACCATTCTCTGTGATTATTTGAACTGTCAGAAGTCATGCTTATACTAAGTGACAAATATTCTCAGGTTCAAAAAACCAACCAAGATGGCAGTCCTTTCTTTAACACTGACTTTAAGATGACAGTCCTTTCTTTAACCTATTGGAGGCAATAGGTTTTTGTGTACATACATCATTAGTGATGACACATAAGGATCATGTTGTAGCATCATAAGCATGTGATTCTAAAATCAAAACTAATCTAGTGAATGAAAGCAGGCCTCATTGCTAAAAAAGTTAATATTTTAGCAATTAATTTAGCAATATTTTAGACAATATATATTACAATCTATATGATGAAGTCGACAACTGTTTTTATTTTAGAAAAACTGCATTTCTAGACAGTTGACCACATTTATATTGTAAATATAATGGCTATTATGTTAAAAAATCATGCAGTTAGATAATCTGACAATATGCTCATTACATCCCATGTAACAACTTTCAGAAATATGCTAATATACTATTTTCCAGGGATCTAGATATGAGACCACTTTGCTGACAGGATTTATGTTGACAACTGCATTATCTAGCAATGTAATATTAACAAACTATGTGTATGTATGTATGTACCTATTCAACATTGTTAGTATTCACAGTAAATTGTTTGGTACATTAGCCTGTTCTATTTCATTAAATGTTCTCATATTCGACACTGACATTATTTAAATTAATGTATCTAATATAACATGGATAATTAAGAATATTTACTTATAATTATGTTATTCAATAATTATATTTATTTGATCAACCTAAGTACAGAACAATAAATAAGGTAGGATGACACTTACCTTATTTTATCATATGTCCAAAAACGTTTTTGCAAATTTCTCGCATTATCAGTTGCAATACATTTTTTCTTTTTTTTTTTCACCTTGTTCACATCAAATAACATATTACACATGACTATTATAAAATAATGTTTTAAATCAGTTGTAAAAAAATCATCAATGATTCAAATTTAAAAATTGAAATTAAAATTAAACATTATTTTTTATATACTATATTTAAAAATTAAAATTTTTTTTTTTAATTAAAATTAATAATTAAAGATTCAAGGTTAAAAATTAAAAATGCTATATATATAGAAATATGACATCAATTGATAAAAATAAAAAGTTTAAATAGAATAAATATATATGTGGTCTATGTGCCTACCAACATATGGTCAATGCTGCAAAATTTATTCATCGGTTGCTCATACATCAGAAAATCAGTCTTGTTAATTATAGTTGATGTGTGCCTCAATTTGAAGGACCAGCTTTGAAATGATCTTCTAAAGTTGTGACAGATGACAATAGTTGGAGATACTAATTGTTTTGTTTAGAAACAAAACAACAATCAAGCCAGTGGAAATCACAGAGTTCACCAAGATCAAAAAATGCTTGAAAAGTTTGATAAATATAAAGACAATATTAATTAACTTTTTTGATGCGAGTGGGATTGTTCACTGAGAATTTGTTCTTCCTTAAGAGTGGTAAATCAGCCTTTCTACCTGGACGTGTTGAGAAGATTGTTTGAGAGTGTACTGACAATAATGGCCAGGAATGTTAGAGAGTAGTGATTGGTTTCTGTACCATGACAGTGCCCTTGCCCACACTGTCTTCCATATCAAATAATTTCTACAGGAAACTGTTGTCCCTCACCTGATTTTGCTCTGTGCAACATTTTTTGTTCCTGCATATGAAAAAAAAAAAAAACTGAAAGAAAGGCACTTTTGTATGGAATATACTAAAAAATAAATTGTTTGCTGCAGGCAATAGACAATGTTCCTCTTCTGAGATTATAAAAATGCTTCCAGAAGTGGTAAAACTATTGGGATGAGTGGATTCAATCATATGGAGAGTTCTTTGTTATTGCATATGTACATTCATTACAGTTTCAATACCTAAAAATTATTAAAACAATTTTGGTTTCTACCATATATAACTTTGACATCAATTTGTTTGAGGCAAGTGAAAAATGTTTAATACTAATTTTGTACTGTTGCAAGAAAGAGAGGAACTAATAGTTACAGTATGGTAATGCTATTTGCACTATTTTTAAATTATTAGATTCAAACTTTATAATGTAAACAGTAGCAAGTTCTGAGAATACGAATATACAATTCATGAAACATATATTATATTCTTAAAAACCAAATTTAATTACGATTTCTTAAAAAAGTTACTATTCTCTGTGTTGATAAAAAAAGATCATATTGTATAGCTACAGTTAAAAAAAATAAAAACAGAACTTAAGAATAAAAATTTATTTAATAATATCAGTTTAACAATAATTCTTAAAAGGAAAATCTAAATAATCTGACATTGACAAATATACTTATTTAATATGAGCAAAACACAGCCAACAATATGTCAATTGTGCATAGTGCCCCTGAGCAAAAGCGCCATAGTTTTAAGTACTTTTCAAAACTTAAATTTTAAGGCAAATTCACATTAACATTACATACACATTTCTTAAAATATAAAATAACATTACAGCAATAGTGTTTATTGTTACAGATAAAACAAAAGATAATTAAGACAAATCATTCACAATTTAACTGACAAAAATGCAACGACTATGAATACATTTAGTGTACAACTATTTACATATAATACTCCAATTTTTGAGAATTACTATGTAAACATGCTGTGAGATTCAATTGACATTCTCTTCTTATTTTATAAAGAAACTGACTGAGGAACTTTCATTCACTTTTTATTAAAATATTATAAATATAATCAACAAATGAAATTCACTGTGTATAATGTATGATCTAAAAATATATTACAACTTACATTGTAAATTTATCTAAAAATAACTAAGGCAAATGTATTTCTTATATTTTTACATATTAACAAATTAAAAAAAAAAAACAATTTTTTATTACAAAAGTGCATGGACAATGGAAATTCAAACTTATGTACACTAATGCCTACTTCTAATTTATTTAATAACATGAGTTCATTTAATACAGATGCCCACTTTTGAAGTTTTTAACTTACAACTTCAGTAAAAATCTCTAATGAATTCTAGACATTTCATACAGCAGCTCTATACTAAATGAATCAGAAAAGAATACATAGTTCTTAATGTGATCTATATAATGTACAATTATATTATAACCTGAATACTTAATAAAAATAATGACAAACATAAAGGTGAAGCAATTTGATAAAATTTGCTTGCTGTTCAAAATGTTAAGATGTTGCTTATCTACCTGATTACCTATTTAATAGAAACTGTAGTTGAACTACTCGACCTACCATTTTGAAATTTAGCATGCAGGTACAGTAGATTAGTGATCACAAAAGAAAAAAATAATGTAATTCAAAATTTTTATGTTACAATAAGTATGTAATATTCTTAAAGATTTAAAAAAAAATGTTATTTAAAAAGTTGAATATGGGGTTAAATAAGCATCCTTCAAATATTAATGATAAACATATATTAAAAGAGTGCTTGAATTTCTAAGCTAGCCTAGTAAAAAGTACATAAAGTGTCCCTTCTACTTTGCACACTGTCAAAAACCTTAAACATGTGACAAGTTTTATGCTAATTGCTCTAAATAATAACAGCAGTTACACAAATGCAGTAATTAAGTAAACAGCAGAGATTTTTTACTTAATAATAAAATTCTTTATTGCATAATCTTTTACACGCAACTCTTAATAAATAATAAGGATAAAAGTAATTTTAAAAATAAAGAGTTCAAATACTGAAAATGAAGATTTACCCATTATCTCCATAAAATCACTTAACTGTGATTAGAGTAAAGTTCATGAAGGCAAACTGAAAAACAAAGCAATGAGGAAAGTCTATCCCCTTCATTTTACAACTTATTTACAGAAAAGGCAATAAAAAAATTGAATGAATTGTTTGAGATTGGACTGAATAAGGAGAAAGGGATTACGAGGTCCAGTTTTGCTAATGATATTGTTCTTTTAGTTAAAACTAAAAATTGATTGAAATAAATACTGAATGGTAAGAATTCAAAACCCAAAAATATGGGCCATGAAAAAGGTTAAGATAAACCTGAAGTTAAAGAAGCCTATAATAAATTCTTAAGAAATAGATAGATAAAATTAAGATACCCAGGGTTTTAGAAGTGAAAGAAAGAGAAAAGATGAAAACTATGCAAAAAAACAAAAATGAGAATGCATAAAATAAAATAACTGAAGGTGTAAATCAAAATTTTGTTATGACTAGCGCAAATAGAAGGCAGCATATAAAAAGTGACTGGTGAAAAAAAATTTAACAAAATTATTTTGAAAGGTTAGATTCTCATTTTCACCTTTAACAATTGAGGTAAAATGTGCTATACCTGATACATAAAATACATACTATTACTCTCCACCCCTCCCAAGTATCACTTTCATCAATCCTTCAATTCCACTTTACCCCATTTTTGAGTCATTGTGTGGGTATTTACATGCAGGAATTCTCTTTCTGGGTATTTATATAATTAATCCAAGATTGGATTCATCAACTATAATGTTTATAGCAATAATCTTTCATCAAGTGCTGTTGATTGGAAAATCATTTGAAAATAGAAACTAATTGAGATTGGCCATTATAGTAAATCTGGAATGAATTAAATGGCTGTGTAAAGTAAACAAAACTGATTGAGGATAATGAAAGTCGGATATGATTAACGAAATTTTGAACATTAAAAAAAAAAATAATTTTAATCAAAATAAGACCACTGGTACATCCATCCATTTACATAGCTCAAGAACACTTTTTAACTTCTAGAACACAATCACCCATTGCTGCATAAAAATATAGGCACACAATCATATTATGCCTTCCTCAGATCACACAATACAATAAAAAGCTCTCTATTGTCTTTTCAACAAGCTATTTTATACAAAAAAAAACATCTGTATAGGAACAACCTAGTTGAACCCACTATGTTCTTCTAAATTCTGCATTTGGTCTCAATATTCATCTGTATAGTCTATCCACTGAACTTTTAACACTTATCATCCTGTAGTTTTTGCAGTCCATTTTATCCCCTTTTTAAAATTTGAAGTTATGTACTCTACTTTCCATTCTTGTGGGATGTCGTTCCCTTTAAGACAGTAAGTAAATAAGTTTCAAACACCATTAGTGATGCAGTCTTAACAAGCTCAATGGTAATACCTCCTGGACCAAGTGATCTGTTATTTTTCATACCCTGCAAGGCATTTTTCACATCTCCCACTAAAATTCTAACATTACTTGTATTACCACTCTCGATGACTATTTATTTCCTTAAATTTGTCTTTCTCTTCTGTCTATAGACCCCTGAAATAATCCTATTCTTCCGTACCAATTAAATTCCTCTTAAAAACTTATTTTGCTAACTTCCTCAGTATTTAATAATCCTGACCAGAACATTTGATAGAAGACAAGTTAGCTTCTATATCTACATTGTTTCGCATGACTATTCATAATTGTAAGGCAGTTAGAAGTAATTTACAATCAACCCGAGTTGATAAAATTCTGCTTGGCTGCTTCAGGGATAGAAGTATATCCTAAAAAACATACAGGATTAATATTATATACTTAACTGAGGCCAAAAGAATATTAAAGCCTATTAATAAATGTGTATTATTCAGCCGAAGATGAATGAAGAAACACTACTTGTTATCCATTTAAACCAACTAAATAAATTTTATGAAAATTAAGCCAATTGAAAATACAAACCACTATATTACATGGAATATTTGGAATGGAATGGCAGATTTTATTAAACGGTTGAAGAGAGGATGCCTAACTTTTATCAGTTTAAGAAATTAAAATAAGAATGCCTTACTAATTACCTCCAAGCAACATGCAAGTTTGATAAAGATACTACAAATTGCAAAGTAGTCTGATTTACCAAAACCAAACAGAAAGGAGAGGAGACTCTTCTAATAAAAGTGCAGTAATCATTCCACATGTAGACAAACTTGTGAGATAGTCAATAGGCATTCTGTAGCAAATACTTCGTCACAAGTACTGTTAATATGTATATATTATATGATAAGAGAATAAAAATAAAATGAGTTCAAGAAATGGGTAAAGGACTAATAACAACACATTAGGGATGAAAGTTGAAAGCCACCATTTGATTTTACAAACTTTATGCCTCTATTTGATGTGATTAAATATGTTTTAAGTAATAAAAGAATAGATAGATTATGTAAGTTGAATTAACATTTGAAAAAAAGACTTTTTTATTTGATTCCTGAAAAAAATAATTGCTTATATGGATTATTTATAAAAGATAAATTATACGATTTTTTAGGGCACTCCAGAAAGGTGGATGTGTCCTAAAAAATCTTCCGTAACCACAAGATCAATCTACAACAGAATTGTATTCATTTTTTTTACATCTCAATCCATATTCATATTTACATTCTCACATCATATTCTGAAGCTAATCATAATGTAACCAATTGTAGATTTATTATTTTAAATAAATAGTTATAATTCATATAATATGTTGCAATTATAAAATATATAATTTATTTATAACACTTAATATGTCTTCTCAACATTTAACAAAACAGCAATCACTATTGAAAACATGAATGTGCTGATATATATATATATATATACTTCATTCCAAGCAGAAACAGGTAAAGAGAGGTATGGGTGTACTTTATTATTTTTTTCTTGTTAATTAATAATCAGTCATTTTGTTTGAATTTAATACACAACCTATACCCACCCAGCATGGAGAACCTTATGACACATGTGCTAGAGGCGACACATTCAAAAATGTTGTTGGCACACCTATGACTTGCAGGTCATATCACTTTATATGCTAATAAAATATTCATATTCAATATAAGGAATCGCTGCTGTTCTTTTTAGATTACAGAGGTTAGATTTTCATATGAAACTGATACAGTAGATTTACTACATATATGTAATAATATTATGACTTCATTGTTATTATACATAATAACTACTAAAATTATTATGATAAATAAAATCTTCAATTAACATGAAAATCAGTAGTTATACTGCACTATGGTATTTTCTATTTAGCTGAATTAAAATAAATTATAAACTATAACATGTTTCTATTTTATAATTGCAACATATTATATGAATTATAACTATTTATTTAAAATAATATAGTAACAAACTGACAATTGAATTAGATAAGACAGAATAATATGGAAGATCATTTACAAAAAAAATGTTTTACTGGTTTACTTATTGCGAAAATATATTGTAAAAGTCTAATAAAAAAATAAAATACACATAACAAATTTAATTCATCAAACAGCTGGTTTGCTGTTTAGAATTTATAGTCAAGTGAACTTCTTTACTATATAATTTTTAATTGGTTAAGAAAATATCCTGAAACAAATTTATCAGAATTTGGTTTAATATTAATTTACTTTTTACAAACTAAAAACTTAATGACACTAAGCAGAAAAAAAATAATTTAAATATTAAATAATCCTTATAAGAGATTTGACAGACCAGACAAAGTTAAATATTTGTTTAACAAAATTCTTCTCCTTGAAAATATAGGATTTATAACACTTAATATGACTTCTCAACATTTAACAAAACAGCAATCACTATTGAAAACATGAATGTGCTGATATATATATATATATATATATATATATATACTTCATTCCAAGCAGAAACAGGTAAAGAGAGGTATGGGTGTACTTTATTATTTTTTTCTTGTTAATTAATAATCAGTCATTTTGTTTGAATTTAATACACAACCTATACCCACCCAGCATGGAGAACCTTATGACACATGTGCTAGAGGCGACACATTCAAAAATGTCGTTGGCACACCTATGACTTGCAGGTCATATCACTTTATATGCTAATAAAATATTCAACTTTTTTTTAAAGTACATTAACATTCTGTTTTATATGAAATAACTAATCAGTAAATAATTACTATGAGAATTGGGCCCAGCAAATGAAAATTGTTGGCCCTAATGGTTTCCATCTGCCTAAACATTTTTAACTGATTTTTAATAATCAGCAGCAAATATATGATTTTTCATGTTGTTTTTGCTGTAAGTATGAATTACATAAGTAATTTTACTGAAGGATATAATAAAATTATTTATTTAACTATTATAACATTTATTTGATTTTAATTTTGATTGAATTTATTAATGTTCTAAATAACATGACTTAAGAAAAATAAAACAATAATCAAAATCAAGCAGCAGAATTCCAAACTCGATGGACTGATGAGTAAGAATATATTTTTTTAAGTTACGGAAAGTTCTACACAAAATGAGAAAATCATGGAAAAATATAATCATCATATGGATATTAAACGGTTTTCAAAATTAATTGTTTTTTATTTTCTTTTTTACTACTTATGATGCTTATATTTAAATTAATTAAATACTGTATTAAACAATAAGGTATTAATAGGCAAGTTACGTCATGTAGTGATTACAAACATGCCATTGTCATGTTTGAAAGCATTTAAAGCTAAATTACAGATTTTCTATTGTAGCAATATTTCTAATACAAACGATACTTTCCAAATACAAAGAATTTCTTTACAGATTTAGAATTTTGTGAAAAATCACATCAAGTTAACTTGACAATCTACAAAGTTTTTTCAAGATTATTAAGTTAAGGTAATCAGCAGGAGTAACATCAACATTTATTTTATATCCAAACATCAATACGTAATAACAAATTTAATTTGGAAATTTTCTAGTGGTTGAATTTGGAAGATGTATAAATTCACTTAATTGATTTTCAATCAAATCAACACAAAATTTTGTCAATTTGAAATTGACCTGGAATATATGAAAATGATTGATTATTGAGTATAAATAAAAAGAATGCAGAAAAGAAACTAATGAGAACCTGGTATGCCATTTCAAAAACCTTTAAATATTTAAAAACTAGCATCAGCTACATTATTAATTTTCTCCTGTTCATATGCTGGTGAACAATTTCCTTTTGAAACTAATTTCATAAACTTTTAAGAAACAAATGACTGGTGAACCCAGTTTGGTGTGTGTATTTCTTAAAGTGACAAATATAAATCTTATATAAGCATTTGGCACCCGATATAAAATAGCAAACATCTGCCCAGCAGCTTAGCAACTCTGCAGATATTAATTGTACATTTTTGGCATTTGTATAAAAAAAGGTTTGCCACCACCACTGGTCTTATTTAATAAAGTTCTTGGGTCAATCTACAAACAATAATTCTTTAAAACTAAAATCACATTTATATATTGCAGGTAATATTTGCAAATTACACAAAAATATTAAATGTATTTTTAATGTACAGTTACAGATTATATTTTCACATTAATAATGATAAACAAGAACTAGTATAATTTCTGGCTTTTTGTTCAAATCTTTCAATATAAATTAAAAAATAAAAATAATAATACTAAGAAGAAAATTAAACTGTTAGTCTAAAATGCATGATGACATTTAATAAATTAAAAAAAAAAATTGTTTAATACATTAATATAAATATGACAAATTCACAAACTTAAAAACTAAAATAAAGTGGTATAACAAATCTAACTAAACATATATTCTAGTTTTGAGCTTATACATTACACTTTGCTATTATCAAACACTTAAAATTTATACTAATAAAATTGTGGCACAACTTGACTGAATATGTAAGTACATACCTAATCATTAAAATTAAAGAATTTTATGTCACAGAATAACAAATAAGTTATCCAACACAGTGAAGTTGTTTGTATACACTAAGTACTTACTAACTTAAATAAAATTATTGTATAATACATACATTGTTGCTTTTATTAATCATTATTAGCTTTTGAAAATTAAATACTAAGAATTCATAATGATGTACCTAACTTAAAAAAGTTGAAAACATAATTTAACCTATAAGGTTCTACAGAAAAAAAATTAACTATGACAAAAATTACTGTAAATTTAATGGACATAAATTATTTCATGAAAATCTTTTTATTAACATATCAAAATTACGTTCATAATAATAACACAAATAGAAAAACTTGTATTATTAATAAATGTTTTATAACAAATATAGCATCTTTAAAAATGTGTGCAAACTATTGTTATTCTACTGGGATAATACAGCAAAAAATTATAAAATAATAGTAACTAACAAAAACCAAAATTGTTACTATTTATTGTTAGCAAAATAGAAACCTGTCAGAAAAAAATATTAAACTACTTAAAATTTTATTAATTCATATCATGATTAAGACGTAGAAAATTAATTGATCAAAGTAATTATCTGGAAATAGCTACTAATTTTAGATCTCAAAAATGAATTATATCCATAATTATACAAAAGAATCTAATAAGAAGTAGTTCAAAAAGTATCTGCATTTATTACTTTTTACTCAGAAAGTAATTGGAGTTGAATGAAAGAAACTCAGTATATTGTGGTAGTAACCCAGAGTGAAAGTATTTTTTCATAGTCTTGTAGGGTGAGCCAGTAGTTCCTATGCAGTCAGAATATGCTTGCATAAAATATATCTGTCACATTTTTAATTTGTGCACTAACAAAATTTGTTGAATTGTGCTACACATTAAGCTGTGCAAAAAAACTTTGTCATACCCAAAGTGAAAAAATTCAAAAGATTCCCCCATACCTTTCAGCAATGTTGCTGTGGGGATTTATAAATTAAAAAAATGTTATAACTACTTTAAAGATAGCCAAATTATAATTACCAGTATATAGAACATGTTTTTTTTATATCAGTACAGAGTTGAGCAACATAAAATAATACAAAGCAAAATAGTTAATAAACAATATTATCAAAAGGTTCTCTGGATATTTTCAAGAATTGATTAGGTAAAAGAGATTAGACGTGTGGGAGTGATTCAACAGGCTGTTGTATAATGAAAATGCCCCTGCCAATTCTTCATGTTTGACACGATAACTTGGCAGAGCATACAATTATTTTGGTCTTCACCAGGCTTCTAATTTTCCATACATGACTCCTGTGACTTCAAGTTGTTCCCCAAGCTTAAGAATAAGAATGTTTGAGCTCATCAACAGGTATATCAAAAGAAGAATTCCAGAAATATCTTGGGCAATGGATGATGTGCTGGATTAAAGTATGTAGAATCACAAATAGATTAACTATGAATTAGAATAGAAGTATAAGCCCACAAGAAAGGTATTTTCTTTCTTGCTTATGATCAGATACATTCTGGACATAAATTAGGACGACAGGAATTAATTTAATGTTTTATCATAATCTGCTAAGTTTTTAATCTATGTTTCTATTTAAAAAATAAAATGCTTATAGTTATACATTTACAAAATACCAGAACTTAGGTTTACTTGATCACATTTACATCCTTAATCTAAATTGAAATAGACATAAATTAGTTTCTAAGAAATAGGCTTGCTAAACATTAATTAATGCAAACTTCTGACAATACAAAAGCATACTTTTTTCAGGTAATGACTATGATGAGAAATAGATGGCCATTAAGTACCTTAACATAAAAATATTTTGAAAACAATATTGCTAGATTAAGAATGGACCTAAGTTTATTTTTGAAAGCAATGAACATTTTTGAACAATAAAGCAAAGTTCTCTTATAATAAAGCAACAATTAAAATAAAAGCTAGGATACTTCCAACATATTGGATAATTATTGAAAAGAAGCTTGTTAAATATCATTTGTCAAATATTTGAACTATCATGTTTCACTAACTTGTACAGAAGCTTTTTATATAAATGTGAACTAACATGCATACATAAAATTTTAATTTTTGAGCAACTAATTTTAATTACCCCTGAGTCCACTTCAACCAATTTGCAAACATGAAAATAAACAAACGTAAATTTTGTTCAATGCTAGAGCGTGCAAAAAAACTAATTTAATTAAAAATAATAACACATTTATAGTCAGATATCTGACTAAATTTTGAGAATTAAAAGGTTATAGAGTACAAGAAAGTTAAGTTTTCATCTTTAATAATACATGTTGCTAATAAAAAGAAAAAAAGATTGATAGAAAAGATTTAAGATGTTTGTGATTTATTAAGTTTTAAGACAAAATGTTTTTGGGAATTGAGATTCAATAACTACTACAGTTAAGTATCAAAGTGAATATTTTGATTACAATATTATATATATATAATATATTTTTTGAAAATTCAAATAATTCATCAACATATTAACCACTACGCTAATTAAATTCAATATTAACTGAAACCTTAACCACCAAAACACAGTAACATATAAGTAAATTTGAAAAAAGAACTCCAATAAATAACTATCGTGGGATCCCACATCATCAATTGGTATACAATTTTATAACTACATCAATAAATTAAAAAAAAAAATCTTAAAATTTAGAAAATCTTAAATATTATCACTATTATAGCCTTATAATTTGTTATGATGAACACACAACTCCACTTCCAATACTGGAATGATGTAAATTTAGAATGTTGTACTTCCTTTTGTTTCTGATAACACTATTGCCAACCACTATAATATTTTTCAAGTATGTTCATTTTTTTATTGTTATTACAAATCTCCAAAGTTTCTACATTACACAGTGATACCTAGATTTTCTCCTAAAACTGAGATGAGAACGGTTGTATAGAGTAAATCGTGAAGAGAAAAACCCCGTTTGAAAAAAGATTTTATCGATCACATTAATTAGTTATTAACGATTAAAGTTAAAAATTGTTTGACTGTCAACCATATGATTTTTTGATATGTGTGTATTTGAAATTTTATACAGAATATGAATTTCTGAAAATTATATAAAAAAAAAGAAAACAAGAAGAATATTGATGTCTGAAAAATAAATAAATAAATCGAGAAAAGGTGAAATCGGGAAATACCTTCAAACAAGTGTTAACAATAAGCTATAAGGGTAATAAACAGCGGTTTGCTGTAGCATTGTTGGGCCGCCGTAATCCCTACAATAAAAGGTAACAATATCAGGTAACTCTGATACAAAAGACACTAAATAAAAAAAATTATTATTCTGAAATAAAATGTAATTATCCGTGACAGTACAATTAATTAAGAAATAAAATCAAATAAAAAAGACGCAGGAAAATCTTTCATTAAAAAACCTATCTGATTTGACTGAACTGACACTCCATATTCTTATTGTAAATAAATAAAAAACCAAAATCTGTCTCTAAATACACTTTCTAGTACATCTACTTTGTTTTAACTTGATCTTAATTTATGAGAGCGAGTAGAAATTTTTGAGGTTTGTAATAACAATAAAAATTTAATATACTTGAAAAATTTAAACAAAAGTATAAAATGATGAACCACCACAACACATTTGAGAGTGATGTTTTGATTACAGAGATAATCAATTATAATGGTTGGCAACAATGATATTGCAAAGGGAAGTATGACATTTTAAATTTACATCATTCTAGTAACAGCAGTGAAGTTGTGTGTTCATCATAACAGATTTTATGGTTATGATAGTATGACAGAGATAATTTAAGCTTTTCGGTGTTTTACTTTTTTTAATAATTTACTGATGTTATAGAATTGTTTATCAACTGATGAAGCAGAATCATGCAAAAGTCAATTACAGTGTTAGTTCTTTAAGTTTACTTCTGTGTTTTGGTATTGTTATAATATAAACCAAATGAAAATGTACAATCTTTAGCAAAAATACAGTGAATAAATTTAACAACATAAAAACCTGTCGGACTTCTTTTAAGAATAGTCTCTATCATTTGTATGCTTATAATTTCACTGAAAAAGAGAATGAGGGTCATATATAATGAGTAATATTAATTGTCATCAGTTGATCTGAATTAATAGAAAATCTAATATACTTAAAAATCATGATAAAAGAAATAAATGATTATAACTTGAACAACGAACATAATTTAAAATAACTGACCAGTAGATTATCTGAAACTGACTGATTAAGAAAAGTTAAAAATTTAATCACAGATTAAATTTTTTTTTGAAGTGTAATGTATTATATAATTTAACAATACTAATAAAAATAACAGTCAGTAATCAAATAGTTTAAAATGAAGATTTTAATAGTCTAATTTTAATGATACAATATTGTGATAAAAACTACCAAAAAAGAATATTTTTTTTCTATAAAAAATATCATTTTAAAACAGTTTATAATAAACAGGTTAGAAAGTTTTAAGAAAAGAAAAATTAAAATGAGGAGGAAAAAATATAATTATAAAAAAGTATGGTTAAAATAAAAGTATGCGAGATGTGATAAAATTACGTGATAGAAATAAATAGTGCTTGACATCTCATTTCATGTTATATATTTTCAACATAATCTCCATGACCACTAACTTGTGAAATTGTAGTATCAATAGTGATTTCATCTCCCTGAAAAAATATCAAACACAAATTTAAGTCGCATATCCCAATACATTTTTGTAAAAACAGTTTATGATTGAAACAATTAGTAGGATTATAAATAGTAGTACAATTATTACATATAATATTATTACGTATTATTATATTATAATAATATTATGTATATTACATACTAATATTATATTATAATAATAGTAGTGCAATTAGTAGAATTATATATTTATTACAAGGGACATTCAATAATTAACGAGACAAACTGATGTAGAGAAAAAACGATTTATTCAATGACAATGAAAATTATACTACTTTTCAACAGTTTCCAGTGACATTTAGAAACTTGTCCCAATGTTCTGTAAGCTTTCTGATACCTGCAGCATAGAAGTCTTTAACATGCTGTTTGAACCATTTGTGTAACACGTTTTTGACCGCTTCATTGTCATCAAACTTTTTGCCATGTAAAAAGTCTTTGAAAGGCCAAAAAAATGAAAATGGAATGGGGCAAGGTATGAACTGTAAGGAGGATATTGCAACACCTCCCAACCCAACTTCTTGAGCATTTCTCCCTTCTCTGAGTGATGTGGAGCGTGCGTTGTCATGCAAGAGAATCACACCTTTTGAAAGAGCACCCTGACGTTTTTGCCTTTTTGCGGGCGTCACTTTCTGTTGGAGCATGTTAGAATTGTACTCACTGTTCATGGTACATTGTTCTTCTAAAGAGATACTAAAAATAGGGCTTGTGAATTCCGGAAGACTGTCAACATCACTTTACCAGTGACACATGAGTTTCAAATTTTAATTGGTAGGCAAATCTTGATATGCTTCCACTCAAGACTGCCATTTGGATTCAGGCTTGAAATGGTGCATCCATGTTTCATCAGAGGTTGTTATATGATCTAGAAAGGCTATTATGCCTTCCACTTCAAGCTGTACTTTGAGCTCACAAAAAATGCAAATCCGGATGTCTTTAAGGGCTTGAGTCAGCTGTCTTCGAACACATCTTGAGCACGCTTTGCAATACTTCAGCACATCATGAATTATTGAATATTGCACAAACTAGCAATTTGGGAACTTCTGATGCACCTGTCTTTGCAAATAAGATCACTTATGTGATTTTGCAGCACAGTAATCAATCTTCCAGAGCAAAGGAAAACAGTCCAGTTGTTCTGCCTGAATTAAACTGTTTCACTTACTCATACATGTTACTGCTGTTTAAACACTTTTTACCATACTGTTTCAACATTCTTGAGTAAATTTCTACCAGTTTCACACATTCTGATAGTAAAACTCTTACTGAACGTTGCTCTTCTGGTGTACACATTTCAAGCAGAGCTGACATTCTGAAACAACAAAAGAGATAATGTTTAGTTTAATTATGTCAAACAGTTGATTAAATATGTTCCCATAAATGCCAACTTGACCCTCAAAAAGTTTCATTGTCATTGAATGAACCGCTTTTTCTTTACATCAATCTGTCTTGTTAATAACTGAACGTCCCTCATACTTATTTATTACTTTCGTGTAATCATCGCCTGGAATAAACATAATATAATATTATAAAAGAAAACATATTTCAATAATTATTAAATAGTTGAATCAAGATGCACAGTCTTAAGAAACAACAAAATATTCGACAGCATCAGCATATTGTTTCCTAGAATATCTTGGTTTTTAGCTTCTAATTTAAATTTACAACGCAATGCTGTATAACAAACAGTCCACAAGGATGTGGTGTATTGTTAGTTGGCAGCCGCAGTGAACACAAACTGGTGCATAGGTCTGATTGATTAGGTAAGATTAGTATGCCCTATTTGTAAACAGCAAATAACCACCTCTCTATGGTTATTCCTAATTGAAGAGCTCCATTGTTGCACAGTATCAATGAAGTATCAGAATTTATTATTGCTAAGGACTTGTAGCATATCTAGAATTTTAAACATCTTGCTTTTCACTGTTTTATGTTTGATCCATATAAGACAAGTATCAAAAAGCAAACCTAAACATTTAAAGTCAGGAAAGATTGGCTCTCCATTGAGAAGGATTTGTGAAATAAAAGGGTCTCGGAAGTTAGAAAAGACTACACATTCTGTTTTCTCAGGTGAGAATGTGAAACCCTGAACCAAGCTTCAAGGTGATATATAGTATTCTGTAGTAGTCTCTCAGATGTGGCTGTTGAACGGGTTGTGAGATATATATATATATACATAGAGCAGCAAAATCATCAACAAACAGAGAACATGAAACAGGTGGCACACATTTAGTATACTGTTGATGGCTTTAGTAAACAATGTAGTATTTAATACACTTCATTTTGCTTTTTCAACAATCCACAATCCATCTTTGTGGTCTTTTGTTCACCATGCGGTTGCTACCAAAAGCAATAATAATTGGTTTATGGTTAATGCCATAAAAGTCATCACATACAGACCAATTAAGACAACGGAGTAAACTTGATGAGCATAATGAGAGGTCAATGTATGAAAAAGTACCAGTCAATGACGATATAAATGTGCATGATCTATCATTCAGTAGAGACAGGTTCAAGTCCTGTCTCTCACTCTGTTTATGATATTCCTTGAGGGAAACAGATTGTTGAGCCCGATGAAATATAGTGGGTATTAAAGTCCCCTACTACTAACGATGAAGATGGTATTTAGATGAAGAGATTTTGTATATCTATTGCATCAAACTCAGAGTTCAGTGACAGATATAAATTGCATATGTGCAATTTGAAAGGGACAGAAATTTTTATGGTGATTGCAAGATGTATAGCTAGTAGTATCCTTGTAGTACAGAAATAGTCCCTGACTGTTATTCTGCATCTTGTTGCAGCAGGTGTACTTCCTGGAAGCACATATTAAAGGCTCATGTGCACTCATCAATACTGTAACATCTTTAATGTAACATCTTTGGTCAATCCTGACCAAAGATATAGAACGTTCCATTGGATAATATTCATAAATGAAGGTATATATATATATATATATATATAAATATATATAATAAAAATTAATTATAGGTGATTCAGTTTTGCTGTTTAGAATTTTTAATTTAAATAATCTCTGATGCCCTGGAATCAGGTGGTTCCTCAACCATATCCTCCAGTATATGAGTTGATGGTGGGGAAGACTTTGAAAAATGGGAAGCCAGATGACAACCCAGAGGGGATGTTTGTGTAAGGTATCTTAACAGGGAGATTATTGATGGCTTACCACTAGTATTTACTCCTTCCTGTAAAGACAAAACATTTGAACAGGAGATTTTGGAGGTATTCCACTAATTTCGGTGTCGCTGGCTGCAACTATTGACTTCTTGTTCATCTTAGTTAACTCCGAGATAGTAGCTGTGAGTGAAGCAACTTGATGAGATAACATCGGAACAAGGTTTTTTAACTCGATGCAGGATTTGCACTGCTGGTTACCCACATTTTCAGGGGCTTGTCTTGATGTAGCAGCGACAAATGATATGTCCAGTTTAACTAGGCTACAAGAGTTCAGTAGCTTTTTATACTGTGCGGCTGGAAAATATAGCTTCTGCTCAGTACAAATACCATATGGAATACTTATGCTAGTACACAAGAATTACCTTTTCTTCTTTAAATGTTGGGCTATCTCGGGAGCAAGCTGAATGTGGTCCACTTCAGTCTGCACATTTTTCATTCTCTTGGCAGTTAGTGTCATTGTGACATTCTTTAGCACATCTTTCAGTTTTCAAGCAAGATGTTGTAGTTTGGCTATACTCTTGACATTTAAAATATCACAATGGGTTGGGGATGAAAGGTCATACTCAAATTGAAAGGAAACTTATTTATTTTCTCTGGTGGTATGGGAAGGTTGAATTTATAAGGAAAGGTATAGGCTCTTCATTCTACTCTGGCATTTCTTTGTTCGCTTCACCTCTGCAATAACTTGGGATACGAAGCTCATCTGCTACTTCAGTAACATCAATCTAGAAGGTCCTGGCAAAAACTTACTCCAAGGCTTGTACTTCTGTGTACCTTTCAGCCATCCTCTTAAATACACAGAAAAATTAGTGCATACTATATGAGGCGCCCACATCTGATCACCAATTTTACACTAAAAGTACAATTGATATGCTTTTTTATTTAAAGGTGTAATGTTTTTTCTACTTGATTTTATGGTAAACTCACCACATACATAACAAAAGGCATCCACATAATTTACACAATTTTGAGACATTATGACACTGCACTGTTAACAAACTTAAGAGAGCAATAAGACTGAACAAAATTAATTCATATCTGAATTCAGTGCGTAACACAAACGACACAGCTGTGTTTTCAGTTACATGTTTTGACTTGCAAAGACATGATTAATCTTGTCCATGAAGGCTCACTCCTCAGTATTAGATATGATGTCATAATATGTGACTATGATATGATTTAATTCTTCATTTAGTACTGTTTATTTGTAACTTACAAATTATGTTAATAAAATTAAAGAATAAAAAATGAGCTAAAAAAATATAAAATCAAAGCTTTAAAATGCTAACTATATGTTGAAAAATGAAAAAAATCCTTTAATTAAAATTAAAAAATTTATTCAAAAATGGTGGGTGACAGAAAGATCCTGAGTTCATATTTGTTTTCAGCATCAAAAAACAGATTAAAATCATGCATTGCAGATTAGGAAACAAAAATTGTTTATCGATGTTATTGGTATATCAAAGATGATTATCTATTAAATATAGTACAAAAATAATATTTAATGAATAGAAGTGACATTACACATATTGCGTTTATGCAAGATGTTGCATAATAAAATTGAATATTATTATATTACTGGTCAAAATTCACTAGTGGGTCGGTATAATTTATGGTAGCCATACTATCCCAGTATGGCTACCGCTGTTATGTAGGGCTACACCTGTATTTAAACCTGCATCCCGCAGGTTTAAATACAGCTGCAGGTACAACTTTCAATCAGATATAACTGCCAATATCAACTCAGTTAACTTTGGTCAATTGAAAGTACTGTCAGAAAAATACCCTGAAGTAGATGAAATTAACTGCCAAAGTCTAATAGTTACAGTTTACAATGGAGGACGTTGTTTCTGTACAATGGAGGATGTTGTCAATGTATTGAAGGAAAAAAAACTCCACTAACAACAAAAATTATTGTCTTGCTCATCAATAATCTGTAAAAGAATATAAAATTTCTGCAAAGAGATTTTTCCCCAAATAAAATCCAAAAAACACCTATTTTTAAATACACTTCAATAACTTCATAGATTTAGTTCGAACCTTTAATAGAAGTTATTCAATATATTTTATTATTACGTTGGACATATTTTAATGAGGAAGATAACATGAACAAAATAACTGAAGAAAAACTTACTGGGGGTAAAAAAAAGGATTTTGTTGTACTGCAATACAAAGCTTTTTGACATCCATTATCCTAATGTACTGTAAACTATAAGTTGAAGAAAACTTTGCATAAAAAACACATATTAACATTTTGGATCATATCTCAAAAATGCTATTATCATTATCCATAAAAGTTTCACTTACTGTAAAAAAAATTTCATGACAAAACTTACACTTACCCCTCCAGATATACTTTGATCATCTCCAGCAGAGGAAATTTCTTCATCTATTTCACTCCCACTAGCAGATATTTGCCCTTTTTTAGTTTTATCACTTGTAGAAGATTGAAAATCTTCTTCATAATTGTTCTCTTGAGAATCTATACGTAAATTAATTTCAAAATAATTAAGACCTAGAAAATTCATTTATAAATAATAAAAAAATTTATAGTTTTATAAGCTATACAAAACATTTTTTTAAGCTTTATATATAAGCTGAAATATTTGTTATTTAACACTTCCATCTTTTTTTACATGGCTTATTCCTTTATCATAATTTCATTTCAATTAAAAACACATTATGTTTTTTATCATATTAATAACATAATTTATTACTGAATTTTAGTTAATTATTTGTTTATTTTTAATTTAGGAAATGTTAAAAACTTTATTTTTCCTTCTTAATTGGCAGAAAAATAATTAAAAAAAAAATCATCATTTTGCTATGGACTGGTTTGAATAATGAGGACAGGAGAGTTTATGCTTATATTATGCATAATGTAGGCAACCTGGTATTGCTTACTATTTTAGAAAGCATACTAATTTAAAATAATGCTAATTAACTGAAATTATATAATTTATTACTAAATGAAATTCAACATGATTTTATCAAGCTGAGAAATAAATGTCTAACTGAAATATAACAGTCATGAAGATAGATTTTTTTTTATCACTATGTTAACAGAGTGCTCCAATTTCATATATACAAATGATATTGTTAAGTGTGAAAAATAACATTTAACAGTCTAATTTAAAGTTATTTTAAAAGAGCTTATTCGTGAGGTCCCCAATTAATATACATTTTTAATCAATAGATAAATTCATTTCCTCATATCTACTCATGCAATTCATTATTAAGGTATTAATTTGATAATGGTGGCAAAAGTAGCAATAATAAAAAGCAAATCATTCCTCTAATTTGATTTAAAAAAATCTGAATAACAGGTTACAAGAATAAATTTTTCAATTTCTTCACAGCATAAAACATAGCTGGATTATTTAACAATTTTTATGGATTTTATAACAATTTCATATCCTAACACTCAATACGCAGAAAGTAAAACCGTAGGAAATTCAAATTAAAGTATATATATATATATATATATATATATATATATATATACATTAAGAAACCTTTGGGTTCTGACTTATAAAGCATAAAATATAATTTTAATGCCTAGAATTTTAGTTTTAATACACCAAAAATAGTATTTCTTAAAATTTATTGAGTAATTTTATTTTACTTTTCCCTATGTCAACTAGTTATTTTATTATTTTAACCTATACACTGCACATGAGTATTTTTAAAATGATAACAGATATACTGAAAGAAAGTCATCAATATCATACCATTTTTATATATTCAAGTTAAAAAAAAATTATATAAATCTCATGACATTTTACATACCACTCAGTCCTTGATCTAATAGTGCTTTTATATCACTTGTAACTTCTTTCTGACCAAATAATTGTTTTCCTACTTGCACTTGTCCATTTGCAAGTGGAGCTAGTGGTGGAAGTCCACCTAATGAAGATAATGAACTGTTGTTCACGGACTTAATGCTGAAACACATAAAAATAGTATACATCTTTTTTTTTAATGAAAATTGTATAAAAGCACAACTTTTTTAGTAAGAATCAGTCTGACTTTTGGAAAGCTCTAAGCACAGAACAAGCTCTACTGAATCTAATATGTAAGATCTATAATGTATTAGTAGTTGCTTTTCATATGTGTTATTTATTGACATCTCTATGACATTCGATATAGTTGACCATGATAAGGTGCTGGAGATTCTTTGGTTTGTGGGCATGAGAGATACTGCTTTTAGACTTTCCCAAAGTTACATAATAACAGGGTTCAGTCTGTTAAAGAGAGTAATGATATCAGTTCAATGATTATAGTAAAATATGACATTCCTCAAGGTTCTGTTTTAGGCCCTGCTTTGTTTCTTATTTATGTCAGTATCTTGTATAATGCAAAATTGTATGGTCAAATCAATGTCTTTGGTTTTCCTTTATATTCTGAGGATGCACAGTCCAATAAATGTAACACAGAGTAGGATTTGGTTAAATTGAATTAATGGTTTGTTAAACAATTTTTAACTCTTAGTTCCAAAACTAAATATATAATTTTTAGTCAGAGAAAAAACATTTTTTTGGGGATGGTCCATTAATTTATCATAATACTACGGGTTGTGATAGAATTCCTGGCTTGTGTTCCAGCATGAAAATTGAGAATGTGACTGTTTTTAAATAAATAGGGTGCATTTGGCTCTGAGTAGGAGAAAATATGTTAAATATATTAATAATACTCTTTATATTTTTTAGAAAACTTTACTTTTACATAATTTAAGCATTACAGATGCTTTAAAATATAACATTATGTTTTTACACAATCTTGGTTCTGCAACAGCATTACATGCTGGAACATATAATTGTATAGTCAGCAAAACATTCAAAATACAGAACCATACTATAATTAATTATGTATTTCAAATCATGCATTTTTCCTTCAATTCAATTCTTTCAACAATTAAGAATTTTGCCATTATGTAAATTATTTATCTTTAACCTTTCTGTTCTTTTATTGCTATAGTGGTGATTTTTCACTTAGAATAACAAGTAGTAATCTCATGGTAAATTTAAAATTGCTGTTTCTAAAAAGTTAAGATGCATTGTTGTAAAAATATTTTATATTGCTCAGTATATTTTTATACAACAGATTGTCTGCAGATGAAAAAAAATCCAACATTGGCTGGTTTTTAGTAATAAATTGAAAAAAGATGGTTTTTTTCAGGTGATGATATTGAAAGGTTTAATAAAATTACAATATGATGCTATTTTTGAATTTATTTAATGACAAGTATATCAGTAACTTTTAAATGTTTCAAAATGAAAACTCATTACTTAATTTTATTTACATGTTTTGTGATGAAATTCCTTTGTATAAATGTCTTTATACATGTTTACATGTGCGTTTAGTTTGTATAACATGCATTTTATTAAATCAGCCTAGGACACTATTTTATCTTTTTTATATCTTCTAAATTTTAAGATAAACTCTAATCTGGCCTATCCTTTGGATTACCTAACTACCTTCTATTATTTTTTTTATCTTCAGTAATTTGACACGTTTGATGCAGCTCTTCAAGATTCCCTAACTAGTGCCAGTCGTTTCATTTCAGTATACCCCCTACATCCTACACACCTAACAATTTGTTTTACATATTCCAAGTGTAGCCTGCATGCACAATTTTTCCCTTCTATCTGTTCCTCCAATATTAAAGCGACTATTCCAGGATGCCTTAATATGTGGCCTATAAGTCTGTCTCTTCTTCTACCTACATTTTTCCAAATGCTTCACCTACAATATTTCCTTCCTTGCCTTTTCTGATGCTTGTATCTCAAACTATTATTATATTTTCATCCCCTTTTATGTGTTTAACTGCTTCGTAAATTTCTTCGCATACTACCCCTCTACCTCATCATCATCATGGGCACTTGTAGGCATATAGACGTTAACATTGTCAGCTTAGGTTTTGATTTTATCCTGATTACAATGAGTCTAGTGCTATGCTTTTTGAAATACTCTACTCTCTTCTCTATCATCTTGTTCATTATGAAATCTACTCCTGCCTGCCTTTATTTGATGCTGAATTAATTATTCTAAAGTCACCTCACCAAAAGTCGTTTTCCTCTTCCCACCGAACCTTGCTAATTCCTACTACATCTGCATTTAACCTACCCATTTCCCTCTTTACATTTTCTTATCTACCACCCTTTTTGGGAATTCTAACATTCCATAGTACTCTGATACATAGAATGTTTTTTTTTTTTACTTTTTTGGTGACCCCTTCATTAGCAGTCCTCACTTTGAGATTTGAACAGGGGAATAGTTTACCTCTAGAATATTTTACCAAGGAAGGCGCCTCCATCTTTGTTACATGAAAATGCAGATAGCTACATTTTCTTGGAAAAAAAAGAGCTGTTATTTTCCAATGCTTTCAGCTGTGTAGTACTCGGAAGATTGAGTGATGTTGATATGACTGTTAAGTTTTCTTAACCTACACACTTCAACAGCTACTGAAACAGTTGCTGCCCTCTTTCAGGAATCATTCCTTAGTCTGGCTATCAAATGATACCACTCTGATGTGGTTGCACCTTTGGTCCAGCTACTCCGTATCACTGAGCACTCAAGCCCCCTCACCACTCTCATCGTTCACAGAGAGGGGCCATCTATTATAATTATTATTTTGGGTAGGAGTATTATGGAACATTTATAGTACGTAATTTATTTTGTTTTTAAAAAAATGAAACTTATTATTTTGTATTGTTACTTGCATTTTATTCTTTAATTATGATCACATTTTTTAAAAGTATTTTTGCAATGTCTTTAGGTATTGCATAATGTATGGTGTTGATAATAAAGAAATAATTACGGTTTTTTTATACATTTATTACAGGTAGCTTGTATGGAATACAAACTACAGCTAATTTAATAAAAAGAAAGGAAATAAACTTTTGACAGCAGAAACTATGAGTTAGTTTTCTTTAATACCATCAGTCTTGAATACTCTGGACAGCATCTCATATTTGTTTGCATAACAAACAGCAAACGTAGTTACTTAATCAAAAAAAAAAAAACACTGAATGTGTTAAAATGAATGAAAAAGTCCTGAAACCTGAAAGAGCATTTCGAGAAATAATATTGAAACTTATAATGTTTACATGAAATACCATATGAAAATCAAAACAAATTATTAATCACATAATTGATTAATTCAATTCTCAAGAATTAAAAAACTAGAGAACCATATTGGAAATCTGCTGATAAATCTCCTACAAAAAAGAAAAAAAATATCGATATATAATTTTATTCTATAAGCTCTGATCTTATAAAATAAATCTATCATAAATTAAATCACTGGAACATAAAAAACTTACTTTGCTTGACTAACATCTAATTTTAATGAGTCTGGTTTTCGTATATTAGGTTGAGGCACTGAATTTTGTTGAGCTGATGATAGTTTCACATCATTTAAAAGTTGTTTATTATCTACAGTTTGCTCTTTTGTATTTTCAGTCTGTTTTAATGATCCATTTAAAGCAATACTATTCTTGATATTACCTAAATTATCATTTTTCAGTAGTCCAGTATATGTATTTCCTGATGTCGGTAACTTAATTTCTGTTTTTTCTTCAGCTAATTTTATGAGACCTATATCTTCTTTTGTAGAAATATCAGACCGACAACTTAAATCCTGTTTAAAAAATGAAAAAAAAAGATAATAATGAATAAATGAAAAATATTTTTATAGCAATTAACAAGAAACTCAGATTCAAATTCTGAAACTATCCTTTTAATTTATTACATGTAACTGGAACAGTGTATCTCAATCATGACTAAACATGTACACTTGTCTAGTTTATAAGTATAAAATAAAAGAGATAAGCAAGTATAATGAAAAACATTTTTATATTAATTAACAAGAAATTCAGATTCAAATTTTGGACTATTCTTTTAAATTGTTACATGTAACTGTAACAGTGTAATCCCAATCATGGCTAAAAACGTGTACTTGTCTAGTTAATAAGCATCACAGTTTATACTAAAGATTATAATGATACTAAGAAAAGGAAGGAAGTATAAAAGATGTACTTTTTTTTATCAGCCTTAAACAGGTTTAGAGATCACATTTGATAATGTAAATGTAACAATGTAACAATTATGTAAAAGATTTAAAATAAATTTCATTGGCTTGATGTACAGGAAAAGAAAACTTAAACCTATATAAGTGAAGTTGCAGTGAATGAGTAGAAGATGAAGAAAGGTGGAGGTTTTCATAGAAAAGAACGAGACAAAGATCCATTCCATTTATTTTGAATGTACATAGAAGGAATGCAGGAGTAGAAGAGCAGATCAGAATAATATCTAAGGAAAAAGTATCAACTTTTATTTGCTTTGTTCTTTTTGAAGAAATAAAATAAAAAATGTTATAAAAAATTCTTTATGGCATGGATTCATTGCTAGGAGAGAAATTCAGAGTGGACATAAAGATGGAAAATGAGGAACTTAACATTAGAGTAGAAGTATACATTAGAATCTGAAGTAATTTTTTTTATTTGGATAATAAAATTACAAAGGATAAATGAAGTAAGAGAGATCAAAACCAGACTAGCAGAATCAGGAAAACTTTCATACATGACGTTTTCTAATATTATCAATCTACGTATTAAAAAAAAAAATCTTTAAACATATTGGTATGGACTGTAGTG
The DNA here is from genome assembly GCF_047948215.1 of Lycorma delicatula. NCBI lineage: Eukaryota > Metazoa > Arthropoda > Insecta > Hemiptera > Fulgoridae > Lycorma > Lycorma delicatula. The sequence continues at coordinate 128,258,457 of NC_134457.1, forward strand.
CTTTGGAGTAGCAAAACATATATAATGTACAAAAAGGAAAAGAATACCCAATTATTCACTTATGGATCCCTTGAAAAGAAAAGAATAGAGGCTTTTGAAAAGATATATTATAGGAGGAAGTTATAAATTAGGTAAATGGATAATTATTTAAAATAAAGGGTCAAAAAATGAAGAATAGATAAAAGATTTGTCACAGAAACTTTTAAAGTGTTGAACTAGGAACACGCATACAATAAGACATACAGGATTAATACTGGGATCCATTATCTAAAAATTGTGGAAGAAGGCACAGATTGCAATATATAAAACAGATAACGTAAATAACAGATAACAGATGAAGTAAGATATAACAATTATGTTAAAGGTAAAAAATTCACACACAGAAAGGAATAAGAAAAAGCATACATTGCTTTACAAAGATTCAAGATGCTAAATATAAATTATTATTATAAATGCCAAAGAGCTGGTTAAGAATGAAGAGGTCTTTTCTCTTCAGTCCCCATCACTCAACTTTACCCTACTTTTCATTTTATTACTTTCTTGAAATTAGTGTTCACTAAAATATTAATTCAATCCAATGTTTCCAACACTTACAGGAGTTCTTTTTTACTTACATCTATAATCTCAAAACAACAGTACAGCTTCCATCTTGTATGTACGTATAAACATAAGTAGTAATTATAAATAATTTTTAAAATTTGAAGGTAAACAAAAACTTTTACTGTTTTGTCTTATCTACCACTTATATTGTTGAAATAATACAATTACTGATACCATAAATGATGCTGCTCATAATATTCCTGATATTAGTTAGTTTGTAAAGGAAATTTAATTAACCAAAATAACATACATTCTCTGTTTATCTAATGCCATATCATAATAATTCATATTACTCCTGCATTGCTTCTGTATACATTGAAAATGTGTGGAATGGATCTTTGTGGAATTCCTTTATATCAAAACCTACACCTTTCTTCATCTTCTATTCATTCACTGCAACCTGACTTGCACAGATTTAAGTTTTCTTTTCCTATATATCAGAGATTCTTATATATCAAGGATTTCTTTTAAATCTTTTACATAATTATTATATTTATATTATAAATGCCTTTTTCATATCAACCTAAGGCAGATAAAAAATGAAAGTATAAGTGATGTACTCATTACTTATTCTTCCTTCCTCTTCTTAGTATGCATTATTATACTGCAGTAACTTCTAAACTAGACAAATGCACATTTTTAGCCATGATTGAGATAGAGGTTACACTGTTTCAGTTTCATGTAATAAATTAAAAGGATAGTTTCAGAAATTGAATCTGCATTTCTTATTAATTAATATAAAAATATTTTTCACTATACTTTCTTTATTTATTACTTAACAGAAATAACTTCATTCTCAACTCAGTACCATGGATTTCATAACTGAATTTTCACTGTTCAAATTAGCCAGAAATATTGACTGGAAGGAAAAGGCAACTCAATTTTTATAAAATTATGGTATTCTTCATTAAACCTATTTATGAGAGAATGGCCATCAGACCATCAAACTGAAAACGAGCATAAAAATAGTATTCCTGATGGAAGAACTGTTTACAGTTGTATGCCAATTATTAATGAAAAATAAGAGAATAAATTGATAGACCACTGAATATTGTGGAGATTGATGTCACAGTTTTTCAAATGGAAAAACAATGCTGGATATGTATATCAACCATAGTGGGTGTATGTTAGCATATGCCATATTCCCAATATAATATTCCAGTATAATGTACACTGAATAACTGCTTCATGTATGCTTTACTAAATTGTATGGTGAAACATTATTTTTCATCATACTGGAGTAGATCTATAATAGGTACAATTATAATTTCTAGTTTCTGAAATTAATATACACTATAAAATTTGGACATTCTAAACATACATTTCACCCATCCTGTGACTAGAGCACTCACATAAACTATGAAGTTGATGTGGATGTCTGTGAAGTAAAGAAATCAAGTAAAAGCTGGCATGACATCCCATCAATCACTAGACTCATGGATATATGAATATGTATGATGGAAGTGACATGCAGACAGTGATTTATGTCAGTTAATGCTACAACATAATGGAATTTTGGCTTTCTGAATAAAAACTTCCATAGAACAAGTAACTGCAATATTTACTTAACTTTCTGTATAGTTCAGTATTCTTATTTTGGTACTGAAGAGTAAAAACAATGATAAACGAGAACAGAACTAACAAAACAGTTGGTAGGGACATAAGAGAAAACCCTGAATGAAATCAAATTCATTTCTGATTGACTTTTTAAGGCCACAGAGAGAGGTTTAGAATGAACATCAATTTTGGATTATTGGAAGAGTATATTGAAAAATGCATTTACTATTTACTTTACAGCAACATGTCATTAACTGCAGTCAGCTTAACCCAATACAATAAACATAAACAGTGCACATTCTTTACAATATATTATCATCATCATAAGGCTTTCTACTCTGATATAACTATTATTAAAATTATTTATTATTTAGAATTTAATATCTTTAACAATGAGGATAGTAAAAACACTTGATTTCTACCATGCTTACTTTTCTTTTACAGCATTTTGTATTACAACACTGTAACAAGGCTGTACATAGCATTGTCCTCACTTAATTACATTCTAATGTAATTCTATCCTTCAGTAAAATATTCTTTTACAGCAGACTGTAATTGTTTTTTACAATGTGCTCTTTAAAAATTGAGGTGTGTCTTATAATCACAGGCAAAAAAATGTTCTACAAAAAGAAAATAAAGAACCTCCAAGTAAAACGTAACATCACTTTTGTATTACACTTTTTCAGTATGTGAATATAATTTTGAACAGAGCTGTTTAATCTTTAAACATTTTGTAAACGTTGCTCAAAGTAATTCATGAGAAAAAAATTTTTAAAACCCTTCAAAAATCATCTCATTTTTGTCAAATCTACTGGTGATGACAACACATTTCTAATCTCAAAAGAGCAGCACAGCTCTCATCTTATATGTATGTATTAACATAAGTAATAATTGTAAATAGTTTTAAAATTTTAAATTTGAGTAAATGTTTATTAAATTAATGTAAATTTTAATAAGTTGTCTAATTATTGATAATAAACATGACGGATGTTTTAGTTGTATAAAACCAATTAGTTTTGCTTTATCTTTTCAGTTTTTTAAACTGATAACTTAATATAAAGAAAGAGCTATGCTAAACAGTTACAGAAATAAACTGAAAATTAAATATTAGAAAACTGTTTACAAGAAAAAAAATTAAATCTAAAACTATGTAAGCCATTTTGAATATATGATTCAACAACACCAGTAGAAACTAAGAAAGTAATACGTAAAAAATTAAATAAAAGAAGTACAAGGTGTTATCCAAAAGTTCCCAAAATTAGTCTACTAAAAATAAATATATTAAAATTATTGGCCTCATTTCCATTCAAAGCAGATTCTTTCTGTACATATAGTAGCGCAATCCTAGTTTTTTCCATGAATGAAAATACATTTGAAAGTCATCTTTCACCAGAGCATTCATTACCTCTCATGACTCGGCCTCAATGGTCTTAAAATGATCTCTTAGTTTTAATTTCATTTTTAGAAATAGGAAGAAGTTACACAGGAAAAGATCTGGTTAACAGGGAAGGTGTTCAATAGCTATCAAAAGTTAGTAGATGCCAAAAATTTACAAACAAGTGATGTGTGAGCAGTTGAATTATCATGGTGTAGAAACTAACATTTGTAGTACCACTTTTCAGTCTCTTAGCATCAGATATTATCTCTGAGCTCCTGTTTTGTGTCAGCCATAGCTATGAACTTGTGACTCATTATCAGCAATGATGCTGGAAATGAAGTTGATTAATTTCAGATAATTCTTTAAGTTCAGTGAAGACATGAACGTATGTAGTAGCTTTTCTTCACTGCTGAGCAGTCTTAGAACAAATTTTTCAGTACTACCCTGAAACAGAATTCACTGACAAATATCACATGATAGGCCCACAATCTTGTGTATGTCACAAATTAATCAATTTTGTCTTTGTAGGATAGCTTCACACTCTTTTTGCTACATCTTAAAAGAATGCTTCTGGTTGAAGGATTATAGAAAGCTTGTCATCATCAACTCATTGTTGTCCATTTTTAAAATACGTGTACACATTGCAGTTTGGGTTTGGTCTAAATAAAAAACTTAACAATGCTTGCAATTGGTGGGTTTCTGTAGCTGTCTTGTTGGGTATACATTGGGATTTGATTAAGTCCATTGATCTTCAACATCATTAATTTTCACTTCACTATAGATTCACAAAATTACAAAAACTCATGGGTAGAAGTCACAAAATTCAAAATAAGGATCCACTTAGCCCACTAAAAAGAAATGCATCTTGTACTAACCTAGTGATACTCATCTGTAATTCACTTGGTTGAAATGATAAATTTAAATTTCAGGAACTTTTACGTAACACCTTGTAATAATAAATATTAATTAATGAATAAACAATACTAATGAAATTCTTTAAAATGAGAATTTAACAGCATTAATAGAATAAAGACATAAAACCAACCATAGTAGTTTTAGGCAATCTCATGAGAAAGCTTAAGTTAGCTTACCAACTAAATCTAAACACATACTGCCCACCACAACCTAATGCTCAAACATTATATACATAACTGTATAAGAAAAAAATTTATCAAAAGAAAAAGATATATAAACCTTAAACCAATTAAATAGACACGATAATAGACTTAATGTTCTTACGATAGAAAACCTTCACAAAACAATTTTTAATAAATAGAAAATTCTAAAAAGCTGCTGACTTGGTCCTTCATTTTTATTCAAAAATGATGTTTCTGCATCATTAATAATAAAGTAAGTTTCCCAAATACTAATTCTTGTTTACTGCAGATATTTATTTAAATTCTTGCTTCTAATACAATCATTTTGTGACTAATTTCCAGACAATGTTGAGCTGCAACTGATTTCTCTGGTCATCTATATTTATAATGAGCCAAGTGTTTTACTATTCTAACTTCAATTTTTCTTTTAGTTTGCCCTATAGGTGCAATTTTAAAATATTTTCTTAACAAATCAATTTGTAAATACCTATCATTTCAACAGGTTTAGTTTTAACTTAGACATTTCCAAGGACAGAGGCCAATTTCCTAGATATTGCTATACTAATATTAGAGTTGTATCACCAGTTTTATCTTTCTTCTGATATTTTTATCTTATCAAACCTTATGCAAGAGGTGAAAGGACATGTATTAATTAAGTCATGGTAGGCAATTGGATTAGAGTTTTCAGTGATTTGGATGTTTTTAAGCTAATTTTAAAGTTTTGATCAGGACTGCCAGAAACAATAACAACACTTTTTTTATACTTACTACAGTATTTTATTACTGCAACTAGAACTTGGTTTATAGTATTTCATAAGAATTTCTTTTTTAATTAATCTTTATTATTACTTTTTTGTTTATTTACTTTCTTTTTTATAAACTACCAATTTCAACATGAAGTAATGTTGTCTGACATAACTGTTTTAACACCAATGTTTGGTTTTAAGATAAGTAATCTTTTACAAATGCCAACTTAAATAACTAAAACATTGTTATAAGTGTTTCCTAATAATAATGATGTTTGTACCCATCAATTCCCTAACTACCAAAACCTTTTAATTCTTTCCTCCATTAACAGTGACAAGAATGAATCTTTAGCAGTAAGCTATTTCCCAGCTATGTTTCTTTTACTGTATTTTCATAAGTTTGTAAACATACAAACAAGTTGACCATGAATATAATATGTTTACTCATCCTTTCAGCTTACTGATTTAATGGATATTTCTTTTCTAATCATGCACGGAAAAATTTTTTTTTTTCTTTTTTTTCCTTACCAACAGCTGTGAATGATATACAACATATAAACATAATGAAACAACAATATACTCATATAACAAATATACAATTAAAACTTACATCATATTCGTCATCTGTATGTGATTTAAACGCACTCTGTACAACTTGAAGCAACAGAGGTGTAGTTTTCTTTACTGAAATCAAAATAAAAATATTTGAATTAATAAATTATTACTTAATCAGAGCAAATAATTAATAAAAGCTGTACATACCCAACATAAAATAACGAAAAATCAAACATTTCACTAAAATAATTTTTAGTAAAGGAAGATCTTCCTCTACAAAAGTTTAACATTTCTAACAAATTCAACTAATTCCTTCAAAATAAAACCGTGAGCAATAAAATTCAAGAAGAAATTAAAATTAAAAATAATAAAATAAAAAATAAAAATAAATTAAAATATTTAATTAAAATTAAATTGGATATTACATTAAATTTTCTTTTTTATTAATTTACTCACATCTGGTGTCATTTTATAATCAGTTTCTGTTAAATATTTTTTGACTGGAAAAAATGTTTACTACCACCAGAATACTTGTAATTGAATACATAATACTTGTAATTGTTTTATGGACATTCAAATTTTCTTAAAGACAGAAAATGAATGGAACAGAAATGTATACGTATTATGTAGTAATAATGATGTTTGATATAAAGAAACCAATGAAAGCGTATTTTACTAACCTATGATTTTTAAAATCATTAAAATCTATTATATCTTACAAGGTGTGCAAATAATAATAATGGGGTATTAATGCTATTTAATATCTCTTAGCTTTGACTTACAGAAATGAATCATAAATAAAAAGAAAGAATAACTCTTATAGTTTTTCCCTATTAGTGTTCAATGTGAACACCTTTCTTCTCGTGGCACACATCCAACCAACAACAGTTCATCCTATACTTTAACCAGCATGTCTGAAGTAATGGAAATGACAGCTCCTTCAATCCTGTGTCTCGAATTGGATAGATCAGTAGGTAGTGAAGACACATACACACACAAGATCCTTATAAACCCCAAAGGAATAAAACACATTGAATTGGATCGGTTAACCTTGGAGGCTACCACAAACAAGCTCTTTCATTGGGTCTATGCTGCCAATTCAGCAGTTGGGGAAATTATCTTTTAACTAATTCTGTACAGATGTATGCAAGTGAGGAGGTGCACCATCTTGTATGTTAATGTTTCCATTAAGTTGTTGATTCATCAATACAATCAATATTATTACAAATGTCATCAATTTCAAGCTGCAACACTTTGATTGGTAAGCTGATGCACACATCATACTCAGCAGCCTTAAAACCTGTACCAGTTCTTAATGGTACGGATACATATGTAAGTGTTTTCTTAAAACATTCTACACTATCATCACTGACTTTGATAGTTCGTGCCTGGTCTTCCTAACAGTTGTTTAAGGACTACACAGGAAAGACTCCCTGACACAATTACCATTTTCTTCAAACACCCTTGGTTCTCCTGTACTCTTTTCTAATCACTCTGGTCTCTTGATTCGAGCAGTGTTCATTGTTTTGAGTTTTGTCAGTACTATTCCGAACTGGCGGTCGAGTGTGTACCTTTCACCAGTGTCTGTGTTTTAATGAAATAGTGTTTCTGCAATGTTTAGTGTCAGTAGAATTTACACTATTATATACAGTTCACAGAGTTGAAGTTATAACACGCATGATTTGTTTGAGCACCCGTCTCATCATGGTCAAACAGTGGCAACAACTTTGTGCAAAGAGTGGCAAGAGCCCTTGCGCTCTTATAAGAGCAAGGGCCATAATCTGTGATAACATGCTCGTTTCTCAACATCACGTACATGATCCAACAGCAACGAAGAGGTATAGTGAGTGACAGGAGAATACAGAAGGTCTTCAGCTACCTGTAGTTTGCTGTGGGTGGTAGTCACACTTGTGAGTTTGCCCAAAACTGAAGTAGTAGGAAGAAAGCGAGAATTAATCCAGACTGTAAGGAAACTTCGGCCGTGTCCAAATTCCAAGTAGTTAGCAAGTCCAGGTGAAAGAGGAAGCTGGAATCTTTAACTTCAGAAAACTAGTAGAGACATCCACATGGGGAATAAGTTCAATAACAGAGGCATTTCAACTTGTGAAAGGCAGACCTGGTAGTTCTGCCTCGCTGGTCAAAGCGACTAAAGACAATATAGACTATATTATCAGTTTCTTGGAGCTCTCCTGCAGCATAGATGCTGGTGCGAAGAAGACAATTCTTCCTCAGCTGTCCAAAGTAAGAGAGGTTCTTTCTGCATTGGCAGAAGAGTATGAAACCATGGCCTCCAAGCCAAAGGAGGTCAAGGTGGTGCAGAAGACAGTTCAGGCCCCAGCACAGCACAGAGGTAATCAAAAGCAAAGGGAAGCCAGCCAGGCAGTAAATAAGCCTGAGGTTCTGTTCATAAACAAGGCACAGGAATCCACAAAGTCGATAAAGGATCTAAAAAAGGACTTTTAGGCTGCCCTTTGTGACAGCTAAAAGGGCCTTAAGATCCAAGACATTAAAGAGACCAGCAAAGAACTAGTAGTAGTGGCTGATAACAAGGAGACAGTCCGAGTCATCACGGACTCTCCTGACATAAAGAAGCTTGACATGAAAGTGGATCCCAAATGAAGACAGGCCCCAGGTCATTGTCTATGACATTGACTGCAGTTTGTCTGATGAGGAGGTTCTGACTTTCATATGAGACCTGAGCACTGATCAGGAAAAGGCTACTTTTGAAAAGAAATGCAGGATGATCTTCAAGACTGGAAAACATGGAGTGTTTGAAGTAGGTGCTTGTCTCTATCATAAATTCTTGGCAGTGGGTAGGTTATTGGTCGATTTCATCCTGTTGGATCAAGGAATATCTTAACGTGCAGCAATGCTTTAAGTGTTATTGTTTCGGCAACAGAGCCAAGTTTTGTAAGAATGCATCAGTCTGCGTACACTGTGGTGAGGAGGGCCACAAGTGCGACAATTTTTCGCAAAAGAAAGAGGTTCCGACTTGCATTAATTGTAAAACATTACACAAGAATCATAGGCACTCTATGCCTAAGCAGGGTAGTTGCTGCTTGAGAGCAGTTGAGATGTATTTCAACACTTTGGATGGTTAGATTCGGTGAACTAAATGCCCAGGGTGCCTATGTTGTAGAAGTTGAGTTAGGTGAGGTCATCGAACAGCGAAGCCTCGATGTACTTCTGCAACACCCATACATGATCAAAGGTGGTCTGCCAGGTTTCCAAGGCTGGAAAAAGTTTTTCATTGGTTGCAACAGTAAGTCTCCCATTCTGTGCAGGAAGTCTTTAGATAGTGTCTTTGTATGGCAAGCCCCTGACGTGCAAAATATCATTGTTAAGCTCGTCGCACATGGTACGGACCTAGTTGTAGTTAGTTCATACTTTCAGTACAAAGATCCCACTAAATAGCATTTGGAGAGATGGGGCAGAATATTTAAGTTAGTAGGTGATCGTCTGATTTTGATAGGTGCTGATGCGAATGCCAAATCACCTCTTTGGCACAGTGGGATAACGGATGATGGCGGCAAATTGGTCGAAGGTTTCATCATGCAACATAATTTTGATGTCTTTAATGTCATAGGCAAGTTGGCTACCTATGCTGGCATAGTTAAAGGACAGAGGACTTTCCATGGTACCAACAACATTGATGTTACCACTGGTAAGGATTCCCTGGTAGGATTCAGAACTGGTTGGTAGTCGATGACTGCATGACCGATCATTGGCTAATAGTTTTCAATTTGGTTAGGTCTTCTAAGTGTGATTCCTGGCACTCTTTTGTTCAGGAGTGGGGAAATAAAGATCATGAGTTATTGTTTACAGAGTTCTTGGGCATAAAAACAAAAAAGATGTCTGTTCTTCTGTCTGCTATCTTGACACAGGATGGAGTTGTAATAGATAAAGATTGTGTTCTCAATCTTCTGATGAACGATCTACTTCCTGATGACACTGAGATTGGTGAAACCTCATATCATCGACGTGTCTGAAGGTAAGTTGCAAGTTTTTGCTCTGATTCAGACTTCTGAGATTGCTGAGGCAGAACTCCACCAAGTAATCTGTAGTTTAGCTAGCTCCTTGTTTGCACGCTGCCAGTGGTTCTTGGTCCCCTTACTAGGTTTTTTAACAGAATGCTTTTTGCTGGGTATTTCCCAACTTGTTGGAAAGGTGGTTGTTGAAATTACTCTTCAAAAGTGGCAACAAAGACTCAACTGTGAGTTCTTCTTACCATCCTCTGACTCTCCTGCCTGTTCTACGGTTTTCGAAAAGTTCTGTAGCTTCACATTAATGGTAGACTGACTTCTGATCGATTATTAATGGATGACCAATATGCGTTTCACCCTGGTAAGACCACATAGGATGCTATTCTTAAAGTGACAGATATAGCTTCATCCAGTGAGTACAAATATATACTCCGTATCTTTTTAGACACATCTGGGGGCCTTCAATAACTTGTGGTGGCTCTCTGCATTGTTTCAATTGCAGAGGTGTGGTTGCACACAAACTAAGATAGTGACTCTCTTGAGCTATTTCCGCAAACCAGGCAGTCATCCTTCAACATGGTGGTTTGAAAGTAGTAAAGACCCTGTCTAAAGGTTGTCCACAAGGCAGTGTTTTAGGTCCCCCTTGTCTGGATGGTTGAATTCGACTCTCTGATGTGGTTGAGATTCCCGTGGCTGCCGCATCATCGCTTATGCCGATGATGGGTTGCTGCTGGAAAGGAAACTTGAGGATTGAGATAAAGTTTCGAGCGACTCGGTCATGTAAGGTTCTAAGGTTATGGAGTCTTCAGCATAAGTTGGTATTTAGTTCAGAAAAGATCAATATGATTTTTCTGAAAAGCCACCTAGCCACGCGACTCATCATCTGCGAGTTTTGATGGGTGGCATTCCCATTAGTTGTTATGTTACCATTCAGAAATATCTGGGTGTAATCCTTGATGAGAAACATCAAGTCAAGGAGCAGCACCTGCAGTTTGTCGCAAGAAAGGCAATTGATGCTTTCTTTGGTGTTAATAGGGTCATCCATCCCGATTGGAGGATGAATTTCTGTACCCTGTGGATTCTTTATAAAGGAGTTTGTGAGGCCATAATGTTATACACTGCATCCGTCTGGGCTCATCATATGCAATTTCATTATTATAGGGATATTTTATTGAGCTCAGCATCTTCCATTGCTAGCTGTTATCGGGGACTACAGAACTATCTCATGAGAGGCAGTCTCTGTAATCGCCGGCACAAAACCTACAGATATTCTAGCTACGGTTCATAGCAAGCGGTATGTTTCAAAGGAGGAAAACCTTCTTCTCCCACGGCATGTGCAAGAAATTGAAGATGAAGGTTTTGACTTTTGGCAAGTTAGGTGGAACAAATCTTCTACTGGTCAATATAAGCATGGTATATTCCCAGATGTTAGAGGTTTGTGAGTGGTTAAGTGGATTTCCCCCAATTGGAATATAACACAATTTCTGTTGGGACATGGTGCCTTATGGGACAAATTGGCTAGGTTTGGTTTAGTTGATTCGGGCCTTTGTCCGGATTGTAGAGTTGATGACAATGTGGACCATTGTCTCCAGTACGAGGTTGAATGAACCAAAGTTGTTAGGTAATTTGAGAGAGTTAACTTCTTTCTAGATCTGAGGGTCAACTGGAAGACCCAAGGAGAGTGGTCCATTATGGCTGGCCCTCCATTTCCTCGCACAGTGTAGGACAGCTGAGGGGATATGTAGAGTACTTAACTTGGGTAGCTACGGTTCTGCCTGTACAGTTAATTGACAAGAGCGGTCTCTGAATGTGATAAAGTAAATGTCATGTGGGACTCTGTGATGGAACCGAGTGGGAGAAGGAAGTCTGTTCTCAACTTCCTGGTGGACCAGACCAGAGTGTGTAGTAGTTGCTAAATTAATGAGGTAAACTTGATCAGTTGTGATCAACTGTGGGAACTAGGTTCAAGTTACTGTTGTTGCAATTAACACATTCTGTAGTACGCTTTAGAGCAGATTTAAAATTCAAATTCCGAAGTACAAGACATTTACAATCACTTACAGTCAGATAAAATGTGAACCAGGCACGGGGTTTGTGCTTCTGTGAACTCAGTTAGCTAGTTCACAGAGCAAAAATTAGGACAGAAGAGATAAGATGTTCAAAAGAAGCCTACAGCGAAGGCAAAGGCTGAGTTAAAAAAAAGTATCTCTAATGTAAATGTCTACCGAGGCATTTACATTGGTGGCACCCCAACTGCAGCTTGGCTGATGACTAAGATGTAATCAGTTAGAGGGTCAAAAAGACAACCTCCATTAAAACCTTTCAGGGTTAGGAATGGTGTGGCGACTGGAATTGTCACAAGGTGGGTGTCTTCCCCTACTGGGATTGGAATCCAATGTTATTGGCACTTGGAGAATCACAATTAAACTTTCTACGGAATGCAAATTAAACTGTAACTATAAATTCACATTTAGCAAATTGCAAAACACAGTATGCTTTTTGTTCAGGAATCATCATCTTTCCTTGAGATGCAGTAAGATAGAAAATCACTCTAGTAACACTCACACAACTAAAACTGTCCTTTTTGTACTTTGATTCTAGCCTTAAATCAGCATTGTACATCCCATCCAAAAGATATTTTATATAAATTAAAATCCCATATTCTGTTTCGTACACCTTGTAATAATAATGTTTATTCTTTTTTATAATTTTATTTCAGAATTGTCTGAATATTTAAGTGTACTGTAATTTGTCAAATTCTGGACATCTGCAAGACAAATATGTTGTAAATTAGAATCTAGCAACACAATAGTGGCCAGGAAATAGTATGAAAATGCTAGCAACCTTCTACTATTTCTGCAATCAATATAATTTCTAATGTAGCCATCAAAATTTTCTACCCAATTTAATTAAGGAGAAAACTTCACCAGACCTTTTGGTATTTGAAAGAAATTAATTGTATGTTTGTGAAATAGAAACTGAGTCACTTTAAGCTTAAAACAAGGAGCCTTGTCATGAAAGAAAAACACTAGTTCTTATTTGGAAGTGAAATAAAATGTTATAAAAATTAAACATTTAAAATGTAAATCTTTTAACAACGGAAAAAAAGAATTTTATAGAACAATTTTCCTTAAGTATAAGCTATTTCATAATACCAGTGTTCTTTAATTATTCATAAAAGTGTCTTAGTGCCTTGAATTAAATTTGTTCTTTAGAGACATTTTCTACATAAGTCTGAAATACATTTATTACTTCATACTACAATGATAAATAAATATATACATTTCAGAATTTAATATACAATTTAGAGCTCAAACAAATGATTATGCTAAAAATTGCTGTTTACTAAATGGTTAATACTAATTAAAATCTCATATTATAATAAATTTTGAGTAACACAATGTAAAATTTCTGATTACTCAAGATTATGCGTTAACAATTCAGTTACTTGTTAATCAATTGTAAAAATTGCTATGAAAAAACTGGCCATTATTTGGCATCAAAGTAACATAACATCTAATAGGTTTTTATTACTGTGGCGATACAGAATATATAACAACAAGGAAGCAGAATAATGCAATTAAACAAAAATTCATTAAAGATATATTTACCAAAATAACAAGTTTTATATTTCATTCCATATTACATATAATATGGAATAAGAAATGCACCATCCATTTTAAAAGTATAAATAATGAAAATATGATGGAAAAACTATTTAATTATAAACGATTTATATTAAATATAATAAATTGACCATAAGGCAAGAATAACTTTCGCAGTGGATTTGCTGTCAAAGTCTCCTCTTGCAGAGGTCTGGTACTATGAATACGTTCTGATATTCTAATCTAAATTGTACTAATAATGTCAATAAGCATTACAAAAAGTGAAAGCAAGTTACTTCCTAACATTCTGTACTGTCACAAACAAATAGTTTGAAATTGTTACATGTAAAGTATTGTAGACACATTCATAAGTTGTACCTGTAACATGGAAGACCTTACAACCTCAGGTCAACAGTCTTCAGAAAATTTTGCTATTTATGGGGCCAGAAGACTTATAATCCTCCCATCAGACATGAACAGCAGCAAATCCAAATAGAGTCTAGCAACTCATAACTTGGCAGAATTAAGCAATTTTGATTATAGCAGATTTAATCATTACCAGTAAAAATAAAAAATAAAAATATATAATCATACAATTCTGAAAAAAATCATGTGGAACAATTACTCACCAGTTTTAATTTTAAGATCTTTTGCAAGTTTATTTCTTCCTACATATTCATAATCTTGACCTAATTGAGTTTCAGGATCAAAAACAGCCATAGTAAATTCTAATCCAAAAAATTCCAGAAATTCTCTAATGAGACAAACAACAATAGCACCTTCTGATGTACTAACAAAATCTTTTAAGGCTTTGTTGAGTAGATAAGGTTTATCCTAAAATAATACATTATAAATACAATACATATTTAATAACCTTTTGCTACAAAATAATAAGACAATTAATATAATTAATAATTAACTCAATGTGCAAAAAATCTAAAAATATTACTTATTTGTATTAAAATATGAAACACCAAAATTATTCTGATTAGATTCACTATTTTACAAACTGAGAGGGGTTTTCTTTGAAAAGCTATTTCAATTTTGTTTTGCTGTTTCTAAAACATTCCAAGTATTATAAAATCATCAAAAAGAATCTTGAAATTCAGATTTTAATTAAATCTAGAGAAAAGATCATTTAACCAAAAATATGAAACTCAATTCATCAATTCACAATTCAGGAATTATCAGACATAATTTGGTGTTTTCTTATTAAATATTCAACTAAAAACTATTCAAACATTTAAAAAAAATAACACAAAACTTTTGGGTTGGCGCTTAAATTGGGCTCTTGTGACAGATTATGTGTTTGGTGGAGCTGATTCTGATGTATGTATATAGTGATTAATAAGTAAGACGTATAATTATGTATTGAAAATGTTAAATCCCAAATTCAACCTTCTCCCAATTATAAATAAATAGCCCGATCATGTTTTTATATATAAAAGGATTTTATCTATTCTAACAATATACTTCATTATTTTTTTACCATAATTCTCTCATTTTTAAAATACATTGTGGCTACCTTAGTGAAGTAACCAGCATTCATGAATTTTAATTAAGTTAATACATAAATAATGAAAAATTTGTTTAATAGAGATTCTGATAATTCAAAGAATTGAAAATTCAATTAATAACTTTATGATTAAAAAAAAAAAATAATAATATATATATAAATATATATATATATATATATATATATAGTTTGTTTAAAATGCATTGAGCGTTTGGAGGTCAAAATTGAGTATATTTATTGTTACTGGAAAATAACATTATAAAACTGCACATGCACCATTTATTTTATGACCATCTACCATTTTTCCAGCAGCACCATAATCCAGATGCTATAGAACTTCAGTGGTTTCTGGTCAAAAAATTGTGACACGTGGTTTTCACAGGCCTATTTTAAAACTAACTTAACACCATTCAGAGAGTTCTGCAGAGACCAAAACAAATGATAGTCTGACAGTGCCAGGTTTGAGTTCTATGGTGGATGTATTAAAGCCTAGTCAATTTTTCTCAATTTCTGAAGAGGCTGTTATAAGATATATGCAGTTTGGCATTGTCAGTTACTTTTATACAGATTTGAATACTAGATCATGGATGCAGGTGTTCTTTGGTGGTTGAGTTTCAATTAACCACACATCTCAGGAGTGGTCGACCTGAGACTGTACAAGACTACATTTCATTTACACTCATGCATATCATCCTCATTCATCCTCTGAAGTAATACCTTATGGTGGTTCTGGAGGCTAAGCAGAAAAAGTAAGTCTGGCATTGTCAACATGATATACAACACCCTTTATGTTGATCAGTTTCTTTAGAATTGCTAGGTGCAGTCGTGCTAACTGTTGATAGTACAGGTCTGAGTCTTTAGTTCTGCCTGGTGGCAAGCTGCATGGTACCTTTCCAATCCCACCAAACCACCAAACGCATGTCACAACCTTCCTGAGTGTCAGTGTAAAGTTCACCCGACTGTGGAGTTTCTTCTCTCTTTGACCATGAACTGTTGTCGTAGGTTATCCACTTTTTATTACTCATCAACCGCTTCAGAAATGGCCTGATTTCATTACAATACAGTAGATATTTCCAGATAGAAATTTGATAGAGTAAATTTCTCTGAGTCAGATAATGTGGCACCCAAACGTCAAGCTTCTTTTTGCCAAACGTCAAGCTTCTTTGACTTCTGCCAGAATACACTAACACTATCTCATGTGCAAAAGGCTCAGTATTTTTTTAGATTATCTATTGTATGATAAAGGAACATTTTTTTGCAAAAAAGAAAAACCATAATTTTTATCCCCATAATATTAAAGTAAGAAGTTTAAAAATTGTTTAAGATACTTTTTATATATATTTGTAGTTCAATGTTAAATTGATTATTCTATATACAAAACCATGAGAGTAAATAACAATGAAATTCAATTAAAAAATCATAATAAAACACAACATATGTAGAAGTAAATGTGTACATGCAAAACAGAAGAGAAAAAATAATCTCAGTTAAATGTTCTCTTGTTTGTATCATCTTGATAATATGTATCCAAAATTTAAGGGCATCATTTGCTCATATCAAAACAGAAATATAAGAGATGAAACTAAAAGAAAACTACCACAACTTTTAAAATTACCTTTACAAAAATGTTATCTTGTTTAGAACTTGAAATTACAGAAATATTTGAGTACAACAGATAAATATTAATATTTAAAATGAAACATGACTGCCAAAAACAGCACTGCTTTATAATATAAGATAATTTAATAGCGTGGGGATGACAATTTTGTATATAATATAATTTTTTAAATATATTTAAACATAAATATATATTATAGCCTATCATTCCTGGTAACATAAGGATTACCATGCGGGGTCATACATCTAAATTGGTTTGGCCGTTAAGCTGCTACAGTGGAACAAACATATATACATACATCCTAAATACAGTACATTCCTTTTTGGATAGTAATGTAATAAGAACTACCATGCGGCACAATCAAAGAACATCATTAAAATCAGTAAAAATATAATTATTATAATTTGCTATATTACATGTTTTTTATCTTCAACTGAAACTATGGATATGTGTTGTCTAAGAATATGCTTTCACATTAATTTCTAGTAATATATCTATCTTCGTAAACAGTACATTCGTATGTTATGCAGCATTAAATAAGGTCCATTTCTAAGTACATCAGTTAATTTTTGTTTTGGTTTGGTTCCATTGTGATTTTGAATTATACTTGCAAATACCCCGACTGAACTTTGAAAATCGGAAATTGGTTGTGAAGATGTAACAACATTTCTGAATAACCGAGATCTGTTATATCAACAGTGTACCTAATTCATGTAAAGGTTAGCTTTCAACCTACTAACAAACACACGGTTTGAATTTTGAAAATTGGGAAATTATTTGCAGAAATATTACAAGAGCATCTATCCCATTGTACCATCCAAAACAGCACCCCAGGGGCATGCTGTTTGTTACCAGTTGATGGTGATGATTAGTCTAGCCTTGCACAAGGTACTCGTACTACCTCACCACCCTATCCTCATATGCAGTCCTCATGGGAAGCCCATTATTATTAAACAGAAATTTTTTTAATTTATTTAATATTTTTTATTTTATGTAAATTTAATTCTATTATTTTTGTAACATTATTCATTCGACTGACTCAAATCATTCAGTTCAACCCAGCTCATGCAGTGGATAGAGGCTCACAGTTCATTAATTCAATTCATTAAAGTTTGTGCTTACACCGTTAAGTCTCCACTACTAACATATATAGTCTATGACACTCCCGGTAATGAAAGGATTTATAGATCAAAATTGGTTCAGCCACTGAGCTGCTATGATGGAACAAACAAATATACATACATAGATACACTCAAAATAGATTGCACTCGTTTTTGGGCAGTTGTGTAAAAATAGTTCTAAATAATTACATTTCTCACCTTGAAAGCATCTTGTTCCTCTAATGCTAAGAATACACTGGCTCTTAATTCTGCCTGATAAAAAAAAATGTTTATGTTAGTACATAAAGGAAAAAACATTTAAAATACAAAATGCCAATAAATTATTACAAATACTAAGTAAAACAATTATAAATAATTTATATAAACATAATTATATTATTTCATCTATTTACAATAATTATTTGACCTGGGGACAAATTATCTCTAATTAATACTAAATAAATACACACGAAAAAAATTGATTTGAAAAAAATTAAAAAACAACTACTTTTTAAACTTTTGTTGCTGTACAGGTACAGCAACAAAAGGCTGACTGTAAAATTTACAAGTCAATCACTCCAAAAAAGTTGCAAATGACCTAAATAATAGTTAATGCAATGAAATTAAAAATAACAAATTAAAGAAAATCTAACACTTTCTAAACACATGGAACTATGCTTCCAGAAGATAAAGTTTGCTCCTTTCTCACTGGTTTTGTAAGCAATGTTGTTTATGTCAAATGTGTGAAATGGTTAGAAAACTCATTTAGTATGTGGTCTAACTGTATACTTTATTTTATTTGGACTGTGGTTATTGAATACATTAAATACATACCAAATTTCATAGAATGTTGAGTTCCCTTTTCCCTATACTTTTCCTGAAACTAAATTGGTCTTCTCCTAACACTTCTTCCACTCTCTTCTCAATTCTTCTGTAGAGAATTCTAGTTAAGATTTTTGATGCATGACTAGTTAAGCTAATTATTCTGTATTCTTCACATTTATCTGCTCCTGCTTTCTTTGGTATCATGACTAAATACTTTTTTTGAAGTCTGATGGAACTTCCCCTTTTCGATAAATATTACACACCAGTGTGTATAATCTATCAATCGCTTTCTCACCTGCACTGCCCAGTAATTCTACAGGTATTCCGTAAATTAATATTAATATAGAAAATAAGAGGGAAACCTACCATTATCTTGATCTTTAAATAACATATGAACTGTTTTATACTGGAGTATACATGTATGCTACTTTGTTATCATCAGGTACAATCTTCATATGGGATACCCACTGAACCCATATGCTCAAAAAATTATCCTGAATGTAAAAATAATGAATAAACAACAAATGCAAAACACACCATAATTAAACACTTAAAATGAACATACTGGCTTAAATTTGATGGTACACAGTATGTTTTAGTAATTTATTAATTAATCTTGAAACTTTCTAATTTCTGAAACTTAATCTTGTCTACTAGAAAGCTTGAGGATTCAATGCAGAGAATTAACAAATTTAAATGATTATTTTTTTTCTATTACAATAATGAAAATTTATAGTTAGTATCTTACTTTTTTTAACTGTATACTAATCATGGAAAAGGACTGTTCTAGAAGTCAAAGATAATATTCAAAGTGATTTTTTTTTTTTGACTGACTCAGATGTACAACAGTATTTATTACAATGTATTGAAAACAAAGATTATCATTTGATCGTGAAGATTTTTGAGGGACTTTGCATGTTAGGTGACATAAAGAAATGGTTGTAGATGATCTGAAACATCACTCCCAAAAATGGCACTCATTCTCAAGAATAAAAAAAATTATATCCACGGTTCATTAATAAATTAAGAATAAACTAGTTTACTCACAGAGCTGTTGCCTTCTTTAATGATCAAATATACTGTTGTAAGGTAAGCAAAGAAAAATAAAATGGGTGATAATAAACTTATAAATCAACTTTATTCTGCTCACCATGGGGACTGGCCTTATGGTAAATACCATACATTTCAGCAACTCATATTAGCAACAACTGTTTTGTTTTTAACTCCAGGAAGACTGTTAGGTATTGCTTAAGAAGGATGAGATGAATGACAAGTAGCAAGTGAAATAGTCATGCTCTTTTTTTTTTCTTTTTTTTTTAAGAGATGGAGAAACCCCATTTACAGGTACCTGGGCAGTGTCGAGCCTGACTATGATTCGAACCTGGAACCTCCGGATGAAAGGCCAAGACACTACCACTCGCGCCACAGAGGTCGGCAGATTAGCAACACTTGTACTTCAAATATTTTACACTCTTATTACAACCACAGGACTGGAAGGAGGTAAAAAAGCAATAAATTAAGGTAACCTTTTATCTTTTCTATGAAAAACAATGCATTGTAGATACAATATTCATAAAAGAGCTCATTCACATGAAGAATAAGGGATGGATTATACATCCCTTAGAATTGTCAGTAGGAATTGGTTTATAAATAATTGCATGAAGACTTGCAAGAGGCAACATTTAAAAATTTAGCAAACATGATATATATATATGTGTGTGTGTGTGTGTGTGCACACGCGGAATACATTGTAATTAAACTTTACAATCAGCAAATCATGTTCATGCTATCAAACAAATTTTATGAAGGTTGTTCATATACTAGCATCAACAATGCCTCAGAGGAATTTCAACCTGTCAAATAATTATCATAAAACTTGTCTCCGCTAAAATCGGGAAATAAAAAAAAAATTAAACATTAATTAATCAACCAGCGAGTAATATAAAGAAATGCAAATCAATTTATAAGAATGTATGGCAAAAATGATTGTTCAACTTTTAAGAAAAACAACCTAGAAAAATTGAAACACTTTTCAATTATTAAATATTCAGAAATAAATTCAATAAAAGAACAAAGACCACGGTGAAAAAGAAAAAAAAAGTAATAAAGATAACAGCTACTTTAAATTTCCAAGAAAACAGAAAAAATGACAATACACACATCACAACTAGGGGAGCTTTAAAATAAAGGTTAGTAGGTTATACAACCCACTACTTTAAAGTGCACTTCTTTTATGTAACCAAGAAACCACCAATTATTAACCAAGAAACGCTCCAAATTTAAAAAAAAAAAAACTTTAAAAAGTAACGATTTCATAACAACTAACTCGCAATGACATTCAATTTGGGTAGAATAAAAGCGTTCCTTTAGAAGACAATGTTGTATAAAATACCTTGTCTATAACATGAAAAAATGTAAACAAAATTACATTCAAAGATAACCTAAAAACTTTCAATATTAGAAGAAACGATAAACCAACAGAATACGTTAACAAAAATACTCAAAATACCGACATATGCTATCTGACACTTACTCTAATTTTTGCTAAAATTCCATTGGATTCTAATGTTTGTGAAACTAATTCTCGAAGTTCATTATCCTCATCGACAGACATCTTGTTGATTTCGTAAACAGAACTGAACGTTCTACCGCTACGTTCAGTTTCAGAACAGCTGCTGCCTGTTTTACGTCTTTGGAATAGTTTAATTTTGTTTAATAATATAACAGTTTTATAATTTAACGACGTTAATAAACACATAATGCCTTTGTTAATAGAATTATTTTATTTTACACTCTGATTTGTTATTCTTAAGCAACTCTCAAATGACTTTTTATACTTTATTACTGGATATATATTTGTAAAGAATGAAAACATAAATATTTCTTTTCCTTTAAGAACACTAGCCAGTTTGTAAAGAAAAAAATACTTAATATTGTACATCAAAATCAATCTGTAATATTTTGATTTTATTTTGTTCAGCTGTATTTAAAAACGACTCCAGGGTACTTTCTCCCCACCACTTACTCATATCTGTACGCTGTTGGTCAGTCTGCCTGGTCTGCCATGTTTGTTGTTGTTGGTTGCTGGCTGGGCTAAGTGGGCTAGTCCGCTTTGAGGAGGGTTTTTTAAGTGAAAGTTTTGAAATGGAAATAAAAATTGAATTTATGTGATAAGTTTAGTTATTATACTTGCGTGGTTTTGTTTTGTTAGGTATTATGTGTAGCCTTTAATTGACGTTCTTTTGTTCTTTTGCAGACCAGGGTTTGGGGGGAGTGAGGTCATAAGCCCCTAGACTCACTTCGACCGAAAGTAACCCTATCACTGTGGGTCAAGGTAGCCCTTCGGAAGTGGTCTGTGTCTGAAATATTTTATATACAGAAACTGGCGGGCAATTTAGCTGGAAGTCCAGTGGTCGCGGACCCTGGACAGTCGCTCGATTGGACCGAAGATGTAGACAAATTTTCTTTTGAAGATTCAGACAGATTTGAGGAGGACTCTTTGTGTAGCTGGAGCAGTGAACCTGAATCTGTGTGCAACAACTGGAGAGGATGGAAAAAGCCGTCTTTAGGTCCAGCTCCTGTCTTTGGCGTACAGAAAAAATCATCAGATGGTAAGAAATTATATTTTTTAATTGACAAAAACATTTTTATTATGGCTGTATCAATATTATAATTTGATATAAAGTGTTTGATTATTATTTCATTTGGGACAACTAAACAGAATTGTTCTTAATAAAATAAATTTATTTATTGCCTTTTTATTATTATTACTTTTATTAAAATTTTTACTTTAATTTCTTGGTTGTCAAGAAGATTCCACTTCTTAACATTTCCCCTTTTTACACCAGAAATTAGGTATTTGGTTTACATTTGATATTACTATGTTTTGTTACAAAAATACCAACCTGATACTGGTTTGAAAATATTATTTTATTATTATTGCTGTTATATCTAAAAGTATGCATAATTGTGGATGGAAAAAATTTCTATTAATTCACCCTATTGTTGTAAAAATACCTATCGTAAGTACCAGTTAATGATTTGGTCGTAGTTGTTTGACAAAGGAAATTTATTTTAGAAAAATATATTATTTTATTTTATAAATTTTAATTATTATTACTGATGAATAGGTTTTGAAGATTTTAACACAATAAAGACTTACTTTATTATGTTAAATAATTTCTTATTCCAGTTTTCAGGTATTGTTCATCTGGTTGTTTATGATTTTTGTTATAAAATATTTGTTTGCTAATTAGTCCTCTGTTATTCTATACAAAGAAAGAAATTGAAACATATTAGCAGTTGTTAATTTTACAAGTTATAATGTTGTTTGTGTAATTTTTTATAATATTTTGTGATCGGTTTATGAATTGTTAGTTATTGAAAGTGTATATTCTGATACGTGTATTAAGGCATTGTTTATGATATATTAAGGCAGTATGCTGATGTGATTGGTTTTAATGTCACCTTTCTGAGAAAGATTTGGTACTTACTGATAAGTAGATTATTTAAACAAATATTATGAATGTATCCAAGAAAAAACTAGTTTAAATATTTCAAACAAATGCAGCATTTTAAAGCACCTCTATAATAGTGCTTTAAACAGAATTGTTTTATTTCATGTTGATTATGCTATAAAGAATTAAATTTAATTTTTTGACCAAAAGATTTTACTTGTAACTGACCATTAAATGATGAATAATATTCTTTATTAAACTATTAATAACATGCACTGGTAATTTAATGCTGTAGTTAATCTAAAATTAGTTGAAATATTTTCATATGATTTGAGGTGTATAATTTTATTTTAGGCAAAAAATGTACTGTTAATTTGTTTTTCTAATGCTGTTTTGACTGATTAATTTTTTTTCTTTTATAATTATATAGATTAATTTTAAAATGATAATTCTGTAGGTTATAAGGCAGATATAAATAGGAGAGGAAATGTAATTTATTATTGTTTTTTTTATGGTATTGATTGTTCATATTGACACAGAGCTTTTGTTTTTACACAACTCTCCAAAAAGGAGTGTAATGAATGTTGGGTATTTGTATGTATGTTCCACCAAAGCAGCTCAATGGCTGAACCGATTTAGATGTACGAACTCACATTGGGATCCTTACATTACTGGGAGTGTCGTAGGCTATACATATTTATATATTCTTAAATGTATTAAAAATATTTGAACAAATATATACAATATATAGAATTGTCACACACATGCTCTTTAATTTTTCTATATTAGCAATTATGATATATTAAAGAACAATGTTTTGTCAGCAATGGTTTTTTGGCTCGTGCGTTTTAATATTTATCCTTGTTTCTTTGTTGTTTACTAATCGCACGTGTTTAGGACCACTGGGTTGAGAGTTAAATTATTTATTTTATAAATAATATATCTGTAAATAAATCAATGTATTTACAAAGTATTTTTTTTTTTAAATTTATAGTAGTTTTGAAGTTGTTGTCAGTACTTGAGAAAAATTCTAAAAATATATTTTCTGATTCTTATCAAAATTTTAATTCTAATAGTCTTAATACATAACTTAAAGTATCATGATATGATGTGTTTTTTTATGTTAAAGGAAACTTATTTTGGTTAAACATACTTATCTATTTAATTTATCTTTGTTTTCATTACAATTTTTTTATGTTAATTTCATTTAAAGAATGAAGATTATGGAATGCATGAAAACTTAAATTTTTTTGTAGTTTTACTTAATATTTATTGTGCTTGCTCATTTAGTTCTACAAGATTTATTTGAATAATTATTAACATTAAAAACATGAATGATTAGAAATAAATTCAAGCTTAATTAATTGACATGAAAGAACGTATTTGTTTTTTGTTAGCTAATTATTGTTTTAACTCAGCTTTGAGTTAAACTATTTAACTCAGCTAAACTATTCCAGATTGTGTAGCCAGAAAGTTTTTGACTCTGCAACATTATATATATTTATCCTTTATCTTGACTTTCATAATATTCTTCAGCAGTGAAAATTTTAATTTTATTTTGGCTTTAAATATTTCAATACCTGTAGTAATGTCATAAAAAAGATGCAACTATTTGCCGATAATTTAAAAAAAAAGATTCATTCTGCTTATTTGTATTTCTGGTTGTTTTTTACTCTAATAATTTTTAACCCATGCTATAGTATGAAAAACCAAGGGGTATAATCTATTTTTTAAAATTGTAGCTTGTGTTTTCTATGTATTGTATCTGTAACATACTAAAACTAGAGGATAAGACTGGACCTTTTTTTTTATTCCTAGATGAGTAAAGAATTTTTTAAAGCAAACCAATGGATTCTGATGTTGCTCTCACTCTTTTATCGAAAAAACAAATCTATCAAAGAGTTATAATAATTCTTGAAAGCTATGAGGTTATTGTTATTGAGGTATGAAGTTGTGTGTGGTTGGTAATAAATATTTTCTGTTAAATAATTTTGAAGTTCTAAGTTTTGTATGCCTAATTTTAATTTTTAAAAGAAGTTTGTATAAAAGTAGATCAAAATATGACATTAAATAAAGTATTCAGTACATTACAGAATCGGGAACATTATAAAATGTTATATCAGTAGGGGCTTATTTATCTTTTCTGCTTTAAAAAAATATGTGTTTTTAAGATTTATTTTTCTTATTACATAATTTTTTTTAAATATAGGATTGCAGTATTACAAAATAAATAAACTAAAACTATAAAAAATTCCTGTGTAATTTAATAAATTGCTTCTCTTACAAACTGATTGTAAATAAAATTTTATAACATCTGGAAATTGGTGGTCGTTGGGAAGGAAGAAATTGCTTGGACCAAAGTAGGTTTAATGAACAGTTCCTTGAAATCGCTGATGATAAACATCATCGGGTTCAGTTTCACTGTATACTGTAGTACGCTGTATTATAAATAAATAATTTATTTGTATTCATGTAATATAAATATGGAAAAAGACTTTTATTTTGTAGTATTGTATTTCAAAAGTAAAAACTCCAAAATAAATGTACATAATGTGCATCAAATTTTTTTACGGTATCGGCTTGTTGTTTTTTGTACGGTTTTAGATTCCGTTAAGAGGCATACCACACGACCTAAAACGTTTATTGAAGCCTGGCATCAGTACCGTATGTTGCGCATCCGGGCTAAATCAGAAAATGTAATTCGCTGCCGTTTTATTTTCTTTAACGTTACTACAGTCGTTTAGAATATGCAGTCAGCACGATGTTATTGCGCTAATAGCACGGATTTAAACAAAAAATTAAAATGTGTATGCAGTTACCGTTTTTGTAGTGGTTATTTAAACACATTTATTTTATAGATTTACTCGAAACTCTTTTTAGCTTTCTGATACTAGATACTGAAACTAACATAAAAATAATGAATAATAAGGGAAGTAATAAAAAGAAAATTGTTTAAAAAATATTAGACCTTTAAATATGATTTGGTAATTAATTCACAAAAAAAAAAAAATGACCAAAAATGAAATTACAAGAGATATATTAACAATTAAATAGATAAAACTACTCTGATAATAGTATATGAATAATAATGCAACGATAATGGATGCGGTGTGTATATTTTTATATACATTCAAATAGTAAAAGGAAAAAAGTAATGTGTTATCCACATTAATTAATTTTGAGATTAATACTGCTTAGCACAACTTAATGATAAAATATTTGTTTTGAAAATCAAAACTTATGTTTGTAAATGTAAAAAAAAATGCTTATATATTTATTACTTGAATTCAAATGATTAAATTGAAGTAATATATCATGTTTTTGTAAGTAGGCGTATAAATAATAAATTCAGAATATCCCAGATTGAAATTTCGATTGGCTGAACATTATTAATTCGTTACGAAATCTTCAATTCCCGCTTACAAGCTTCTTCATGTATGCGATGAATTAATAAGAAATAATTATTGGAAAATAACATTAGATAAATATTAAACATAATAATAAACCGGCATAAAAAACTCACGAAAAAGTAAATTTTTGTTCACTTATTTTAATGTAATTTATTGTTCAATTATAAAAAAAAACTTTCAAGTACCGACTCCTTATTTGACAGCAGCAGACAGCCAACTATTTTCAAAAAGTAGAAGTTTAAATAAAATCTAATGTAAAAACATTTAAAAGTAAAATAATTATCTGTGCAGTAACTTTTTATTTCTATTTATTTAAAGTGGGTCGGCTAAAAACTCCCTGGTCGTATGAAAATAGAGCTGTTTGCAAGAAATATTAAAATATCGAATAGTGGTGACACCTACGTCCTGATATAAATAAGAAGAGAAATGCCGCAACAAGACTATTACAGAGTGTGACTAAAGCTCGCTGGAAGCGAGATATGTATAAGTTTTTTTACCTAAAATTTCTAATCAGTTTTTGTGAAGCTTTGCGTTAAATTTGTTGAATATCAGGACCTTTTGATATACTTCATACGCTTAAAAAGCGTAAGCAATGATGATGAAAAGAAAAACAGAAAATACGTTAAAATTACCTTTGTGGGTCTTGTAATTTATTTAAAATATTTTTTATTTAGTTATTTAGAAGAATTGTTCTGTGGGACTATAAAAAAAGATATTTTTATGAAAAATTAAGAAAATAATCATTAAAATCTAGTGTATGTAGCAAAGAGTAAGCCATGAACTTAAAAAGTAAAAGTAGTTTAAATCGAGAAATTTCTTCTATTTTTAAGTCTGTTATAATTTTATTGTTTTATATTTTAATTAATATAATGTAAAAATATTATAATCACGACTAAGACGAAAATAATGCAGTCAAAATTATTTAAAATTAGAAAAAACTACGTTAAGTGGCATCAGGTCACACATTGGGAATACCTTTAGCCTTTGAATTGTAAACATTATTCCGTATTGTAAAAAAAATATAATTGAGGGATTTAGTAGGATATGAATTTTTTTTTAACACGAGAAGAGAAAAAAGGTAGTTTCTTACTTTATTAAACCTCTTTGTCTGTATCTTTGTACCTTACGTAACATATCAAAACGATTGTCATTTTCTTCCCGTGTTCATTTCTATAGTTCTGCATCAGCTGTTGCGATAACTATAATCATCCTTTGTCTTCCATGTTGCGAATCTTTTATGCGTCCTTAACAATTAGATAGTTCAATCGGCTGGATTGTTCTTCCTATCGCTTTGGTAAATTTTCAGTAAGGAACTCAGACCTAGAACCAGTGTGGAAGTAAACCATTTTAATATTTGGTTGAAGGTCTGTACTTGCGGGTCAGAAAAGTTAATTAAGATATTCTGGTAAACTTTGGTTGTGATAATCATTATAGAAAATAAGAAAGGTTGATGATTCGGATGTATGCATGATTTTTTGAAAAACTCGCCCGTCATTGTACCCAAATTCTAACATTCCGCTTGGTCAGAAACATAGAATTTTGATGTTTCGAAGGTGAAGAGGTAAAATTTCGTTAGTAGCCGCCGTGTTTACCGTATGGTATGTCAAACTAAACATCTGGATCATAAAAATAAACCTTGGATGAATTAATTCATGACACGTGTTCGGTTTCTTTTGCTTTTTTCCTTAAGAATTTAATTTAAATGAGTTTTTTAATTACTTTTTCAAAACCATTCTAAATAACATGGGTCAACAGAATTTACTCTTTTGTTTGTTGAATGAGAGTGAATGGCTGATTCTCAAAGTATTTTTTTATGCTGATTTCATATATGTTAATAGATTTTTTCTTTCGGACTCGTTTTTTTTGTAATTGAAATTTCTTTTGAAACAAAAAAATGTATGGTGAACATAATATGACAATACATTACATGAATTTTACACTCACCTAAAATCTATTTCTTTTGGATTTTCTGCTATAATTTGCTGTAGGTAGATCCCTCTTTAGATTCAAACAGTTGTCAGGTAACATTTTTCGGTTCCATTTTCCCTGGTATCGTGTTTCCATTGCAGATATCTGCCTCCTGGTGAAATTGTCCTCCATGTTCATCACTGATAGCTCAGAGATTTTTAGAGAAAAAACAAATGTAAATGAAAGAAATGGGCTTTGAATGATATGTTACACCCAAGTTAATTGTAGTTTTGAAGGAGTTCACTCACAAGTTCTGTGTAGTTACTGGCTTTATGGTTTCCAAGGAAGTTGTTTACCACATTTTGAAATTATTTCCATGCAGCAACCTCCAAGTCATTCAAACATTCTTTAAGCGCCGGATCACACATTAGTGTTCTTATTTGTAGTCTAACAAGGACACCTTCCTTTATTTTAGCATAGTTTATATTAGGAATTCGTTTTTTAGAAACTGAAACCCTGCACCATTATTGCAGGGTAAAGCATCCATTGCTTTAACAAAATCTTTAAATAAACCTAGCTTAATGTGTAGTGGCGGAAGATAAAATTTTTCTTCGTTTTTTAATGCGTGACTATTACAAATTTTTTTTTTTCAATAAAAGTTTCATATTTTCGTAAGACTCCATGTGAACAGCGTATGCTAATGATATTAATGGGTATTTATTTACAATGAAAAGTAGAACAGCTTTCAAACTCAGGTTTGACGAGTCAATAAAAAGTCGCCATTTGTTACGATGGTGCATATGTCCCAAAGCTTCCAGTAAAGCGTCCACATAATTACAGTACAAGTTTTCGTACTGAATGAAGAAATGTTCAAATTCTGACTGTTTGTAAAAGAAAGTACTTATTTTAGCGTTTGGTTGTAAAAGATGCCATCCTTTCAGACTTGATGTCAGTATTTCTGATTGATTCTTTAATAAATTTAGATCATGAACCAGATAATTCAGTTCTGATTGATTAATTAAATGGGGTTCAGTATATCTATTTTCAAAAAAGTATGGATCACTTGCTTCGTCGTCTGATAAGACAGCATAAGATTCACCATCTTCACCTTCATCTAAGTTGTATGTTTCTAGTGGTACTGGAATTGGAAGTTCTTGGCTATGTGGCACTGGCCGCATGGCAGAGGGAATATCAGGGTGTTTA
This sequence comes from Lycorma delicatula, assembly GCF_047948215.1. Lineage (NCBI taxonomy): Eukaryota > Metazoa > Arthropoda > Insecta > Hemiptera > Fulgoridae > Lycorma > Lycorma delicatula. The sequence goes on from NC_134457.1 coordinate 128,288,015, forward strand.
ACAGTACGTCTAGTTTATCCCAGATATTATTATTACACAAAAATAACAGTCTGTGATGTGTTCCTTCGGTTCTCTCCAACCATTAGAATTGCAAACGGCATGTGACGAAATCCATTTAGCCAACCGGTCAACAATGTTGCCCAAGAAGCACAGCAAGAATGAGGAGCCCAAGATTTGTCCCGATCACCTAATTCACACCCAGAATACAGTTCATACGATTTTTTTATCATTGGAGTTATATTTTTTTCTGAGACTTTACTTTATCACAGATACCTTATTAAACGTTACCTAATCACAGATGTAGCAGAAATTGTTTGGATGATTAATGCAACTGCGAGACATTGTTAATACATTGTCTAAAAGTTTTGTTTAAAAAGAAACCTTTATAAACACACTAATAAACGTACAACCCATCGGGTTGGTCTAGTGGTTAACGCGTCTTCCCAAATCAGCTGATTTGGAAGTCGAGAGTTACAGCGTTCAAGTCCTAGTAAAGCCAGTTATTTTTACACGGATTTGAATACTAGATCGTGGATACCGGTGTTCTTTGGTGGTTGGGTTTCAATTAACCACACAGGAATGGTCGAACTGAGAATGTACAAGACTACACTTCATTTACACTCATACACATCATCCTCATTCATCCTCTGAAGAATTATCTAAACGGTAGTTACCGGAGGCTAAACAGGAAAAATAAAAAAATAAACGTACACTTTACTGAACAAAATAAGAAAGCCAGCTACAAAACTGAATGTTACACACACGAGAACTCGCACTTGAATGAGAATTAAAAATATTTCTTTTTTCTGCACCAGTTTATAACTAAACGTAATAACGACAGAAATAACTAACGAGTGGGTGATATGTTTAAAGATGAAAATAGGAAGAATGAGTCACATTCTTGATCATTTTATCTAGTAAATAATAAACATGATGACCAACGGCTAACAAATCAATATGACAATTACGGGACTGTAATAAATAAACAGAAACTATTTGGTTGATAAATAATATAATAAAATACGTTCACAAAATGTTATGCCTGTGGAGTTCATGCATGATACTACCTGAAAATAAGAGTGGTAGTTACAAAAATACTAAGCTTGACAGAAGAATTCTGATTTCTTACTTGAAATCGGCGTGAAAAATACTATAAGAATCCGTTATTCACTCTCATATAACAAATCAGTGTTTTTCACTACCCTACCGTTTTCTTTATCCTTTATCTCTTTTTCACCATTATCGTTTTTGTGGTCAAAGTGATCCCTCTAGGTTTTCCTCCATACTGCGGATATCAGGATCTGAAGAGCTCGGTATCGAAGGGGTTGCCGCTTGAGGGCCGACTCGGGGACTCGCAGTAAGTCTAAAGCTAGTAAAGTCCCTATCTCGCAGTAAAGTCCCTATCGGGTTAAACCGGGCTTCATATTTCTTCTCCCACAAATAAAATGTTGTCAAGATGAGTCGTTTGATACGTATTTCATTAAAATCAATGCAGCCACTTTGATATTATTGAGAAACAAACTACCATACCACCAGAAAACATTACCCTTTCCAATCGGATTATGTTAGTTGTAATAAATTATGTTTTAGAATACACGTTTTCTGAACCTTGTCCAATCAAGAGAGATTTTTGTTTTAAAACTTATTTTTTATTTCATTGTATAATTTTTCAATTGCGTTCATTATACTATAAGTCTTACATTTTATAAATCAATAAGTCGAGTTAAAATCAATTTAAAACACCGAATAGAATAATGTAAAATGGTACCTTAAAACATACATTTCAATTCTACTGTTATTCTAAATAGAAAATACAGTCAATTCCAACAGATAGCTTATTATTATTAATTAATTATTACTATTATTATTTTTTTAATTTATGAAAGAACGGCTGGAAGTTGCTACAAACCACTATTAAAATGTTAATAGCTTAATGATACAGAAAGCTCTTCAATAATGATCATGATATGGAATAAATGTCATATTAAATGTCCTGGGTAACGCTATTAAAATCAACTGTAATATTTACAAGTTTTTAATTGCATGTTGCGTTTATGAACTGTAATCTTGAAAAACGTTTTCTTCGAATAAGATAATCTTTTTGATACTATACCGGTGGCATTCACTGTAATTTATTTAAATGTACAATTAAAAAATGGAAATTGAATATGTTCGATACAGTTGTAGTTAAGAATAATATTTCAGTAAAAAAGTTATTTCAAGGATTATATGTTTTTTCTAAGTTAAATACAGACAGGAAACGTGGTAAATAGGAGGGTAATAAAACCATTTATACATTGTTGAAAATTGACCTGTGGATGATATAAATTAAGCCTTTTTTGAATTGTTATTACTTAAATGGTTTTTTTTTTTTAATTTATGTTACTGATTATTTTATTCATTTATTGGTTTTGTTATACGATCCAGTTAACTTTATGATTCATTAATATGTGGTGCTGAAAAATCTTACATAATTCCAAGTAATTTGCATGCAACTATACGTATTATTCGATTCTGTTCTGGTGTTTTTTTGTTTTTTTTTTTTTGCGACAGACATACAGTGAATATTTTATCCTATTTTCATGTTTACTCTACACACACCACCTTTTTACTGGAAATTCGAGTCATAGCAATTTGGTAAGTATATATTAATTATATTTTATTTTTTTCATGTGCGTTTAAAATCTGTACCGTTTAGAGAAAAAGAGGAATCACATTCATGAAATGTGACAAATTTTTGACATTTTAATCAAATGTGACACATTTGATTAAATATGCAAAAATGTGATAAATATTTTTGTCACACCTTTTCTCCCACTTGGGAGAAATAATTTTCAAAGAAAGGCAGAACATCTACTATTTCGAAAGTATTTCTGAAAAATCCTTTAGAACTATCGCAATACTGTAAGTGTTGTTTTTGTAATAATTACAAGGATAGGATTCTGAAGCCTGGCTTTTTAATAAGCGCCTTAAACCCAGGATTGGTTTTTATAACTACCGAATAGGAATCGGAGCCCCATCTACAGATTTCTTCTATCTGTAAGAATCGCTGGATTTTCAAATCCGTAATACAGTGAAAGTCTCATGGGTAAGAGAAAGGGATGTTTGATGATGAAGAGATTACGATTACCGAAAAAACGACACAATCTCACCCCACGGAATTAATCCTTCAATCTGGAGACCTCCAGATTGTGAGCATTTACAGAGTTCACAACTCTTCGGGAAATCAGGATATCTTTACGAAGGTTGGGAACAATACATTACTGATACTGAAGACCGTCCGGTAAGAAGCTCAGGCTTCCTTGAAGAAACCCCGTGCTCATCCCCAAAATGTTTTGTCGTTTTGAAATTATCCAGTCAAATTTCTCCTGGAGGATAGATTAAATCTTAGGAAGGTAGTGAGAGTTTTGCCTTAATGGATCTATGCTTGGCTATTTTACCAGCCAAGGGCTGGTAATTAGTTTCTGAATGAAAATTTCGTAATTTAATTTTTTTTTTCAAATAAACGGTACGATTTTTATTTGCAAATATCAATTAGTATTGATAAGAAAACTGCCATTGCAGTTCTCTTTACAGACGTCTTGTCGCATGAAGTTATTACGGCAATGTCACATTATGTTTGCTTGATATACTGAAAGAACTTTCTCATTTGTGACGCCACTTCGTAAACGTTATCATATAAAGATATTTCTATGTCAAATCTTTAATCTACCCGACATAACTTAATATTGACTCTGCCAAATGTGAAAGACGACCGACTCCTTTCCTTTTATATGCAAACATGTGATGATTTGTTATTACTGGTTTTATACGAAAGAGATTATGTTTTTCAGACTTATTCAATATTCTTCTACACTATTTTCAATTCATTAAGGACGTATGTTTGATAAAGTATTTTTATTAAAAAAAAAAAATGGGACGGTAAGTGGACTATTATAATTCAGAAACGTTTAATTACTGTTACTGTGATTGAACATATTAGGCAATATTTAAAAAAAAAAAAAGTGAACCAAGTAATTAACAATCTTAATAATCAAGTAATTGTGATTTATCATATGTTCATTAAGTTGTCTTTTGCTTGAACTGAATTATGACTTTTAACTACTAGGTAAAACATGGGTAAACCTGTTTACTTGTCTATTTTATTTTTTTTTGTTATTCTGCTTAAGGGAGGTAATTTTTTCAAATGTTAGGACAGTAAAGTATTTTGGTCAGTTTTCGTTATCTGATTGTTTTATTAATTGGAAATTATATAAAAAAAGAAAGATTTTATAATAAATTAAAATAAACGTATCTTTATACTCGGTATAAATATGTATAAATGTTTAAAAATCTGCCTTGCTCTCTAAATATTGTTCTGAAAGCTTATAAATAGATTCTTATTCCTTGAAGATGAAACAGAAGTAAACTGCAATCAAACCGAATATATTATTTGCCTTTTGAAATGTAGCTTTTTTTTTATCTAATCAATAAATTTGTTTAAAACTTATATAAATTAACTAAACCGTGTTGACTCAGTGTTTACATACATCGACTTTGTTCATATAAATACATGTATTTATATAAGAAATATGCACATAATGATGGATTTTCGTGTGGTTACTTTATTGTTTTGATTTGAACTAGGTATAATTTATTACTACAATGTAATAATATATTATTTCTGTAGAAACTATATTAATTCTGTTGCAAAAAATATGTGGATTAAAACAAGTGTATGTTATTGCAAACAAAACAAAAACAATCGAGTAACAACAATGACTGAGGTTCGCCTATCGTTTGTTGAAAGCAAGGCTGTACTGAAAGTACATGAACATTCTCAAGGTACAACGGCAGTGGCAGAGAGAGTTTGTAACACCCCCACCAACACTTCGAACAACTGCCCGCATTCGCGATAAATTCGAAGCAGACGGAACTGTTAAAGATGTGCACAAGGAAAGTTCCCCGCACAAATCAGTGAACCAGGGAGCGCGTGAAAGTGGGGTGAGCTAGCCAAGTGTAAGACGCATTCTGAAGTGTGGAAAGTGTACGTTCCAAGATTCCTCATTTATCGGGCTACACCCGATGAATGAGGGCGATCCAGATCGAAGGATGGAGTACTGTGAATGTTTCCAGCACATGGTTGACGGGGATGAGGAATTTGCACAGGGACGTTTATGTGGACTGACGAGGCGCAATTCAAACTTAACCATACTGTGAACCGCCACAATTGTGTATTTAGCTCCTGAAAATCCTCCCGTTCATGTGGACAGGGCAGTGAATCTACCTGGGGTTGCTGTGTGGTGCGGTCTATCAGTGTGAGATTTGATTGGTCCCTTCTTCTTTGAGGGTACCGTAACTAGTGAGGCGTATCTTGATGTGCTTCAGACAAAGATTTTTGCCTGCCATCCAAAAGCTGTATGGTGTTGAACTTTTTTACGTGCAATAAGACGCAGCCCCCCCCCTCAATACCATCGAGTTGTCAGGTTGTACCTCGATAAAACTTCCTGGACGGCGGGTGGGCCGAAGAGGTGCTGTTAAGTACCCACCTCGGTTCGTCGTCAAGAATGATGTGTATCGACAAAAACCAGCAACAATCGACGAGCTACGTGTAAAAATCGTAGAGTTATGTGCTGCCATTACACCAGATACACTAACAGCCGTACTTAGGTGTGCAGTTTGGTGCCATGGGCGTTATATATAGAAACCACTGGTGGTCATTTCGAACACATACCATAACCTTCTCTTAGTACCAAAAATCGTCACGTCAGGTCAAATTTGTCATGAGTTATGGACTAGCAAACAGTGAGTACGTTTCTTTAGACCGACCCCTCTGTATGTATATATATTTAAATTTATATCGGCCCCTTCTTAGTAAATGCATTCTTAATTTTTCATTTTGTCTTGGCATTTTGCTTACAAATACAATGCTTAAGCTCGTGTAAAAAATGACCGGGTTGGAAGATATGTAAAATGCTAGATTATGTGTTGTCTTTCTTTGATAATAATAAAAGTGTACGTGTACAGTACATTAATAACGAAGCGGATTATAGGCTGTGGTGTGAATTTACTGCAGTTTCTGATGTTTATACGTTTCCGCATGTCTTTTTCTTTTGAATACGTTCATCTAGTAACAAGCATATATATATTTTTATTCTATATTATTATTGTTGATTAAAAATTAAAACTCGTGTTGATTGGAAAAACGAAAGAAATATATCTCATTCAAGCTTAAACGGTAGACAATCTATCTGCCGAATTACTATGCTGAAAAAGCTATCTGGATCCAGAACTGATTTGAGAGGCTCTTTGTTATCCTTGTTGGTGAACTCAAGTCAAGTCAAGATTTGCTGCATAATGCAGTTCCCGTCGCTTCGTTTCATCTTAGTGAGCTTCTGAAATCTAAAATGGAAAGTTTGGTCGAAACTTTACAGCCCTACCGTCCGACTATTATTGCAGATATATGATTTCATTTGTCTTTGATTGCTAAACCTTCTAAAATCGGAAATACGTTGTACTGGTTTCATATACATCTTTCTTTCTTTTTCTTTTTAGCCTCCGGAACCACCGTAAGGTATTACTTCAGAAGATGAATGAGGATGATATGTATGAATGTAAACTAAGTAATACAGAATAATAATTAAAAAAACGGGCTTGCTATTACGAAATTAATATGTCGTTATTACTAGTACTAGAAAGTTAATAGAAATATTACAAATTCGTGTAATGTTTTTCCTTATTTTCTCCCCTTGCCGTTGAATATATTAGATTAGTGTTAGTAGTAATATACAAATATTGGATGTCTCATGTAAACTTAAAGCAGTCATATTATACGTGGTGATAACAAAATAAAGTTAAACTTGTGAAAAATTAAGCGTAAAGAACTTTAAGCTTCAGGGTATATTTGGGTGTTCCTTGACTTTGATACTCTAGATCAGGTGTATAGTGTTAATTAAAGTGGGATAAGATAGCTATTTATACCCACTTGTTGGTTGTGTTTGTCGAAGTCGACTCTTGAGGCATGGTTTTGTTTATATATTGTGCTTTTATTATAAATTCTTATTTGTTTTTATTAAACCCTCTGACCAACTTTAATATTGCAATTACTGTATATTCTTGGAATTAATTAATTTTATGTGTGTGTGTGTTACACACACACACACACACACACACACACACACACACACACACATAATATATAGTCACGCCACTGCATCTATTATGTATTAATAATAAAAAGTGATTAATATCCATTTTACATAATATTATTAATCTTATCCTTTTGTGTCATACATACATATTCATGACATTCAATATTTTGCTTTATTGCTATTCTCTTTGGTTATTTTTTTATTGAATAACCTAGAAATAATATAAAAAGTCGGTCGCATATATTATGGTATTACGGTACTATAGATTTAAATAGGTTAAATAAATGTGTTTTTTTTTTTTTACAAGTGTCGCTAAACTAACTTGTTTGTAAAAGCTTAACGTTTTTAGGTATTGCACTGCTTTCGTGGTAATAGGTCGATTATTCACTGTAAAATAGCCTCCTTTTTTTCAATCCGCCTGCGGCTGTATGTTTTTTTTTTTTTTTTTTTTAATACCTAATGAGATTTTGGTGACTTAAAAAAACTCCAATTCTCATCTGACAATTAAATCCATGTTTATGTCGCCCTTGTTTCACCAACGTAGTTCCCGAGGTGATTTTTACTTATTATATCCCTGTTCCTTAATAGAATCGACTGTTGAATTACAATTTTCAAGCCTACGTTTTGTTTTCTGCAGTCGAAATTTTGGTATCTGCTGCGTCCGCTAGGATAGGTTGTATATAAGTTGAATTGATGAATCGATAATTCTGTAATCAATTCTCTCTAGTAATTGACTGCAAAAACCAAAAACTGACATCTTCGTGGTCGGTAGATTGAAATAATAAACGATCAAATAATCTCGATTCCAGTTTTGATGTAGAATCTACATTCTCCCGTTTATTATTCTACCAGTTTTCTTTTTCTCATTAAAATACATGGATAGGACGTTATAAAATGTTAATAAAAATTATTACCTCTGGGAAAAAATTAATACCTCGGGAAAGTTATATATCGGAAAAAAAATTTATTGATGAAAAATGGATGGTTAAAAATTGAATAGATTTTAATCATTACTTTGATGTGTATTTTATCTTTAGGCTAAATGGCCCTAGATAGCTGAAACTATAGTGCCGTTAGAGAACTTTCTGGATTAACTCACTATAATCTTCATTTAACGGGCTAATGGAGTGTCAGTGTCGGATGCTCGAATTAGACGAAACGGATAAAAAATCTGTTTTTATTAATTGTGTGCTAATCACATTATGACATTTTATTAGAAACTTTAAGTTTATTGAAGTTAGAAAGGAAAAAAAAACTTGAAAATATTCCTTATAATCTAGGTAAACATCACCGGCTTAAACGATAGATTAATATTATTATTGAACTGCTAGGTTACATTTTTATAAAAAATTGGGTGAACAAAATATAAAGGAAAAAAGTTTTAACCTTGTTAAAAACTTTGTTATTACTGTTTTTTCAAGCACCATTAAATTAAAAAGGATTATTAGTATCATTGTATAATATTTTTATAAGCATAAATTGCTAATTACATTAAAATCCGCTGGGTTGATCTAGTGGTGAATGCTTCTTCGCATATCAGCTGATTTCGAAGTCGAGAGTTCCGACGTTCAAGTTTCTAGTAGGGCAGTTACTTTTATACGGATTTGAATACTAGATCGCAGATACCGGCGGTGTTAGTTGGTGGTTGGGTTTCAATTAACCACACATCTCAGAAATGGTCGACCTGATACCGTACAAGACTACGTTTCACATACACTCATACATATCATCCTCATTCATCCTCTGAAGTAATACCTGACGGTGATTCCCCGAGGCTAAACAGGAAAAAAGTTGCTAGCAATTTATATTAAAACTTGTGTTGCAGTCGGCTTTTTACTTCCTTGTACGAAGTAAAGGAAGTATTGTGATAAAGAAAAGCCTCATTGAAACCGTTTCAACGATCTATCATAAGTGGTACTTATTTTCATTGCTTTCAGAGTTATAGCCAAATAAAAATTTAATTAATGAAATATCTGGACTTACAAGGGAAGAATCAGACTTCATCTGCTTTTCTTTTTTTTTTAACTTTTTTTAAATTTAAATATATTGATTTATTAATAATTATTAACCCATGATTTTAAAAAAAATTGTTACAATAACTAATAATTCAATTATAACAATAAAAAACCATCAGAAGTTATTAGTGAAATAAAATATTATGTATTTTTAAAAATTTGTACATTTAATAGGAATTATTATATATGTGTATTTGTAATAGAACTGGTGAAACGTCTGATTATTTAATATTAATTGAAAATTATAATTTAGAATCGTATTATTTTTGGATTTTCTAGTTTAATTTTATTTAATTATCTAAAATTTCTGTTAATTTTATCTACATTAAAGTCAATTACAGAATGACTGAAAAATAGACCCTCACAAGAACAACATACTCACTAAAGCATACATGCCCGATGTTTAATAAATTGCAAAAAATTCTTATCTTTTAATTCATTATTCCTCTATATTGTCGGAGAATAATCTCCCTAAGTCAAAGTTGATCATCATTTCTTTTATTTGTTTGTTGTCAATCATTTAATCGCTCTTTAGTTTTATATAATTCTTCGGTACTTACGTGTTAACGCCACCGCAGCTACAGCTTTATTAAAAATTTTATTGAGTCTATTTAAATTTTTATAAATATTTAGAAATGGTTATTTATATTTATTTATTTTATAAATATAATTTAACCAAACTTAACCTACGCTCGCTTCGCCCGCTAACCTTGACTAATTAACACCGTAATTTTTTGAGTATTTATTTAATAAATTCAGTAATTATTGCAATTATTTATTATTTAAATAATAATTACTGAATTTATTAAATAAATACTCAAAAAATTACGGTGTTAATTAGTCAGGTTAGCGAGCGTAGGTTAAGTTTGATCAAATTATATTTATAAAATAAATAAACTGTTTTGAATCTACGTTAAACTCTATATCTGCCCATTTTCCACCGAAATCCGATTGACTACTTTGTTTACAAATAAAGCTGTAGCTGCGGTGGCGTTAATACGTAAGTACCAATTCTTCTCATCTTTTGTGTACACGTTCTCTAGTTTCAGCAATTGTTAAACTGTCCACTTTATTAAAGAATTGGAGGATCGAATCGCAGTTCCAAATGAAATAAGTTAAATGAAGTGCAGCAAAAAATGTGTGTATGTAACTTAATTTAATAGACGTACAAGAAAGTCGTGATGTCAGTATCACATTTGTTTTATTTCTGAGAGGGTCGCTTACTTACAGTGGCCTGTTGTATTATGCTATACGGTGAATTATATTATGAAGATCGTATGTTCACTGTATGTCATCTTCGGCTCGTGTTTATAAGAAAATATTTTTAAAACGTCTATTATTAATTTAATTCTGTTTCTGTAGGTCGTACGCGTAATTTTGGAAGAACGCTGGTAGAAGTCAATTTATTACTTTTTTTAAATCTGGAATGCGTGGAAAAATCACAATTTTCGTGTGTTAATAACATTTCTTTAAGAGACTCGTTATATGATATAAGTCCTGAAAGAACAAGAATTCTTAAAAACTAAACGGCACCCGTTTCCAGACTTATTTTGGAAAATGATTAGTGAAATTTTTTCTGTAACTGTCTGATCACTTACTGGTGCAGCGTTCTAAGCTCACCGAAATGCAAGCAAAAATCAACAGTAGCAGTAACGCTTTCTTTCTCTTCGCCGTAGGAGCTGGTTGTATTGTGAATATTTTTATAATTTCAGAGAAAATAACTGATTTAACTAATACCGTTTGTACCTCAGCTGTTTTGCATCGCAGTCGGTGAAAGACATACAAATATAAAGCAGCAATAAAATATAGACCGCTGCATTTATTGATGGGGTAATTTTTTGCCCTACTTTAGTTGTAAATAAGAGCTACAATATATTAGGTAATTACTAATTTGATAGATGAACCTGCGTTGTATGAAATAAATTTTTACTTACGTAGTTTTTTGTGAATATTATAATTATTTAATAGTATTAAATGATAGTTTGGTTTCAAGAAACGAGGAAATTAATTAACTATTTCCAGTTTGTAATTCTGTTATTAAATCACAATAATATAGCGTGTTGTCGATTAAATTCTCAATCAGAACTTGCTATAAACTGTGGTAAAGGTAATACGGTTGTAAAACATACAATAACGCTTAGTATGAACGATAACCGTATTGACTTGTATACTTGTACAGTAATTATTCAGTACTCATCAGTTTTTAAGTTGTAAGATATTGGGTATACATACAGTCAATTTATTTTAGTGATTTAACTAATACCGTTTGTACCTCAGCTGTTTTGCATCGCAGTCGGTGAAAGACATACAAATATAAAGCAGCAATAAAATATAGACCGCTGCATTTATTGATGGGGTAATTTTTTGCCCTACTTTAGTTGTAAATAAGAGCTACAATATATTAGGTAATTACTAATTTGATAGATGAACCTGCGTTGTATGAAATAAATTTTTACTTACGTAGTTTTTTGTGAATATTATAATTATTTAATAGTATTAAATGATAGTTTGGTTTCAAGAAACGAGGAAATTAATTAACTATTTCCAGTTTGTAATTCTGTTATTAAATCACAATAATATAGCGTGTTGTCGATTAAATTCTCAATCAGAACTTGCTATAAACTGTGGTAAAGGTAATACGGTTGTAAAACATACAATAACGCTTAGTATGAACGATAACCGTATTGACTTGTATACTTGTACAGTAATTATTCAGTACTCATCAGTTTTTAAGTTGTAAGATATTGGGTATACATACAGTCAATTTATTTTAGTGGTAGCCGTTTTATCTATATACGATAGCTTATCTGCTACGCTACTTTTGTGCGGTTTTTACAAAATTTTCTGCGGGTTTTTTTTCTATACTGATAAACCAATTAAGTTATTTACTATTTAGATTATCTCAAAAATCTTATTTTTTTAATTGCATTTGAAATCCGTTTTTATATAGTTAATTAAAAAATAAGCTAAGCGTGATGAAGTACATATTTCTTTTATTTGTTTTTTTTATTTTGATTTAAAAAACGTATGATATTCTTAAATATCTATTTACTTGTACATTCATTTTACGTTTTTAATAAATAAATATCGGGTTTTTAATGGAATATTTGTATTATATTGTTCAGGTAAAGTATAGTTACTTGATACGGTATATTGCAATTAAACCATTTATATTCATTCAGGTTTAAGCCAAGTTGATGTGTTGGGGGCATTACCCTTTGATCACCTATTCAGCGGCCTCATCAAGGTATTTTATAATAGAAAAATAAATACTGTAATTTTCCTTCCGATTTCTGAACCAAGGTTTAAAATAATTCTTGATTACTGCTGATTATTTTATTACTTTTTATTGTATATAGTCTATCTATTACGATGTATGTAATATATATATATGTAAAAATATTATATATATATATATATATATATATATATATATATATATATATATAATTAATATTTTTATTCAAATTTATTTTCATTTATATTTAAGATTTGCGAAATATATTAAGTATCGCATGGCATTGTGCACCATACATTGTATTTTTATTGTAATGTTCTATTGTTTAACAGCTTTAATTGTATTACTTATTGATTAGGATTATATTTTTTCCCGTCTTTTTGACCTTTTATTAATTTATTTATATTATCTCTGAATAATTTTTTTTTATTTTGTTTTAAATAATCGAATACGTGTTTTTCTTAATCTCATTTATTGTGGTGATAATATATTTTAGTTTTTTTATCGTAATTTCATTTATATATTTTTATTGCAGCATTTTACAGACTAAAGGGCGACTCTGAATGTAAAGGTGACCCTCAGTTTTCACGTCATTAATCTAAACTATTACGTAAATTTATTACACTTTTAAGTATGTTTAATCCTTAAAATCTTAAGAACTACCGGAAGTTTTTATGAGACTTTAACTTTCACTGGTGTATTTTATGATACTTTGTTTCGAACTTAAGGGTTATAGGCAATACTGTATCTATATAATATAAAATAACATGTAGACCATCTATGCTTAGGATTCTGAGGAATTTTGGGCTGCACCCAAAACTGGTGAAAATGTTGGAGCTGACGATGACGGGCACCCGGTCAAAGGTGAAGTTCAGGGGAGAGATAGATATCGGAACCTTTTGACATAAAGACTGGTCTCAGGCAAGGAGACGGATTGTCACGATTGCTGATTAATTGCGCATTCGAATACATCATGCGACAATTAGTACGAACAAAATCCAGAGAAAGTAAAAATTGGAAGTAAATTTAACAACGTAAGCCTTAACTGCCTTGGCTTCGCAGACGATCTAGCGTTCCTTGCAGAAACAAAGGAAGAGGCTGAACACTAGATAGAATCATTGGCCTATATCGCAGCGAAATTTGGACTTCAGATCTCGTACGAGAAGACAGAAGCAATGTTCACTAGAAAGACAAAGCGGAAACATTTGGAAATCAATGGTCGCAGAATTAAAATAGTATCAAAATTTAAATATTTGGTTGAATCCATCACATGGAAACTAAACGAGAATATAGCCTGGCAAGAAAGAGCACACAGACTAGCAATGGCACAAGTGGTCACACGAAATACCTATAACAAGAAATGCATCTCCAAACAAGCCAAGATAATACGGTAATCAAACTGGACTATAATACGGTGATCAAACCGGTAGTAATGTATGGGAGTGAAACACTGGGTCAAATCAAGATATTGTCGAGAACTGAAAAATTAGCCAAAATAGAAAGAAGGATCGTAAGGACCTGTATTGGCGGGGTAAACTTGGTGGAAGGAAAGTTGAGATTACTCCCAAACCATAAAATCTATGAGGTCGTTACACCAATTACAGAAGAAATAAGAAAGAAGAGAATAAAATTCTTTGGCCACCTCTTGCGTTTGGAGGAATCAAGGAAAAGTAAACAACTCTTGGAAAGATTGCTAAAGCTAAAAACGCAACCACTCACTGAGGTGCTTCAAGAAATCAAAGAAGCAGGCATTGCACTGCAAGATCTCAGAACAGGATCTGGAAATTATAACAACTTGCCCGGTGTTAAATTTGCAGAAAAGCCTAAAAAAGAAAACGGGGACGATTTGGACAGAGGAACGGAAAAGGGATTTTTCCAGGAAAATGAAAGATTATTGGAAGATAAGAAAAACTAAACATAAATGACTAATTGGTACTTCCGGGCCGTAAAAAAGAAAAAAAAACATGTGGTGAGTGATTCATAATCAACGCCCAGTAAAAACTACTGAAGATAAATTGATGAAAATATGTACACACCTTCTTCTTATGGTATAAGTGTACACTAAGTAAGGATATTTTAAAATTCCTTGTATAAAGGGTTAAAATGGAGTTACAACGAAATGTGCCATTTTTTTTTTAAATTTCTCTATAAGAAATGTATTAACTTGATTTTCAGTTTGTGTAATCTTTATGGGAATATTTAAAAACCAATTTCTACAGTTTCTGCATTAGACATTGAAAGTGATGAAGAAGATAAAAAGAATTTTGAACAGTAATTGAACATTTTCCTCTTTCCGACTTTACTAAACGAGATATTCAGTAGATATTGGCTTGCAAATACTCTTCAGATTAATATCTAAAAACCATCATTGGGTTTAATTTTTAATTTTAGATTTTTTTAAGGGTTGCGTCGGCGTACAGCGTAGCGGCTCGACCAACATGCCACTTTTACTGTATGTTTTACGAGACTGGCTGCACCTGCCCCTGGTTACTTAACTAAAAAAACATAAAATTAAAAAAGAATTGACCGCGATGGTATACCAAATACCCGTATAGACCAGGCGCAGCCGCGACTGGGTTGCTAGTATATATATGTACTATATGCGCGCGCGCACACACACACACTCACTCAATCACTCACTGACGTTCTGATTTACATATAAGGATGGTTGAAGTAATTAATGCAACAATTTTAACTATAAGCTATAAAATTTATTATTTGAAAGATATTTTTCTTCTTAAGCAAATAGTTTGGCGTTTATTTAATATTTGGATGATGCAAATAATTAGATATTTCCAATGTTTTTAACTGAACGCCTTTTCGTTTATAAAGAATAAAAAAAACTCTTTACTATAAATTATGGATACCTTTTCCTAGTTCCTCCGTTCCTAATTTCAATCCTTAAAAATACAGTACTAAGTACTAGATAACACTTTGCAGGAGCCCGTATAAACAGAACACGCCGATTCTTTGGATCAGAAGAATTTAAAAACTGGCCTTTTTCATTAAGAAATGTCTATAAATTTTATCAATGTCTTTTTATTTAAAAAAAAAAAAATTAATAGTACAGTAGCGAAAATGTATCCAGTAAAATATGTCATCTTCTTGTTTTCGAAATTTAAATAATAATAAAGAGAAATATCATGAATACTGTTTGTGTTGTTGGGAAAAGGTCCCACATACCTCGCCCGCCAGGAATTCAGAGTTCGGTTTGATAAAGTAATATTGAAACATTTTAAGTTTAACTACCACGATGGTGCTTAAGAACCCAACCAGGCCTAATCAAGAGACGGACTGTTCAAATTTAACCGACACTGCTGGGCCTCTCCACCTACCATCCTTCCAGATGGAAAGTTTAAATTTACGATAGCTTATTTATGACCTTGGATAGAACAGAACAGAAGAAACACACTACGAGTGACACGCTGAAACTAAAAAACTTTTCAAAGTGATAACGCTGAACTATAGGATAAAATATAACTGTTTAAATGTTACAAAACTAATTTTTAAATTGGTTTGAATTTTTTTTTAAATAAGAAATTACATAAAAATAATGTTAATTTTAAGGTCTTAACTTTTTTTACGGGAGAATATTTTTCTAAAATTTATGTTTAAGTAGGGGAAAAATATTTTTATTTTATTTATTTTTTACTGCTAGATAAAAGGAAATTATAACAAATTAAAAATATATATAATAATGATAATACTTATATTATTATAAGATATATACGTACATATATACATACATATACTAGCCGGTCGGGCGAACGAACCAAGCCCCCGACCGTCTACCCAGTCTGGACCCCGGAGCAGAATTTTCCACTCCCTTCTAGCCAGAGGACTCCACCCCTGGACCGTTGCAGGGTCGAGGAGGTTCGTTGTGAGGATAACGAATGATGATTATTAGAATATTATTAATAAACAACAAAGTATTTAAATAATTTATTTAGGTTTTAAAAAAACCTGAAAAAGAAACTAATTTACAAAATACAGAATACTAGTAATTATGGTAACTAAAGTATTTACAACTTTGACGAAGAAAAACTTCATAACTTATTTCTGTTGCCATGTTGACAGAAATATAACCACGAGATGTGGCTACTAAATAACGAGATTAATGCTGCTACAGAAGAACTGCGCATGCGCCAAATTCGTACGACCGATAGCTGTGTAGCGTGAATATATATATATATATATTTTTTTTTGCCTGTACTTTACCGATGTTCTCTTAAAATTCGGGAACCACTAGGACGAACCAAGTATGTTTTTCGGTTGTATTTATTAAACTGTTTGAGGATAATTTTTAGGCATAATTTTATCCAATCAACTCTTACCAATAATTGAGAAGTAAATGAAAGAAAGCATTTTATATTTTACAGCATAATTTTTCGTATATCGGTGTAATTTGGTTATTAAATTCAGTTAGGTGTAGTTTATACTTCTTGCCAGTGAAATGTAGGAATGATATTATATTTTACTTAGTGTTTCATTTATTAAAATACCTCTTTTCGAGTTGCCGGTTATATAATACAAAATTTTATTTTGGATCATGATTTTGGTAATTTTTCGTAGCAAGTTCTATCTATGTAGATATATATATTAAAAGTTGTCTGTAAACACGTTTTGTTTCCTTGTTAAATTAAGGTTTCGTAGAAAACTTACGTAAAAGAAATTTTGTTTCAGTGGCTTTACATATTTGAATTTATGTCCATTATCTCAATTTATATTCGTTCGACTGTTTGTATGATATTACGCATGAACGTCATAATCTCTTTAAATTAAACTTGATAAAAATAACTTATTTTCACTAAAGTGATTCACACAGTAGAAATTTCATTTATTTCTAGTTTTGAAATGTTAATCTGTATACCATTCCCCTATTAATGAAAAATAACTTTTATTATTTCCTCACTCAGGAAATAGTCTTCTTATAAAAAAACCCTCTCACCTTTTTATGAAACTTCGTTTATTTTGTGTCCACAAAATATATTTTAGTAAAAAATTTAGACGATGAAAATTAGAACTACATAATTTTCATAGAAAGGTTTTTTTTAATTTCAACCAGGTGTTCCTTCCTCCACTTGAATAGGGACAGTTTTTTTGCCATCTATAGACTGTGGATGAATTTTATTAAAATACATCAGGGAACAATAATCAAAGCACGTAAACTTCGTATTTCATACGAAATACGACTTAGGGTTTACTTCCTAGTAATAAATAAGATCTGGCACTCTGAGGAACAGTGCATAGTTGAGGGTTATCAATAGTAATTGTATTCTACATGTGATGAAGATGTTTTAAATATCTTTAATGATTATTAATACATTGTTTTTATATACTGTCGAATTACTTCTATGGCGTTTAGTTTGAGTCCTAATATTACGCGACATGATGGTAAAAAAATCTAAGATTTTTCATTTATTATTTATTTTCCATTCACTTATGGATTAAATCTTACTAAATTACTGATTCGAATCCTGGTCAGACGTGGCATTTTTTCCCGTGCTACAAAATGTAAAAAAAAATTATGTGGACACCACTTGACTTTATTGTACACCATTTAAATTACATATACACATTTTTTTTTTTTAATGAAAAGTACGTAAAATTTTATTTTATTAATAACTTCTGATATTTTTTTATTGTTGTTATTGAGTTATTATTTATTGTAATTTATTTTATAATTAGAGGTTAATAATTATTAATAAATCAATATATTTACATTAAAAAAAGTTAAAAATTAAAAAAAAGAGATGAGGTCGGATTTGAACCGATTTGTATTCCCCTTGTATGATCCAAATATTTCATTAATTAAAATTTTATTTGGCTATAACTCTGGAACCAATGAAAATAAGTATCACTTATAATATATTGAAATGCTCTCAATGAGAGCTTACTACTGCAGTTAAGAAAAAGTCCAAAATCCAAATTGTTTGGTATTTTGGGGATTTTTTGGACACTTTTGGTCCAGTCAATTGCAATCAAACGGGGAAGTGCACAACTAGATGTTACAACAGTCCTAAATCCAGAATTTCAACATCCTACGGTTAATGGTTTTTGAGTTTTGCGAGATACATACACACAATGCACGAGGGACGATCAGAAAGTAAGTTACACCCGCTCTATGAAAGAAACACATATTTATAAGACAATTTTTTTTATTGAACAAAAGACTACATATTTTTATCTATATTTCGATATAATCACAAAGTTCTTCTTTCAAAACAGTTTTCATACCTTGTGACAAGTTTTTCAGTTTCACTCTCATAAAAATTTCGTCCAATTTCCTTCAACCATTTAAGGACCTCTTCCTTCAGTTGATTATTAGCGAAACGCTCCAATCCCAGGTCTCGCTTGAGAAGACCAAATGAGTGGTAGTCGCAGGGTGCTAGGTCAGGGCTGTAAGGCGGATGACACCATACTTCCCACTTGAATTTTTGGAGTGACTAATTTGTCACATGAGCTGAATGAGGAGTAGCATTGTCGCGATGCAAAACGACCCCATCGGTCAGTCTTCGGTATTTAATGGCTTTAAGCAATTTTTTTTAAAGTCTCACAGTAAGATTCGACATTGATTGTTGTTCCTCGGGCATAAATTCACTGTAAACAACCCTCAGAACCGAAAAAGCCTGTAAGTGTAACCTTTCGAACATGTGGAGATGTTTTCACTTTTTTTGGCTGCGGCGAATTTTTGTGCCTCCATTCATGTGATGCTCGTTTAGCCTCAGGAGTGCAATGAAGCTCCCCAATTATCATGCCCTGTGATGATTTGTTTCAAAACCTGTGGACCAGTCCTGGAATAACGTTGAAGAAATCAAAGAGGAGACGCAAAACGTTGATGTTTGTGGTTGTCGGCCAACAGATGCGGCACCCATCGAGCATACATATGGTTACCAAGCTGATCGTGAATAATCGCAAACAAACTACCATAACTGATGTTAAGTTCACTTACAATCTGTCTAATTTTAATGCGCCGTCACTCATGATCATTTCACTCACGCGTTCCGCGTTATGCGTCGTGTTTGCAGTTGAAGGACGCCAAGCACACAGTTCATTACTCACATTTTTTTCCGTTAAGAAACGGAAAATGTTCAGAATGCGCTTGTTTCTGAACATTTTCCGTTTCTGAGTGGAAAAAATGTAACGAACTGCGTGCTGAGCGGCCCTCAACTGCAAACAGACGCGATTTTGTGATCACGGGGCTTGACATTATTGCGTTCTCACCGTATATCTCAACAACTTGGCGATGAATTTCACAACAATTGTAATTTTTTGTCCACAAAAATCGGACTAGCTCAATGCATTTCTAATCCGGACGAAACCCTAGAGGACACGCCATATTGACAAAGATATTACACACGTATTGAATTGCTGCTGGGGGAGCGTGAAGACAACACAACCACTGCTGCCGCTACAAAACAATATATACCTTTCAGTTTAAAAACACAGCAAGGGTGTAACTTATTTTTTGATACACCTGTCGAACATATACTTACGAACAGACACTACGGCAAAAGTTGTCAAAATGGATTCAGTGATGGTCAAAACGAATATTTCCGTTGAAATCTGAAAACCGACATTTTTGCGATCACAGACTTTCTTTTTACTTCGTACAAGGAAGTAAAAATGAATTAAACCAAAGGAAAAACCTTTGTTCATTTTTAATTTAGCTCGAATTTAAATCATGTAAATATGTAAAAACTAATCAGAAGTATTAAAATTATTCGAAAAATTTATAGTGAGAATATCAATTAAAATAGATGAAAAACATTTTTATAAATTAATAAATAAATATATATATATATGTATTCTGTGTACATATTTTCGAGTTATATAACAATATAACGATGAAGATTAGTTAAATGTTAAAAAAATAGGTGACCATCATTAGATAATAATTAACGACATTTACAGTTTTTGTCGCGGAAATTAGTTTTTTTTTAGTGTATTTTTAAGTTTGCTACTCTGTAATGAGCAAATCAGTTCAAAATTTACCGATAATTTTCCTAGTGGGAAACTATCCTCTTCTAAAAAGCCATATTTTGTTATTGCAACATTTATCTTCGCATCTGTAATTAATTATATTTCTTTGTAATATTTATTGAATTTGAAAATAATACTTAATGTCTTACGATAATGACCATTTCTGTCATTATTTTTTTTGTATTTTTTTACTTGCCTACTAAAGTTAAACATTTAGTTTACTTAAATGCAGATTTGCCGACGTATCTACAGTTAGGTGTATTCAGAGCAACGTGTGGTGTGTAAACTGTAAACATTAACTAACATAAACAGTTCAACAGTAATTCATCGTGCTCTCAATTTAAGCAAACATTGATTAGCGAACGACCTGTATGAGATAGTTAGGCATTTATGAGGGATACAATTCAAAGGATCTAATTCCGGGTCAAGCCCTGCTTATCTCTGGATTTATTCTCCTTTATAGCATGACGTCATAAACGCTTGAAATTTGTAAATCCAGGATTTACAGTATCTCTGCTGGTTCTCTATTATTTGTAAGAGTTCATCGTCAACCGATACCGGAGCAGTAATAGCGAAGGTAAATGCGTATATTTTTATTTGTAGCATATTAGTAATACAACTGCTGCTTTGAGTTATCGAAAATTCTAAGGGTGATATAGTATTTTAGTTTTTGTATTTATAGCATGTATTTTACGCTTACACTTAAAAAGTAATGTGATGCGTCCAAATATTCATAAGTCTAGCTAAATTTTGTTTTGATGATGAGTCAATTTAATGATATCGCACGTTTTCATTCACCAAGACTGCTGAATGAATTTTAGCTTAAGCTCAAATTATATTCGTTCGTAACCTTTCTGTATTGATTTTACCGTGTGCTTCATAATGAATATAGGGATTTTAAAGTTATGTAATATTTAGGTTTTACTTACATTGATGAATTATACATGAAATGAAAAAGAAACTTTGAAAAAGCAACAGTTTCTCCTGCGTGTTCAATGTGAGCATCATTCTTCACACGGCACCTATCCAGCCGATAGGAGAGTTCATCCCATACTTTAATGAGCAAATGTAGAATAATTGATACGACAGCTGATTTAATCCAATTTAATCCTGATTTAATCTAAGGTCGGGTAGGTCAGCTGGTAACGGTGGCACATACACTTGATCTTTTATAAATCCCCAAAGAAAAACTCAGTGGTTAGATCGTGCGAACGTGGAGGCTGCCGCAAACGAGCTCTGTAATCTGGTCCCCGGGGACCACCAATCCAGTGTTTGGGGAGAATTTCATTCAACCAGTACAGCGTTATGCCAGTTAGGAAAATCTTGTTGCCAAATAAAGTTCTGTGGTTAGTATTGCAGTTGAGGAAAGAGCCATAGTTGTAACATATCACGATAGTTCATTCCAGACACACTTACTTCTGCGAAAAAGAACGGCCCGTAAACTTGCCGTCGTAATCTTAATTCGTCACTGAATACGACATGATAAAGAAAGTCTTCATCGTCGCGGTGCTGCATCATATCATTTGGGGTGCCATCTTTGTTACTAACGCTTTCAGGCGGCAGGTACAGGAAACATTTTTATGAGCTTGCGCACAGCTGAAACTGTTATAGTTGCTTTTTCATTTCATGCATAATTAATCTGTTACGTGAAACTTGAGAAATATTACACAGGTTTAAAACCTCTATATTCATTTTGAAACGCATAGTATATATTCCATATTTTAATAGCGTATAGCGATTTTTACTCCTAAATTTTAAAGTTGTTCGAGTAATGTATAGAGTATTAGTGAAATGCTTTATTGTTCAATGTAATTCTGTTTTGTGTGACTGCGCCCGCATGTTTGTGTGTGTGTTGTACACAAGCATATGATTGAGTGCGATTCCTGTATGTCCTTAAGTTGCAGATTCTTGTCCATTTTAAGATATTTTCTTGTATTTATATATTGTGTTTTTGCTTGCTCAGAATGATTATCAATTTATTTTACTTTGTTTGTACTGCTGTGTAAAATTATTGCAAATTATTTGATAACCACTTACAAAATAAAAAAAAAATTAAACTATATTATTTTTAACATTACAAAATATTATTAAAAATATTTATTCAATATCAAACTTACGTTTTAGAAATCGAGTGGATTTTGAGTTCATTTTTTACGTACACATATTTACAATTATCAGTTTGATTTTATGATATTTTGGGAAGTGTACACTTTCATGAATTTCTAAACATTATTTTAATGAGGGAAAAATGACTGAGACTGAGAGCGACGATTATTGAAAGACACGTGTTGTTTCCTTCAACCCTTATAATCCTTGAACAATGGACATATAAATGCCTCCATTAAAATCGTTTGTGCTATTTTAGAACAGGTCGAAATTGGTGTCCTGCATTTCTTTCTATATTAAATTTATTTATTTAGTCATACTTATTATTCAGCCTTACTCGTTGTTAAAATCTTTTATTCTTTTATTTAATTATTAATTCGATTCAAACAGTAATTGATTGTATTCTCGTAATGGATGGGTTGTTTGTGCTCTGGACTGTCGGGAACATAAATTTGATAAACCTCTGTACTATGCATCAAATTAATGCAGTTGAGTAGCCTTTCCTTGTTCGTTTGAAAAAGTCCTTATTGTGGGAATTTTTTTATTAACTATACAGACTGGCATATATTTTTATAAGGTATAATACAAATTTAGTAAAAATGATTAATTTGTATTTATGTGGATCGCTTTATCCACACACATGTACACTATTTAACGTGTACGTTAGTAAAATGTTAAATTAGGCCTAGATATATTTCTCATTTTGACAAAATTTAAGAGATTACATTGTAATCAATTGAATAAAATTTGCTGGTTTGTACCAGATCTTACATGTTAATACTCTGCATTTAAATTTACTGAAGGAAGTTAAGTGTAAATGTACGTACAACGATATAAAGTGCGCTTATTGAATTTCTGAATTGTTAACCGTAAAACAAAATTGTTAAAAAAAAACTGATTTGTCAAAAATATTTGACTAATCACAAAAATTATCTAAAGGTTAAAATGGACTTTTAAGCCGTTTCAACGGCGTGAGTGTATAACTTAAGGTATACTAGTATTTATTGAATCTTGATCTATCTTTCTGCAGTTGATATTTTTCAGTAGTTCTTAATCTGTCTTTTCTTTTATACTGGGATAGGATTTATTCTATAGTCAATAAGTGCAACAAGGAAGTACGGATTGGCTACAAAGTAATTGTCTTCAAACGAATAAATTTAAAGGCAGAACTAGGATAGCACTTGGAACTGTTCTAAAAAACTACTAACTACTCGTATTTTAAAAACTTTACTAACTGTTCTAAAAAAGGGGGAATTTATGTGTTTATTTTTGCATTGTTAAGGGATTGAAAGGGTTTTGTTAAAACCCTTATAATTCAGTAGAATGTACCTATAATCCTCCAATAATTGGTCACAATCCTAACTACTTTTCCCTCATTAAAATGGTGTTTAACGGATATTCTTAAAAGGCACATTTTTTAAAATTTCTTTTTTCTATCATGGTAACTGGAGAAAACGATAGTGCAGGAAACTTGCAATACTTGAATGTGTTGGATAGGTCTGTATTCTGTATATTAGGTGCGTTACGAAGTATTTTAAGGTGACTTATCCAAAGTAAAATCACTGCTGAAAATTCCGTATCATTTTTCAACAAAAAGCAACCCACTGTTATTCGGACCGATCGACCTGAAAAGTAAAGAGTAGACTGGTTTTTTCATGCCTTCTTCGTCGAGGTAAATGTATAATGTTGCGCATCATTTTTCTTAGACAGTCAAAAGGCTGATGTTTAACTCTGTTAATGTGAAAAATTTATTTCGTATATCACGAAAGTATATTTTATTTCGTATATCAGGGTTAGTTTTTTATGAATATCATTACTCTTAAGAGAAAGCAACAAATCATTGTACCTTTCTGTCATGAAACGATGTCATATGTGTTACATTATCTACTCAGTAGGGTAAGGACTAAGTAGGATAAGTCCCGATATTGTACCACTAAGTTTTAAGAGCTTCTTTCACGGAGAATAATGAAAACATTTCTTATAAATATGTATATATGTATCTTATGCTTTTTATTTCATACTGTTTTTATCCTATGATTTACCCGTATATTTTATTGGAAATGCAAAACCAGTTGTATTTAAATTTCTATATTTTTGTGAGTTAGATGATGCTAATTACAATTCAATAAAAGATTAGATTCAACTGCGTTCGTTATTTATTAATAAACATTTTGCAAATTCATACCGTTATTTCAAGGTATTAGTTCAATATTTAAGAATAGCTCTAAAATTTATCTTTTTTAAATGTGTTTATATTTATTTTCTTTAG
The DNA here is from genome assembly GCF_047948215.1 of Lycorma delicatula. Taxonomy (NCBI): domain Eukaryota; kingdom Metazoa; phylum Arthropoda; class Insecta; order Hemiptera; family Fulgoridae; genus Lycorma; species Lycorma delicatula. Next base: position 128,312,756 of record NC_134457.1, read on the forward strand.
ATCAATAATTTTAGATTAGTAAATTTAATCTTCCATAAATAAAATTATTAAATTTTTTTAAAAATGATCTTACACCTGCGAAATATGTAGATTACACCCATTACAAAGAAGGAAGAAGTTGCTTCTTTTGTACATCGTAGCAAATCACAACGAATTAAATAAACGTTTAATACGGTACATGGTTTATTACATGAATTTATTGAGGAGCAATTTGGAAATGGAGAAATGATTGCCAATTATTCATTTTTTCAACATAGTGCAACACAATGCCTTCATTACTTCGATGATTATATAGTCCACAGTTCCACTGAAAGACAACAATTTTTTTTTATGATTAATTCATCATATAAACTTGAAGCTTGTGTATGGGATTTTGAAATGGAAATTTTGTAGCGTATGAAAAATGCCATGCCTGACCGGAATTCGATCCCGGGAACTCCGGATTTGATTGTTGATTTGTTTTAATCGTTGAAATATTAATTATTAAGAAAAAGTCAGTAGGAAATTTTCTCACTTAGGGTTCATTAACCTGTATGGGGTTATGGGGATCTCATCGGTAAGCGGAACCCGTATGAGGACCTCATTGGGTCACTGACCCAGAACACCATCATCTTAACGCATCGTGAGTCGCTTGAACTTGGAAGAGTATTATGTGATATATTCACGAATCACTGCGACAAATGTTTATCTATTACTTTTACCTTTTCTTTCGTACAATTATTTTAAATCCTTCACGTGCGCTAAGATTCCTAAACTTATTTAACTGTTTTGTTAACGTAAGAATGACAGCGTTCTAATTATTTTACTGCATTTCTTGGGAATGGTTGTAGATGTTTCATTTAAAAAATATTTATACTCCCTAAGCGTTTGCATGAAAAAGCCTAATCTCTGCTGACACATTAAAAAAATATACGATATCTTCTCCGAAGTACAAAATCTTTATGATGGAACTGTTATCAGTTACAAGATTCGAGAAACAACTTATCCAAAAAAGTGAGTGATTTTTAAAACTCCCTTAACGACTTAAAAAAAATTATATTAATTAATAGAATAATAATAATAATAGTTTAAAACAAACCATGATTTAAAAAAAAATATTTTGTGAGATTTAACACAATTCCAGGCCGTCTTTTAAGAAACATTTCTTGATCTATACTTTTTAAACGATTCGCTTTTTAAGTGGTAATCTTGTACTATGTTGTACAAACGTTTTTATACAAAGTGTTTTAATTACAAAGTACACATACAATTTAAAGGTTTGTTTGCTGGGTAGTGACCAAATAAGATACATTGATATTTTTCATTTTTAATGAGAATTTTTTTCTGGTTAAATTTCTTTTTTACCTAAATTCCTAGAGTTTTATTATATTTAAAGAAGGTATGTAAGTGTATAAAACGAAGGAAAAATACTACAGTAAATGTTGTGGTTGTTTTCATTCATGTATTATTCAGGCAACCTTTAAAACGGACAAACTTTCATCAAGTATACATTGATATTGAGTTGCTTCATGGCGATAACAACTCATAGCTTTCGTTCAACTTTTCTTATAAAAAATGCATTGTGGTAAAATGTCTCGTAATAGTGATCTAGTTTTAGTTTAGTAACCCAAATTCAAATCTGTTTCATTAGTTAAATTTTTTAGTGATAGTATATCATATAAATATTATTTCAGTATCTTGGCCATGAATTTTTAAAAGGTTTCGAGCGTTTTATAATTTTTAAATATTGAGAAATATAATATCGTCGCTTATTTTTTTCATACGTTATAAGTGAACTGGAGTAATGTAGAAATTGTGTAAAATTGTTGTAGTAATACGTAAATCAACTTCAAGATAATTACGTATGAAGAAAATATAATTATTTAATTTAAAAAGTGTTTACTAACGATGCGATGTGTTTGATAATTTCTTGAATGAACATCGAACGAAATACGGTTTATATTGTAGTTTACTACAAAGGTATCTCTTCAAGGCGAGTTTTTCCACCAAACGGGCTAAAAAAAAAAAAAAAAACAAACTCTTGCTGATTGCAACTAAACTGTAATTTTTACAATTTTTAAATATGTTGAAAACTTCAGTTGCTGGCCGAAATTTGTTGTATTTTTGTTTCTTGAATCCAAATGAAGGCGATAAACATAGGAGGGATTTGTTTACAGGTTGAGTCGGTTTAGTGGAACTCGTTTTGTTTATAAGCAGTAAAACATACTGCTTAATATATACTACATATATATATATATATATATATATTAACATAATATTTTTATAACAGATTTATTATTGAGTATACTTTAATCGAATTTTATATTAAATATATGTCTATATATACATAGTGAATAAACTGTTTTGTATGCTTGGAGATATTAATATCTACTTTTTAATATTCACTTAATATCTTGAAAAAATAGGTACTTTAAATACATTAAATTTTGATAGCTATCTACGGTAACAAGATATTTCAAACCTAAACGATCTTTAACTGAATTGGTAAGTCTATAATTGGTATTTTGCTTACAAATTTTCTGCCAATTAAATTTATAGTGTAATTATATACCTAGGGTAATAATGTTATTTTAGTGTAATCCAATATACTCATTTTGCAGGTGAGTCAAAATATTTTGTTGTTCCTTCATTCTGGCGTTTAGATAAAAGCGATTTCACTCATTATCACGGTTTACGATGACTTCCTTTTATTTTTCATTATTTAAATGAACTTCCCACAAGCAATCATTTCAAATTCATTTCACTAAAGATTATACCGCAACATTAATCTCCGTTAGAAATATTAGACAACTTAATTCCAGAACTTATTTCCTTCTACTTTATGTGTAGTTTTCTATTTGTTTTTATTTTGTAAGTATTTTGTTTACTTTCTTGTTATTTTCTAAGTTCGGAAACAAAACTAGTTAGTTTGTTGGAAATCCACCTTTATGTAGAAGGTATTCAGTAACTACTTCGAGGCACATTATAAAGGTATTTATTTTAAAAAATTCATCTGGATGGCTTTGTTATTTTGTTTGATATGAAAGTATTGTATTAGTAAATATTTATATTGGATACTTTTTGAAAATAAGAAAAAAAACCAACGTCAACCAACAAAACCCTGTCTGAACTTGTAAAGTTGTGGCTTTAGCATCGTTTTGGGATATCTACGTCTTACGCGAATCCTCGTTGCAGTTTACCCTTGGACCTTCACGTTTCCTTCTCTCATGTTCCATAAGTTGCACGTAAATTACAAAGAATTTAATTCTAACTGTTCTATCATTAGTAAAATGAGTATGATCTAATAATGTTCTGCAGTCTCTGCTCGAACGCAAATTGGTGGAAATGAGGGGACTAAATTTGAATAATCTTTTTAATTAATGCATTTATATAAGCATGTAAATAAATTAAGCTCAAATTAGTTTTTATTTAGAAATTTTCTCTTGTAAAAATTACGAGTGCTTAGTTTCACTATTATTCTTAGAATCCATTAGCTCGCTAGGGTTTACAAAAATCTTTAGCCTGATCACATTAAAATAGACGTTTTTACAGATGCTTTTACGTAGATACTTAATTATATAATTTATCCATCAGTTTAGTGCCTTATTTAATTGATTTAATTAAAACTTTTTTATTTAATGAAAACAAGTGTATAAGCCTTATTTAAATTATTTCCTTAAAGATAATTAAGTTATTTATGCAAGAAATCGCTTTAAAAAATAAACAGTTGCGACAGTTTATATTTTTTTCTTATTCTTATTACAAGGGGACATGAAGATACTATATACCTCGTTTATAACATTTTCGAAATTTAAAATTATTGCTACAACGTTTTTAGAGCTTGCTCATTGCAACTGCGTGCACAGAAATCCGTTAAAATAGCTGTATCTGTTTTATTGCAAAATTATGTACAAATATAATTTTTCCTTTATTCTTATTTAAATAAACATAACTTTTTAAAAAGACACATTTTTCATTGGATTCACATAGTTACTAATCTATTTTGTAATTATTTACTTTAACAAAGATGGGCGTGCGTGCGTGCGTGCGTTTAGGCCTTAAATGAAAGTGTATTAAGGCAGACGCCGTTGAACGTAATATATACTCCAATACTTCTTTTTACGTATTCCTTGATGCTTTGTTCAACAACCACTTTCAAGGTCGGCAACCTCAGTTCTGTTCTCTGGAAATGTGATGCCAGCTGTTGCTCGTGCTCCTTCGGCCATCGCCTCATATAAACAACCCCCCACCCCTACGAGAGTTGATATCTACAGATTAATTTCATCTACCGATCTCTATTCGCCTCCACTTATTTTATCCTCCATTGAACTTTTTTATTATTATATTATTTTGCCTGCTGTATTGAATGAATCCTTCATTAAGGAAAATAATGTCATTTGAACGGCGTTTTGTTTTTTGTTTATTACGGGTTTTAATTAATCTTGTTCAACAATGATAAAATATGCAAAAAGATAAAAAGCGGTTTGTTTAATGTATATGAAGAAATTAATTAAAAAATTTTGGTTTTTAACGTGTGTCATTAATATACAATAATATACAATTTTAAAACAAGCATTCATGCACCAGCTTCTAAAAAATAAAACTACAGCGTAACGTGGGAGAGACTGATGACTTAAGATGAAAATTAGATTCGCTTGCTTTGTAAAAATTAATAATCTTTTGCTTTGCTTTGTCCAATGGGTAAGAACTGGCATGGATAATTAAGTAGTACGAAGGTTTTTGAACTTTCCGTATTGTGTTTTTGAACGTGATACATGGTACCGGTTGAACGTTGTATCTCTTATGCAAAACTCGTGATCATCTATTCTAGGACTAAATCTCATTCACATCATTTACCCATCAATAATTCTTTTTTTAATGATTTCTTTTAATATATTTGTGAAATATTAAAACTTCTTTAGTAAGGCTAATAAATTTCATAATAAATTACTTCCGTCAACCATAGCTTTTCAGTTAAAAATATGTAAAAGTATATTTAATGTGTTAATTTATGTAGAAATCTCATATAGAATTGATGGTTTTTATTTTTTAACTGCATAAAATAAATTTGACGGAATGAGTAATACGTACTACTCATTGTTGTACAAAAAAGTTTGTCTGTAGATTTTCTTGCGCAAAAGACAAGAATCAAAAGAAAGAAGAAGGAAAACTGATATTTCACAGTTTAATTTTATGTATTAATATTAGGCCGGTCGTTTCCGTGTGTTGTTAGTGAGCTGTGAAATAAATATATCGATATTTGGTTATTTGGGCGGAATACCGCGATTTTTTTACGGTTTGTTGTTGGGGTATAAAACTTTAGTTATGACACCTGTTGGCAATACTTTCGGTTATTAAAAGCCTTTACCTATTAATTTTTATTATTTTTAATTAATTAAGTAAATCTATGATTAAAATTAAAGTAAATTAATAATAAAATGATAAATTTTTTCTTCGTTTTATGAATTTTCTTATCTTAATATATAAAAAGAAATCACTTATTCAGGTTAGCGTAAAGAAACTTCATCGATTGATTTTGTCGGCAAGAGAAGGTCATTTTGTGATTGATTTGAAAAACGGAGGAAACAGAAGGTTTATAATATTGTGAAAATTAGTAGCTGGTTCGAGGGGGAGTTAATAGGAAGGAAAACAACAAGTATTTAAAATGTATTAGTTTTACTATAAACTTAGTTTCTAACTTACCCGGAATCAATAAAATTTCCACTTTATAAAAATATTATAAAATTTATTTTACTTTCAACATCACTTTATTATTTTTAAGATGCGCCTGATTTTATAATAATTAATACATATAATTCGTATAATTACTCGTTTTATAAATTACGATTTCATATTATTAATCGGCTACTACCTACTTACCACTCTCCTGTTTATAATTTGCTTATTGTCATGTTAATACTCTTACAATTTATCGTAATTTTACCCATACAGTTATTTACAAACTTTAAAACTAACTCACACTAGTAAATATAATCATTCACAATAACATGATAATTAGCGATACAGAACGAACAAGAACCATTTATCCATAACAAAGAATTAATCAATAAAGCTCTAGATTTGCATTTAATAATTAAACGAACTTCAATTATTGTTGTGATATTAGTTTATTACCTATTATTCGGAATGAAACAATCACAATTAAATTGTTAAAAATCTCTAATTTAATTTTCATTTTTGACTTTTTTTTATAAAAACCCTTCTTAGTGTAAATTAAAAAAAAAAGTTTAACAAAAGAGCTTTTTGTCAAATGCATGCTGTTCTAGTAGTAAATGTAAAAATATATTTTTTCTTGTAAAAAGGGAGGTCTACCGGTATATATATTTTAAGTGAAGATATAGCATTCATGATTTTTGTATAGATGTTTTTACGATTAAATCATGTAAAATGCTGTATCTGGTTAAATTATGTTCATTGAATAGGTTTTTGCAGTACGTTCGTAATCCAAAACAGATCAGTCGTTAATAAGCAAGCATTATAAAATTGGGGTTTTTCTCCAATTTTATATAAAATCCTTAACATAAAATGAAGATAAATCGCATTCATCACAATTTACTCGCTACAGTTTAATTACATACAAACAATTTGTTTGAGACTTTGTTACATAAACTTCACTTTTCGACATAAATCTTGAAGTAATAAAATTTCTTATACATCGAGTTTATTCGGTTTTAATAAATTACACTGGCTAACAAAATTTAATCTTTTGTTCGTTAATTGAGAGTAAATGGCTGATTCTTTATAGTAATTTTTATGCTGATTTCATATATATTAATAGACTTTTTCTATCGGACTCAGTTTTTTTTGTAATTGAAATTTCTTTTGAAACAAAAACATGAATGGTGAACATAATATGATAATACATTACATGCACTTTGTACTCACCTAAGATCTATTTCTTTTGGATTTTCTGCTGTAATTTGCTGTAGGTAGATCCCTCTTTAGATTCCAACAGTAGTCGGCTAACATTTTTCGGTTCCATTTTCCCTGGTATCGTGTTTCCATTGCAGATATCTATCTCCTGGTGAAAGTGTTCTCCATGTTCATCACTGATAGCTCCGAGATTTTTAGAGAAAAAAACAAATGTAAATGAAAAAATGGGCTTTGAATGACATGTTACACCCAAGTTAATTGTAGTTTTGAAGGAGTTCACTCACAAATTCTCTGTAGTTACTGGCTGCTATATGGTTTCCAAGGAAGTTGTTTACCACATTTTGAAATGATTTCCATGTAGCAACCTCCAAGTTATTCAGCCATTCTTCAAACGCCGCATCACTCATTAGTTTTCTTACTTGTGGTCCAACAAATACATCTTCCTTTATTTTAGCATCACTTATATTAAGGAATTTGTTTTTTAGAAACTGAAACCCTGCACGATTATTATTATCCTTTGCTTTAGCAAAATGTTTGAATAATTCTTACTTAATGTATAGTGGCGGATAAACGTTTCCTGTTTTTACTAATGCCTGACTTTACAACATTCTTCTCTCTTACAGTTAGTACCGCTTTCTTTGGCCACTGCTCTTTTATGTAATGGTTTCTTCTATCCTTCCTTTCCCATTCGCACAAAAAAAGCAACAGAACATAATGTATCCAAGCTGCAGTCCAGGTAAAAGCGCTATTACTTCCACACCTCTAGAAATATGCCATAAATATTTCTCATACTGAATCCTGCTCAATACAAGATTCATATTTTCATTAGACTCTCCTTCATGTGAACAGCGTATACTAATAGTATGATGGGTATTTTTTTCTAATGTGAAGTAGAACAGCTTTCAAACTAACCTTGGACGAGTCAATAAAATTACCATTTGTCAGGATGGTGCTATGTCCAAAGATTCCAGTAAAGAGTCCACGTCATTACGTTGTGCTAAGTTTACGTACTAAGAGAAGAATGTTCAAATTCTGACTGTCTGTCACGGAAAGCAGTTAATCAGTATTTGGTTGTAAAAAATGCCATCTTCTCAGTCTTGATGCCAGTATTTCTGCTTGATTCTTTGATAAATTTAGATCACGAACCAGATCATTTAATTCTGACCGATTAGTTAAATGGGATTCAGTATTATCTATTTTCTAAAAAATTTGGATCCCTTTCTTCATCGCCTGATAAGTCAGCACAAGATTCGACATTTTCATCTTCATCTAAGTTCCATGTTTCTAGTGATACTGGAATTGGAAGCTCTTGGCTATGTGGCCACATCACAGAGAGAATATCAGATATTTAACAGTACGTCTAGTTTTTAAGCTGTTATTCCAGATATCTTTATTACATAAAAATAAGCTGTGGTGTGATTCTTCCGTTTTCTCAATTGCAAATGGCATGTGACGAGATCCACTTAGCTAACCAGTCAGCAATGTTACACAAGAAGCACAGCAAGTATGAGGAGCCCAAGATTTGTCCCGATCACCTAATTCACACCCATAAAACGGTTCATACGACGTTTTTATCAGTCTAGTTATATTTATTTTCTGAGACTTCAACGTTAACTCACCACAGATGTACCAGAAATTGTAATGCAACTGCGAGGCATTGTTAATACATTACAATAACGTATATTGTTTAAAAATAAACACATTATAAACACGCAATTTAATAAACACACACTCACTTTACCGAACAAAATACGAAAGCCAGCTACAAAACTGAATGTTACGCACACGAAAACTTGCGCATTAATAAGAATTCAAAATATTTCTGTAGTCTGCACGATAGTTTATAAGTAAATATAATAACGACAGAAGAAATAACTAATGAGTGGATGATATGTTTATAGTAAGATGAAAATAAGAAGAATAAGTCATTTTTTTTTTCATTTTATTAATGTAAGTAATAAACATTATGACTAATGGCTAACAAATCAATGTAACAACAATTTAGGGACTGTCATAAATGAATCAAACCTGTTTAGTTGATAAAATACGTTCAAAAAATGCTACGCTTATGGAGTTCATGCTTGATACTACCTGAAAATAAGAATGGTAGTTACAATGAACTAAGCCAGATAGAAGAATCCTGATTTCATATTTGAAATCAGCATGAAAAATACTATAAGATTCGGTTATTCACTCTCATATAAGAGAATCGTTGTTGATCAGTGTCATTTATCAAAATGTGTAGTATATTTTTAAACGTCCGCGGTATTTTTTTTTTTTTTTTTTTTGTACGATTATATTACATAAAATATTACTATACTAATAATGACTTCGTAAAATATGATTTTCTCTTATTTCAAGCCTTTTCATTTGTCCGATAATGATAATATCAGATTTAAAACAGATGCTTAAAACCCTCTTTATTGCTCAAAAAATTGATAGATCATTCTGATCTGCGGAACGATTCTTTAATTTTAAGTGAACTTCAGCAAGTTTTTTGACATTTTGTTTTATATATATGATGGAAAAACTGAACTTAAAAAATACTGCTTAGCTCTAAACAGTATAAACATTTTATTAGTAATTTTTCTCTAATCGTTTAACTAGCTCTCTGTGTGAATATGTAAATAAAATTGTTAAGTCACGTTAAATATTTTCTTCGTCCCCCTGAATTACAATTTACTCGACTACTTACAACTACGCTTACAATTACTTTGGCATATTCTCTAATTAAATTAATCGTACTTGCACTCGATTACAGCAATGAACCTTGTGTTGTGATGAACGAACTATTCATCATCAGGTAATAGGTCCGCTTGCATTAACCCGCCGACCTGTATCCGATTACTTCGTCTTCTTAGCCTTACACGAATTTTGAGATTCTACATTATTACACCAACACTGTATAGATTTTACTTGGAGATTGATTGTTGTTCGTAATCGACTCCGTTGATTTTAAAAATAAATATCTAAACAACGTAGTCGAATTCAGAAAGTAGTCAGAAAAGGGTAATTTTCACATTGTTCTAGGAAGAATCCGGTGAGTGGGTGGTTTCTGACTACCTAGTCGTCAGAAAAGTGTAATTTTTGTAGTTTTTCTTTCAATTGTTAATGAAGTATAAACTGACCTCAAATTCATTTGGTAAAGGTGCAAAAGATAGTAGTAAAAATACTTTTTTACATCGTGCGAAGCCTTTGCACTTTTAAATTGCATACAGTGGTATTAATTGTTTTAAATTTTGGTAGAATGGTAGTTCTTCAAGATCGAACGTCTGGTCGATCTTTAAGGGATCGACCAATGTATAAGTAATGTACATACGTGTTTATTCTTATTTATTTATCAATTTTTTTGAACCACGGAGTGTGACGCGGATCGGATATATTCTTGTAATAAATGAAGGAGGTTCTCAGTTCGACTCTGTGTGCATATATATATGTGTGTGTATGTAGTTACGAGTGAATTTGCATACAAAAAAAATCAAATACTCGTTAAATTGTTAATCTTTTTAATGAATTATTAAAATTCTACTGTAATATACGATTATAATTAATAGTGAGTTTATGCTAATTCTACAATCCAATTTTTTAATTGTATAACAATTAATATGATGGTGACATGTAGTCGGAAAAAGTTGCCGTATGTTAAAAAATTATAACTGAAAATCACCGATTTACGGAAGTAATAAGTATAATATTTTAATAAATGCACGTAAAGAATGGCAGTCGTTAACGCGTCACGGTATTCAGTAAGTCTTCTAAATGTTTTAACAGTTGTCTGATTATAAAACAAAATGGTTGGATTATTATAGCTAACCTACTTGTATAAATCTTTAATTCATAAGTACTATATTGCAACGCAGTTGTTACGTTTATTTTAACGTAATTCTTATCTCGTATGTCATTTTTTAAATATTGTTTAGCGATTAATAAACGATTTGTATTATTATTTTAATCTAAAACCGAAAAAAATTCTATCGTCTGAGAGGAAAACATTTTCAGCTTATCAAAACTGCACCCTAATCAAACTGCAGCTTATTAAAAGCTACCGGATTTTTTATAAATGTTTAAGTATTACGAATCTTGAGTGAATTAACCATTATTTTGAAAACAGGTTTAAAAAGTAGAGATCAATGCGTAAAAAAAAGCCTTATTTGGCAAGGACGATGTGAAAAAATTATTTGTCACTTAAAGGCATATTTTTAGACATTTTTTTTACCGTTTCAAACGGGCGTAAAATTAAAGTACTCAAAAAGAGTTATTTTATGCAGTTTTTCTTTCATTTGTTTGAAGAAAATTATGAGAAATTAATTAAAATCGCGTTGATTTTCAGAAACAAGTTATTATTGACCTTTACCTGTGCTACGAAACTTGAAACTAATTGGTAAAGATAATAACACCTACTAGTTAGCTATAGATTCTTTGTAATATTTGTAAACTCATCTGTACCCTGCGTAGAAAATATTACATCAATCAAGCCTTCCGTTTTTATATTTTAAATATCTTTCAAGATAATAGTATAGATTGCGATTATTACGACTGTTACTATTATTATTATTATTATTTTTGATTACTTTATTATTTTGTTAATTGTTATTTGTTACATTGTTCTTGTTACATTGTAATTATCTAACGTCTCACTAACGGCATTTGTTGAGCTTACTAACGTATAAGTAATGTACGTATGTACATACGTGTTTATTCTTATTTCTTTTTCAATTTTTTTGAAACACGAAGTGTCAATGCAGATATATTCTTGTACTAAAGGGAGAAGGTTCTCAATTCGACCCTGTATACATATATGTATAAATATATATAGTTTTTAGAACATGGCACGTTTTGGTATAATAACTATTATATATAATTTTAAAGGCAGCTCACCAAATTCCAATTTGATTCCCTCGAGTGCTTTCGGCTATTCTGCCGTCTTCAAGAGGAATATAATTATGATTAAGATATACAAAATTATAATCTTATATATTTAAATTGTATTTATATATAAAACAATCATTTTGTTGAAATTTGTCAAAAGTGGAAAGTTTTAAGTCTAGGTGACTACTATCATATATATATATATATATATAAATATCATAATTGCTTATAATTTTAATTCACTTAAGTCACCGACTTCAAAAATTAAGGTTCAAAGATTATATTGAGGGCATAATAGAAAAATGATTTTCCCTTTTGATTGCAATATATTTTTTAAACTATTTTCTTTTTGAAGTCTGTTCAGTTTTTAAAAAAATGTTTAAATCAATGTTTTATAAGCAAATGAATGTGATATTTTTAGTTATAACGATCTGTTTACGTTTAAAATAAACGGGAACTAGTATTACTTTTTCCAACGCTTGCATTTAAAAAAATAATCTTATAATAAAATGCTAAAATGTAAGTTTCAGAATTTGAAAATAAATTAATTTTAGTCTCTTGATGATGCGGGGTGACGACAGATTTACGTAAACATTTCTCGAATATTCTATTAGAAATGGAAATCCAACTAAAGTCTGATCTCACTCTTTTTCTTGCAATAATTAGCTGAATAATAGAAAATTCCCTTGTATTTGCGTAGGGAAAATTAAATTTCTTATTCGTTTTGATTTCAAAGATAAAGTTTATCGATAGAACATAATGACAAAATCTGTTAAGAATATTAACTTGTATGTCAGATAGCTTAAGCGTTACAGGTGGTTGTTTGTATAACTATTCTATTATAAATTCACGCGGTTATTGATTTATCTGTTATCATATTTAAAATAGAATTAGTAATGAAATCTGTGAACTTGGTCCTAAAATAGAAGTATGCAATATAATTGATTCAGTACTTACGTTTATTTTTGCTTGTGTTTAAAGTTTTCCGTAATAAATGAAATAAGTCTTTTTCTTCTAAAAGGGGGAAAAATTACTTAAAAGGTATTTTAATAGAGTAATACAAATAATCAGCAGAGTAAAGGTTGGTGTCTGATTGATGTTAAATCCATTGCTGCAATCGTTCAATCTATACACAGATTAATAATCTGAATTTTTTATTTTACTTTCGTAATGGCGAGATCTTGTATATCAGAGAGAAGATTTCTCCAATTTCAAATATACTTTAGCCTTTAATTAGAATTAAGATTAAAGTTTCACACAATTTAAAATATTTTTCTCATAGGGAAATAGATATTCTTGAACCCCCTTAATCAGCAAAATTAATTTTTTTATTTTTCCGTTAAGTTTCGTTCCGTTTGCTTTGCCTATTATTACTTGTGATTTTAAGATTATTACTGAAGCTTTTAGATGTGAAAGATTATGTGATAACGTGCTGTTGAATTTTTATCAGTGTTACTCGTTAAACATTTTACATTGAAAACAATATATATTGCTTTTGTTCAGAAACTACTTTTATAAACGGGTGGTAAATTATTTAAATTTTATTTCTTTTTATTTGTATTTAATGAATTTTTCATTAGGTTTTAGCATATACGTTATGTTGATAACTAGCGTGCGGTAAATTTTTATTGCTCTTGCCTATAGCTTCTGACCATGCAGCCGCAAAAAAAAAAAACATTTCTTTGCCTTGCTAGAAATAAAACTACTTTTGCATCATTTGTAATCTTTTTTAACTGAAAAAAGCTATTTTACGTAAACTATTAAATAAGATGTTTTAAGCTTGCGGAATAGCTTTATAAGTGTCTACGCATTTATCTACAGTATTCTGGAGAAGTGATTTTCTAGTTTTTAAACGGTTGTTGTATGGTAAAACAAAATATGCAGAAATTTTTCATATGGTTACTCACATTTCCTCTGCTCTTTGAATATTTTTTTTAGTCAAATAGAATGGTAGCTTTTTAATGTTATCAATTTGTATTAAATAAAAGTATCAGGCAAAAACTGGCGCTGCATTGGATTAGTTTAAAAAATGTTTATGTGTATAAATATACGCATTTTCTCAAAGATAAATAATTGTAGGTTTATACAACATTATCTGACGTCATTTTTAAATTATTGTATATAGTGCGTGTGAAATGAATTAACAACATAAAGGTGATTCTCGTCACGATTACCGTAACGTATTTCTGAAAACGCTTCCCATTTCGTCTTAGCTGGATTTAAAAAAAAAATAAGAAAATTAAAAAGAATTGTTAAAATTCAGTTTATGTGTTTAATGCGAATTTTACAATGTCTTGTAAAATTAGATATCGTGTTTTCCAAAACACCGACCTTTTTAATACTGGTCATTAGTTTTGAATCGTTAACTCTAAATTCAGTCAGAATATATTTTTAGTAAATTTGAAACACTGTTTTAAGCAAAATGATATTTTACTTATTTTAGTTCATTTCAATCACTTAATCTTGAACAGCGGAAATCAAAGTGAGCTGACGTTTCAACTGCAATTGGTTCTTACTGAATTTAGAGCCAGATTTCGTTTTCTCCAGTATGAAAAAGAAAATATTGGTTGTAAGTACATAGATTTTATTTCCTTACAAGAAAAAAGAAATCACATGCTAAGTATAAAAAATACGTTTTAGTAATTTAGAGTTTTATACGTTTTAGAGTTTTTTAGTTATACCGTTTTTAGGTAGATTTCATAAGAAAGATACCTAAAGTAATGGGTACCATGATTCGAAATCCGGAAAATTTCGACATATCTTCGTGTTTCATATCCACCAGATCCCAAAACCACCGTCAGCTCAAAAGTTTTATTAATACATTTATGTAAATATGTATTTTACTTTCTTGTGGACATGATAACTGCCGTAATTTTGCGTCAATAACTTTCAAATTGTTCCTCAAAAATAATAAAATAGTGGGATTTCAAAGACAAAAAAATATCATACCTAATAAGCACAGCATCGAATTCGTTTAAAGTGGTCGTTAGTCCTCTAAACATTACGTAAAACTTTTGTCTTAAATAATTTTTGATATGATCTGCCTTTGCCTTTACAGCAAGGGATGACCAAAATATTGCTGGAATTGTAAGATGCCGTATGCTAAACATGTAAAACTTTTTTTTACATGCAGCCATTGTCGTATTAAATAAATTTGAATTTTTTCTTAACTTTAAGGTGGAAGTGTTTTTTATCCCCTACTTAGCACCGCTGAAATCTACCTCCGCCTTCCGGCGTGCCGAAAGGTTTTTTTTTCATATTACACTTCGTGTATAAAAGATTATCTTGGAATATTTTTCATTCGTTGTTGTGCCATTTGTCAGTTAAATGAATGTTAAAGTAAATAGCTTCATACGTAGGTAGCATTTACTCAAAAAAAGCGGTGGATTACGAAATAAAAATATGCTTGTAAGTTCAAATACAGTTTAAACAGGCGTTAATCATTTCAAGATACTCATGCTGTATATAAGTGATTTTTTTGTAAAAGGTTTAATAGTGAAATTTCAGGCTGTACTTGTTGAATGCTGTCTTTTATATAAATTTATCAGAAACATTTGTCGCGGTTGCTGATGGACATTTTATGATATGATAATTTCATTTCCAAAGTAGATGTTGCCGCCGTGAGGTATTATTATCAAAATTATAATAGAGAATTATATCTTGGATCGCTATTTCAGAATTTGCTCGCGTTAACACTATAATAAGGTTCCTGTATGATGTTCACCGTCCTGGATAGTAGTTTAACTAGTTCTAGGTTTGATTTTCGAGGAAGTATGGAATTTTCCGTTGTAATTATAAGAATACTTTTAATTTATTGTAACTACAGATTGCCTTAGTTATTTATGTATATTTTTGTTGTGTGTTGTTATCGGCTTGTTTATTTAAAAATTGGAATTTTGTAATCGTGAATTTTAGCTTGTTACTAATCTAATGAACTGGCGGTAAGAAATAAATTTATTTTTACTTACCCTCCATAAAATAATGTCTTTATGAACTTCGCGAAAAATGTATGATTTTATTTACGTGTTATGTGCTTTTATTAGTATAAAACATATTAAAATAGCTCCTGTAAAATTTGTGATATCGATAGATCGAGTTTAAATATGCATATTTTAACGAAATTTTGAATAAATAATTTTCTACAGACAGTATTACTATGAGCTCAATTAATCGAATATTGTTGTAGTGAAAATCGAAAGAAAACGTTAATTTTTCAGTTACCTGATAATGATAATGTTTCGTAAAAAAAAAAATTTTTTTTGTTAATTCATCTTCAAATGAAATTATTTTTCATAGAATATATATTTTTTGCCCAAGTACTGAATTGAAGAAATATATACAAGGCATTGCTTCATAATGCCTTAATTAATAATTTAATTTACACAGTCTGCTCGGTTAAGGCTGTCGGCATAGAACAAATTTGTGATAAGAAAAGCGCTAATCAGAGCAGCCTTCTCTGAGAGTAATAATATTCATTATACAGCCAGCACCTGTGCTGAAAAGAGTGAATGTGTAAATTTTGGGACTGAATATTATGTACATTTCAGAGTGTATTTTAGTGCAAGTGTGTTTTCTTCTCTGTAATGAAGACAAATAGAAATCGCTTTATTTCACACTTTCTCCAGTCAGCCTGGATAAATGTGCATAAATTGCACATTTATCCCAAATTATTTGGAGTAAGTAATCCCATAGTCTTTAATTTATAAAGACTTATGTCGGATTGTTTACGACTGTTGAGGTTAAAACAAGTGCAATTTGAAAAATTTTAATATTTAAAAAAAATATTTATAATTCCAAAATTGATCTAAAAATCATTAATTGTTAAAAAAAATCAATTCTCAAATTTAAAAAGATTATGTGTTTTGTTAAATCATTTGAAAGCAGCATGTTGCGGATTATTTTTAAATTTAGCGTAAATTCGAAGTATATTTTAAGCGATAATTATCTTTCTGTTTCCTTTCTTAGAAAAATTATTTTTATATTATTAGTATTATTGTTTTTAAAAATGAATTATCAGCTTAGTGTTTTCTGCTTGCGAAAAAAAATAGAAATCTAAAATTCACTGGCCTAGTTTCTCTTCATTTGTATGTCAACTTATTTTATTGATTACTAATTAGAATTGTTCTTCTACGTAACAGTTAAAAATCACCGGTATTTCAATCGATGTAACAGCTAAATAGTATTATAGCGGTATTCATTGCTTATAACGATTAACGAAAACGTTAATACTACAGAAAAACTTTTCATTTGTACTCTTGGAAACGGCGAGACTAAAGTAACGACTTTCACCTTTTCACCAAACTACTCTCGTGAATAGAAACAACATAACGGATCTTTCCGCTTCTTTATATTCTGTGATTTGGAAGTAAAAGTGATGCTCAATTTAAACTCCCACCGTAAAATTTTTATAAATTTTCTAGAATAAATTCATCCTTGAACGATTACAGATTAGTATATATAGTATATACAGTTTAAACTTAACATACTTTTTATTCTTCCAACTTTTACTCTACGAAAGGATCATCACTATGTATTCTAAAATTTTATACCCTTGATGTAAAGGTGCTTTCGGTTAGGACCTTGTTATTTAGTCATGCTGTATATTAACTTGCATAGTTGAGATTGGAGGATGCTTTAATCTTTCTCGCGTGAATTTCTCTCTTGTTTAATGAAGTCTGTTAAAGGATAACGTTTGAACTAATGTAATTTTAATGATGCCGAACAGGAAATTTATTTGCATCAAATTTGAGTTTATTAATATTTTAAACTACATGACTATTAATGAGCTAGATGTAAGATTAGTATTAAGAAAACGATTTTTTTTTTGTTTTTTTTTTCTTAAATTTAGTAGGATAGTTAGGTATTGAATATTTTTTTTTAAAAACCGACTTCTAACGAATCAAATATTAAAATACAGCTATTTTTCAAATATTATATCAGTTACTTAAAATTTAAAGAAAACTTGCAAAATCACATTTCTTTTATTTTTTTTTTTATGTTTGCTTGAAATTGGTTTTATTTTTGTACGGTTTTCTTTTCATATCAGCTAGTTACTGTTGCGTAAAATATGGTATATATTAAAAAAGTAATAAACCTCGCCTTTGTTTAAAAAGCTGTTCTCAAGAAAAATGACGAAAAACTTTGTCTTGAAAAAAAAATTAAAAAAAAGAAGAGAAAACCCCTAAAGAGACACTACTACTGAGTGTGAGAGTACTCTGTGAAATGCGGGAATACACGTTATTTTTTAAGTTTATACTCGTATAATACGTACGTTCCTTTTGAGTCAGAACAGTTTTTAAACTCATTTTTAAATCCATGTATGTTAATAGGGCATATTAACGCTAATATTCCAAACAATTTTGTAAAATTTCACTTAAAACTACTATGAATATCAATAAAACTGCCACTGCTTTAGCATTTCATAACAAAAAACAATACTAAGCAGTAATGACAGCAAACAAACATATCAATTGTCTATGTGGGCCATGTAATTTTTCGTTTAAAAAGTCTTCCGTTACAGTTGTCTGGAAGAAACTTCCAGTGGGATCATTTACGATCAATAAATTTACCTTAGTCGATGAACTTTGAAAAAAGTAAAGCTAGAACACATAAAAATTGTTTAAATTGAAAAATAATATTTTTTTAAATGTAAAATACCAATTTTTAATCGTGCAAGACGTTTGTTATAATTTCCGACTGTTTTTTGTCAAGTAAAAGGTTTTTACAATTATTGAATTTTATTAGCCGATATAACTTGCTTATGTAAAACACTGTCGTACGATTACAGGTTCACTAAATGCCGTTATCTACCAAGCTGCTTTTACATTGGGTAGAAACGGAACTCGCCGTTCAGTTGTCTAGTAAACGGCCGTTACATGAATATTTTAACATGTCTTGTTATATTAACTTCTTGTTACTGTTAACTTGTGTAATGGTAAACTTTGTACATTACTTACAACATACTTAATGTATTAATTCGACCAGTTGTGCTGAAAATCTAATAATCTGTTTATATTTGTTAGAATTCTACTCAAACTTTGTTCATTGTTTATTGGTTCTTCGTTATAAAACAAAAATTAATCTTAGAAATTGGATTGTGCACCCATGCCTACACTGGTTGAATCGATCGAAGGATCAGTCTACTATTTTACTTAATTTCTATAAGAAAAAGCGGAATGATGGTTTTAGTACATATCCTAGTTAAATTCTATGTTTTTTTTCAGGTATACAAAATGTATTGGTATTATTTATGTATTGGTAATCTTCTTTTGTTTCATAACTGCTGGTAAATCCTAAATATAAAGGAATTGTTTCTCCACCACCATCTAAAGTAACTATTTCTTTTTATCACGACCCTAAACTGGCTTTTTTTCTTTCCTTAAGTATTTAAGATTTAAGACAGCTTAAATCTACAATACTTTTTTGTGAGGAACAACGTTGTTCTCCATAGTAAAGATATATTTATTTCTTATTTTATACTGTCTGGCCCGTTTGACTTTGATGCATAAGCACCTTAGTGCATCCTTAGACTCGTTTTTGTGATTATTTACTTTAAATCAAGTCGTTGTGTTAAAAAACGTTATATACACACTATATGTAACTACAAGTAGTTACAGTGAGTATATTTGGTTCACTGAAAAAGGTTACAGAAAATACTATTACGCTAAGTACTTTTCCTAGCTTGAATTATCATTCTTGAGAATGATTATTATGCCATTTTCGGGAGCTAGTAGTGTTTCATGTCAGGTTATTTACAAGCATTTGCTTACTGTTGTAAAAAATAAAAAAAATTACTGATTCTTAACCCATTTCCGCTTAATTCGTCTTTCAGAACACGTTTCACAAGTAATTTTCGACACAAAAAATTCCCTTTAGAGCAAATATGGTCATGATATATATATATATATATATATATATATATATATAAAAGATATTTTCGTTACTAGGACATGAAAAGTCTTCTGGAATGACATAAAATGAAAATAATTAAAAAAATGGTCCGTTGGGTCTCCATAAATTCTTGGGAAAAAAATTGTTTTAAATGAATCATAAGAAACCCGGAGTTATTAAAGCGTAGTGATCTGATTTCAACATATTTAGTCTCTGTATATAATTATATGTGAATAATCAAAAGTAAATAAATTTAGATAAATATTTAAATAATTTATTTTATTTGTTGAAATCATTAATATTGTAATAATTTGCATTAAGATATCCAAAGTAAATTCTTATTTTATATATATATATATATGCTATTAATGGACTTATTGAAGACTATGATGTCTGACATGTTATGAGGTAACAGTAGATCCGGAAATTTCAAAAAGTACATTTAAATTTAAATAATACATTTTGTAGTCCTGTGTAGTAAAAAAAAAAAAAATGTTTACCATTAAGATGTTGCTGCAATTACCAGTAAAACTCAAAATATAATAAAAATAGTAATAATAATAAATACCAGAGACAGAACAACTAAAAAATAATATAACTAACAACAAAAATAATAAAGAAAACGCAGTCCACCCCGTTGAAAGCGTTATAAATAAAGAAAAAAATAAAACCGCTACCAAGCCAGTCTAGATAGCCAATTAGACTACATACGCAACTAAACATATTAATATTACTAATAATATTCAAATAAAAGCCTTTATTAACATAACAAGAACAAAAAAATACAAACCGGTAATGATAACTAATCAAAAAGAAATTTTAAATAGCTAAAAATAACACAATTTATGAACGAGTTAACGGAGCCTACATAGACAATCTCCCTTATTTGGTTGCGTGTTGAACTAATTATTAGTTCAGAAAAATCTGCTTTTTTTAATTCAAATTTCATGTACACATTATTTATAAAATAAAATCATCGCCATTTGGGGGCGATACTCTCGTATACGCAAGTAAAGTTCTACATTTATATTATAATTAATTCAGGACTTTCAGCGGGTTGAAAATAATTTTTGTTTTATTCTAAGTCACACAAGTTCAACGCTATCATTGTTATATCAACAAGTGAGTAAAAAAGAATTTGATTCCACTTGAATGACACAAAATGTTCATGTGATTTCATTTCCGGAATAATAGCTAACATTATCAGAATCTACCTGATTTTTAAAAAAGGAAGTTTCAATATGTACAAGTTAGATTTTGTTTGATACTAACGTAAGATGTGTTTGTTTTTAGTTTTCTTTTTTTTTTTTATACGGATAGTACACCGGTGGGAATGTCACATGTAGCATTCGCATCGGTGGCATTCGATTGAGGCAAGAACAAGGCTGATAGATGCCTTTGCCGAGGTTTTGAAGATGACCTCCGGTAAAGCCCATAAGGGCTAGGTACGGAGGAGGTGGCGTGGCGACCGCAACTGTTACATTTTCCCCTACGGGGTCAGGATGCACTAATAATTTTTATAGTTTGTATTGCAAACTATAATATTTTTAAAAACAACCTTTTTAAACCCCCTTTCATATTTTTATAAATTCAGTCGGATGCGGTACTCTGTTGTAATCTTTGGATGTATCTTTTTTCATTGTACATTTTTTAGTTTTTGTAATTAGTATATAAATTAAGATTTTTCTAATTAATACAGTTTCGCTCCTACTTTTAAAATACTTGTTGCAACATTATTTATGAAAATATTGATTTTCATTATTTATGAAAATATGAAAGAATCAAAGCAGTAGTTGGTGCTTTGATTATTTTTTAATCATTCAGATCCTTACTGCTGCTTTCACTGTGTATATAGCAGCTGCGATCATGCAGTCGACCGTGTTATGGTAGTCATAAGGGGCTTTATTGTCCGTTCATGAAATAAGTTCGTCTTTTATTAGTCGATCTAAAATACAGAATAGCCCTATATATTCTAGTTAATAGATTTATTGTTATTGTTTCTCCATAAAAAAAAACTTTTCTCTAACTAAACCTATAAACTGTTGTTAATCCTGCATAATGACTGTCCATTAACTGCTGCTGATGACTTACAGTTGTATTTCATAATTAATGCGTATACGTATAAACAGCTTTTCTGTAATGGTAAGTCTTTGGATAGACTTGTTTCTCAATTACTCGTATTATATTGTATTATATATGTAGCCTGTGAAAGTTTCAAAGTACAAGATCAAGAAAATCGGGAATTCAGTACAAAATGAAGTACTTCACCGGTTTTTATTATCATTAATTCGGACACGACTTTAATATTTAACGTTATGATAGGTAGAATGAAGTGTAGATGAAAATATTCCAGATGCTTCCTAGAAATTGAACGTAAAGCTTGGTTTAATTTAGAAGGCACCACATACATTATAATTTTATATCTGTATCACAGCATGAACAGAAAAGTGAAAGAAATTGAGTTTATAATATTACCCAGTAAATTTATTCTTCTAAAGTTAAGTTTTGTTTTTAAATAAAACAAAAACTTGTTTTAAAGTTTAAAAAAAAAAAACAAATTACAAGAAAATAAATTAGCCCAAAGGAAGTAGTAAAACAGTTTTGATCAACTGTTAATATTGCCAATTTATGAAATCATAAATTTCTCAAATAAATTAATTTTAAATATGGAAATTCTTTTTGTACCGCCATTTTGAAGACTACTTGGTCTAGTGGTTAACTTGTCGCAATCAGTTGTTTAACAGCTGATTTTCGAATTCGAAGGTTCTGAGGATCAAATACCCGTAAAAGCTTGTTTCTCTTTTACGTATTTGATTACTAGACAATGAAAACCGGTGTACTTTGAGGATGAAGTTCAGTTTTCGGATTTCCCAATTTTTCATATATTACCCATATACAGTACTGGGATATATTTTTTAAAATTATTAAACCTATAATACTACCACCAATTTTGCCGTCATAATTTTTTCTCCAATAATATAATTTGTCCGTTTTATCACTGTAGAAAAAATCGTGGCAAAATAGAGATAACTTGATAACAAAGCGTTTCCAAAACTACCTTATATAAACTTTTACCCCTATTTTCATCAGTAAAACTATCGTGAAACTAATTCCGTTTCTTAACACTATATATAAACATAATTATTAAGTCTGTAAAATTTAAAGGAGTTAATGAACCATAAATATACAAAGCTCCTTGTGAATTCCTGATATAGAATGTTAATAATTTTGAAGTGTTTGGTGAATTTAGGTATACTGATCTGTAACTATTTTAGTATTTGTTTTAGCATGATTTTCCCGACAGACATAAGTTTAACATTGTTAACGGAATACTGCTTTTGCGGTTGTTTTTAAACAAATATTCAACATTGTGTTTCTTCCGGTGACTTGCTGGGCCGTGCCGTGCAGTATAGCTCTTTGTCATTTACACAGGAAGGGTAAAGTCCGTAACGCAGGATAGTTTGCTGAACAGCTATCTTAACAGATGTACTAGTCGGGAGTGAACGCGAGGGAGAATTGTAGTAGTGATGTGTGGTGAAAAGTGGTATAGATGGAGGGGATAACCACCGCTATGCACCAAGCGGGTAGGTGGTATCGTGGGGGGGGGTACGGTCGGTTATAACTGCCACGTGCCGTAGACACAAAGGCGACCTTGAACCCAGGTGTTATGTAGTAAAGTGTAGTTACTGACACTGGACTTATGCCAGCTTACGTAAGTGACAAAATGATCATGCGTGGCCTTTTCAGGGGTTACTGCCCCCAAAAAAATCTCAGTGTGCCAAAATTATATTTCCTTCCGCATTGCCAGATATGGAATACTATTGAAAATTTACGAACAGTTTTCCTTTTAATTTTTATGTAGTATTTGAAATTGTATCTTTCATTCTAAATAATTTTCTAAACAAAAACACTACACTACCAATTGAGGAACTAGACGATGAAGGTACCCTCATCATGCATGTATTTTCAGATTACAGTCTTGCTTTTACCTTCAGCCGTTTAGAGCGGCTTTATGATTCATTACTAATTACTATCGACGATCGGCACCACCCAACAAAAGAGGACAGTGCTAATGTGAAAATCAGCCGGGATTATGCGTCTACCCATATTTTGCATGTGAATTTTGAGTTTATTAATACTTAGTGCGTCTGCTTATCATAATTTTCAGCGATTGTTATTGTAATAACTTCGTTATGAGCATTTAGTAACATGTTATGTAAATCCAAGAATATATAAAAAGTTGGAAAATATTACTTTAAGTGTTATTTTTTGGCATCCATTAAAATTAAAAAATAATTATATAAAATATTATATTTAAAAGATTATTCCTAAGGGAGAAATTATATATTATAATATGCGTAAAAGTTTTTTGTTAATAACCACTTATTCAGAATTGAATGAAATGTAGCTGGGAATAGAGGCTTGAAGCATTGCCATAAAAACCATATATCCAAATTAAGAACAGTTTTCTTGGTCTTTATTTTATATATATATATTATACATCCTGATGTATAAGCAATGTTAGTTGTTGGCTGTTAGGAAAGTTGACCAGTTGTCATTCTCGGATATTTGTGTTTTAGCTACTTGATAATTTCCAAACTACCAATTTAAAAGGAAAATTAGGAAATTTGTTTACAGGATAATGGAAAACATATTTGAAATGTATGACATTATTCCTTCAAATAAAATAAAGAAACTATTGTGAAATTGTTTTTTTTTATTTTCTTTTCATTTAATTTTTTGATAAATTATAAAAGCATGTAGAAAAATTACATAAGAATTAGTTTAGAAATGTCTTTAAAATTTGAATTTCAAATGCTTTAACTTGTGATGGGGACGATAGTTTGTGTCAGAGCAAAAATATTACTCCTAATGCAGAGAATAATAACTAATAAAAAGTGAATGTGAGTGTTAATTTTTTGAAAACTTATTATTCATTTAGTACATTATTGGGAAGAAGAAAAAATATAAACTTTATGTATGTTTATATTTTATATTTAATAAAGTAATAATAACTTAATTATAATACTAAAATTAAGTTGTTTATAGTTTTAAACACTACAATTTAGTTGGTGACATTAAAAAGTTTCGGGTTTTATTTGACAAGTTTTACCTTTTTTCTGATTTTCTAGTATTACATCTGATTAGTCATTTTTTTCTGATTTTCTAGTTTTACGTCTAAGAATGTACGTCTACACGTAAATAAATGTTTTATGTTTCAGTAATTTTTTCCCCTTCTGATTTGAAATATTATTTTTGTTGTAATAGAACAATTGTGGAATGTATATTTATTGGACAGATTATGAATATTTTTTATTACATTATGTGTGTTTTTTTACTACATGTATGAGTACATTTGATTTGATAAAACCTCATCATTGAGAAAGTTCTCATATAATAGTAATTATAATGGATTAATAATCAGCCTAAATCTTTATTTAGAAAACAAGACTGAATAAGTAGTCAAGAAATGATCCTTCAACAAAAATAAGCTTCTGTGACTATATATGGTTTATCATTGTTTATCATGTAGAGAGTGTGGTTTATCATGTAAAGGAAGTTATAGGTATTTCTATGAAATTAATTTCTTAATTAAAGATAGTGATCAATGAATGATATTTTCTGAATAATGTTAAGAATCAGTTAAACCAACTAAAAATAAGATATTTACCAAGAAATTGCTGTTTGAGATATTTATTAAAAAAAAACGTTAATTTTGTAAATTGTTATTATATATGCAATCCAAGAAAATGTGTCAAAAAATATGTACTTAAACTTCAGACTTAGTAACAAAATTCTTTCTTTTGTTTTAAATTATAGTTTAATAATTAAATAATTAAGTTAAAACTTTTAAGTAAATAAATTAGAGATATGTATATAGTAAGCATTAAAAAAATCATATTTATACTGTTATTGCTGTAGATGAATTTTGCAAAACTGTTGATAATAGTGTAACAGTTTCAATTTTATATACATTTGTTGATGTAAATTAATGATGTGGCATTAAAAATGGTGTGATTATGGAGAAACTGGATGAAAATGATAGAAACAAAGGGTAGGTATAAACAAGCTGCCCTTTTATAATTCATGAACAGTTGCTTACTTTATTTTGTTGGCATTGGAAAGAATTTCTAATTTAATATGTTATGTTTAAAATATTAAATTAAATATGTTTTACACTTGTGTGAGGTAATGATTATTTTATTAGCGTATTTTTTTTTTTTTGAAATATTCATCACAAGGTCAAAGCTTTCCTGTGTAAGGATGTGGTTTGAAATTTTGTAGTCTATGAAATATGCTATTATTTAGTAAACTTTTTACAAAAAAGATCTTTAAAGAAGAAATAATAATGATATATTATACAGTTTGTTTAATATTAGTTTCAAAAACTAATTATTCATTGTCTAACCTAATAGAAGTATAAAAGTAATCTTCTTCAAGTATTTAAGTTAAATTGCATTTGAATTATTTCATGTTAATGGAAGTTAGTTGATGACCTAGCTGAAGCCTTATTTAGTTTTTAATGGTGTTGTAGCTTAGTAAGTTGATATTGATGTTTTCGTACTTTCTACTGACTTCTGACAACACAATTGTATAGGCCTATATGCTCAATATTTGTTCAGCTTTGCCCTACTTTTGTGATTTTGCTTAACATCTGATATTGTTATTATTATCATTAGTATAAACTTTTGCTTTTAATTAATTATGATAACAAAGACTTTTTTTTTCAAAGGATTGCACAAGTTTTTTTACAATTAATATACATGGAATGAAATTATGTATTAATGACATGTGCTGTGTGCTTTATGTTACATTAATTCAAAGTTTCATGCATCAAAGTTGGAATTTACACTTGTAAATCTGTTATTTTGTTACTGTTGTAGCTGGTTTAGTAATTTTAAAATTGTTCTCATATTTTTGTAACTGATGATATAATTTTAATCTTTTTATTATTATTTTTTGAGCATTTGCTTATTCTAGTTGTATTTAATTTTATATGTTGCCTTTATGTTTGCAGAGAATGGAACAACTGTAACAGCATTATGTGAATTAGCAGCTCGATGTGTCGCTTCACATATTCCATTTGAGCTTGTTGAACATGTCTATCCTCCAGTACCTGAACAACTTCAGTTACGAATTGCATTCTGGAGTTTTCCTGATAATGAAGAAGATATTAGATTGTATTCTTGTCTGGCTAATTCCAGTGCTGATGAATTCCAAAGAGGAGAACATTTGTTTAAAAATCGTGCTGTCAAAGATCCCCTGCAGATAGGTATATAAAACCTGTTGTTAATCTAATGAAAAAAAAAATTAGCTTACAAGTTTATAAAGTAAAATTTTATAGAATGAAGAGGTCTGCTGAATAAGTGGTATTTACGTATTTTTATGATTGTACCAATCAACTTATGTTACAGAAACATGCGGTATCCATTCTTGAGCCTTAACATGTCATTAACAACAAGTTATTTTATGAGTTCATAAAATAACCCATTTTATGAGTATTATATTTTACTTTTATAATTTTGTGCCTAAAATTTTAATTACGATCATTCATTGTAAAACATATAAATAACATTTAATCTAATTACATTACAATTAACAAATTTTGAAAAAAATAAAATCAGGCACCTGAGTAGTTTTAGTGAAGAGCTTACTCATTATTGCCAGAAAAATTAGGATATTGTTAAAAAACTAAAAACCTAATCAGCAAAACTTATATGAAGCTTGGTGTACGGCTTTAAATCAGAGAAAAATTTTGAACAATATGTAAACTAGCAGTGACTAATTATTAAACGTTACATTCCATACACACTTAACTAAGAGAGAGAGATAATCCTAAAGCCAGAGAACTGAGGAAAACATTAAATATTGATCATTTGTGAAGTTTTTTGTTGTTCATGTTCATTCATTTTCAATTTTAATAAAATATTAATTTACATAAAATTTTAATTTTAAACAAAAAAAAATATATAATTATAAAAATTTTAATTTTAGATTAAGCACCGCCATGTAACCCATGTTTTATATTTAATTATATTTTTAATTCTTAAAACTTGTGTTTTATTTACTGGAATTTACAATATACTTTTTTTTAATGGCACCAGTTGCCAGTAAATGTTGTTTCTTATTTATGTTAGTTAAATTTGCTATATACTTTTTTTAATAAAAGAAGTTTCAGTAGAGGGTTTTCCAATTTTCATATGAAATTTCATGACAATGCTATGCTCTAATAAAACATTTATCATTTTTTTGGCAAAATAAAAAAACAGATGTTATCCAAATGAAGGCCACGGCCAGACTAATATGTCTACAGAAACTGGAGTGGCAACAACTGAAAGAAAAGGCTTCATTCTATATAAGAGTTGGTCTTACGAATTTGGCGCATGCGCAGTTCTTCTGTAGCAGCATTAGTCTTGTTATTTAATAATTACAGCCCTTATTTTTAATTAAATAACTATATGTTATATAAATCACTGTTGTATTTTATATGGTATTGCTTAATTTGTTCACTCCAGCAAATAAAACATAAAGAAACCCTGGTATGGTATATAACTTGAAAAGATAATATGATTTGCATAAAGATTTATCACAATGTTAATAACAAAAAAAGTAACATGTTTGAAGTGATCATTAATGATTATCAGCATCCCCTCTTAGTTTATGAATGATTCCAAGAGTTTATTTATAGGGCATACCCTACATTGCACACAACATTTGCAATTTGTCCTCAATCTCTTAATGGTTTTCAAGTCTGAACTTTTAACTCTCAGTTTGATGAATTAATAAGTAAGAAACTACTTTTATGGTTTTGAAGACATGCAACTTCTATATGGGTCTCTGTTCTTATTTAAATTCTTTTCTTACAGGAAAGTCTTAAATTCTCTTTCTTACAGATTTTGAGGATTACCTGTTTAATTTAAGTAACATTTTCTGAGATCAGTTACTTATAACGGTACATTAGTTACTTAGTTTTTATGTTTGGAAACATTATCATGTACATTCCATCAATTATCAGCCAGATTAATAGCTTGAGTTTATTCTTGTAAATTCACTATTTAAAAATCATAGTTACTAGATGATAACTGCCATAAATACATCGTGTCCATAAAATTAAATTTAACACAGATTTAATTTTGTAATACTGAAGTTGATTATCACATTATTAAATTATGTTAAAGTAGTTTTCTTTTCTGAGAAAATTAAAATTGTTATTGATAAAACTGTAAGGTATACATTGTACTAATGAAGCAGTACTGGCTAATCCATGCCCATAAACCAAATCATGATCTACTAATTGTCTGAGCATTAATATATAAGAGTTGAGTAATAAAAAAAATTTGGGGAGAGATGCTGAAAATAACTAGTTTGAGAATATACCTACTCCTTTGAGATGCAACTATTATATCTTTATTGAACCATTTTTGCCAATCTTTTCTTTTAATCTGAAAAAGATGAACTTACATATTGAAAAATCCATTGTTTTTTAGTGTCATATATTTAAACTTTTATTACTTCATTAGAAATCAAAATATTAAATTCCAAAATCAGAAAAAAATTATTACTATATAAGTTTAAAGAGCTTTGTTATCAGCGTGTTATCCTTTGAATTTGATTGAATTTTCAGAATATTTGGGTAAGGAATGATTTTATAAACTTTAAAAGTCTCTGTTTAGATTTGGCTGTATGCACACACACACACACACACACACACACAATAACCAATGACCAAACAAATGTTTTCTTTGCGAATGCTTCAGAAAAGTAAGTTTTTTGTATATTTCTCATGAATGAACATCTTGCGTTCTGATGTGTCAAAAATTATTATATTCAGTGAAATCTTTAAGTGAAAATGCACATTAAAATCCACAGTTAGAGTAACTCAAATCAATTATTAAGGTAAGTATGTTTTCCAATTTACAATGCAACTTGAAAAGACATATTTAATGTTTGGAACCCATTCTTAGAAACTTCCTTCAACTGCTTTACGTCATCATCTGATATTTTAACCAGAAATTTTGAATTGCACCATGTAAGCTTGGATTAGGTGATGCATTTAATACAATGAAACCAGTTATTTAAAACTATTTTTTTAGGATTTTTCCTTCTGATTACATTCCCTAGACAATGAAGGATGTTGATATACATTTCCTTGTGTACTTTTGGCCTTCTTGAATGAATTCATGATGGATAATTCCATGTATATAAAAAAGAAAACTTCCTGTAGTTTGTCCAAATTAAATTTTTGCCTGGAAAAAAATTTCTGTTCTGATGAATGATTTGTGTTTATAGATTGAACAGTGAACACATTTTCCCTGTGTGATTACATTTTCATAAAATGATTATTTTGACCAGCTTTAATGAAAAGATCTCCTGTCATTGTTTCTTCTGATTTGTAAACAGCATTATATTAAATAAACTATGATAAATAATGTATTTCTTTAATTCTTTAAACATTCATAATCTTTGCAGTAGAATGGTGCACACTATGGAACATCAACATAAATACTAATCCCCATGGAAATACTTGTGTCACTCGTAGATTTTTTCATTTGTTTCATCAAATTTGGTTTCTTAAACAACATTGGTGTCTGTTATTGATATCTGATGCAAAAGCAAAATTTGGCATTTGTACCCTGCTTAGTAACTGTACATTTAGAACTGTGACAATGTCACACATGAAATGAACATACAGTTGTTGTTATTGTGAAAAAGGAAACAAAGTGGAATGCCAGCAATATTGTGAAGTCATGAACGCTACTAATTTTTAAAAAAATCAATTTTTTTGTTGTACCAATTGTTTCAAAGAAGGCACAAATTCCAAAATTGGTTAAATTCTCTGTCAATGTAGTTGTATTATAGAATTATATTTATAATTCATAAAATTAATGAAACCAATGAATTTTCTTCTGTAGGGATTATATTACTGTACAAAAGCCCATAAAATAACTTTTTATTTCAGTTGATAGTAATTATTATCTAAACAAGAGCATTATATATTGAAATCTGAAACTAGATAGATGACAATTGGCAGAGTATTGGTTGAATTGGCCCATCAAATGGTAACTATTTACTGGCCCTAGTTTATAATATAAAGTTTGGCTACTACTGAGTAGCCAGTCTTTTGTAAATGTTAATTTTAGATTTAATTATAGTATGAAAAGAAATCGTTTAATTAATTTTATTTTAATTAAGAAAACAATGAAATGAGAAAGTGTGATTTTAAATTCAGTCGGTAATTCTTATAATTTATAATTGTTATTTAAAACAAAATTATATTTATAAAAAGTGTAAGTTTTACTGTTACTATTTTGCTTTATTACTTCATAACATTGTAATCATGCATGTTTTCAAGAAATGATGTTGCTAGACCACAAATTATTTAAAATGCTAACTTAAGAAGTAAAAAAAAAAAGCAGTATTTTATATAAAAATGTAAAGAATATTTTTCTTGTGCACTGCAGTGTTAGTATGGAAGAACATAAATTAACAAAAGTATAATACATTTATAATCTGTTCAAGTCTAAGATTATTGAAAATTAATTTCATTTTGGCAGCTTTAAAATCATTGATTTTATTGTAAATATAAGAAAATATAGTTTTATCACCACATTCATTTCAAACATATATTTACTAGATGACATAAACAGCAAAAGTAATAAAATTTGTCTCTTCGTTTAATTAATGTGTATTCCGCTTTGTTTAATTTTTAAAAAACATTATTAATATATTTACATTATAATGTAAAAATGTTAACATCATGTCGACACATCATCCTTGTTGGCCTCACAATAAATTAGTTGAATTTTGAGTTGAGTGTTCTGATTTAATCTAATTATATCTAATTTTAAAATACATAATAAAACTTTCATTTCTCAATAAGTAATTAAACTTGAAAAAAGTATTTGAAGTTCAAGTAAATTGTATAATCAGCATTCAAGAAATAAGTTTTATGATCAGCACAAGTGATACTTTTAGTGTTTTCATGTTCTCACTTTGATATTTTTGTTGTGTTTTTTTTTAACGAAAAAAGAAATATTATTGAATCTCAGTGTATCATTTTACATAAAAAACAGTCCTCTAATATGATTGCCTCAGTTTAATGTAATTTGGTTAAAATAATGAAAGAAGAACTTCTGTTTTGAAGAATCACCCTCGTGTTACAGTATTATAAAAGCTGTAGTACAGATATAATTAAATCTGTATTAGAATAAAGTTACGTTTTTCTAACGGCACAATGTACAGTAATAGAGTAAATCGTTCTTATATCACCTTATTAGTTTTGACCACACAAAATAGGTTACATGCAATTTTTCCCTATGGAAGTTCTAAGAATTCATTTAACATATAAAATATTGTACTCTGTAGTGACAAAGAATAGACACACATACACTTAGCGATACTAAACTCTTATTTATATATAAATAAATTTTTATATATTTCTTCAAAATAAAAATTACTGAGCTTAATATAATTCATATAATTAGCCAACTATATAAGTAAACTGCTGTTACCAAACCAAATATCCAGAACCAACAACATTTCACATTGTGTGCTAGCCTCCAGATTTGTTAGATGAGAAACACTAGAAAGATCTCTTACAATACTTAAAAAATCAGCCCAACTATCAGACAACAAAATTGGTTATCATTTAAAACAGTCAGGCAAGGGTGGCAACATTGATATTGTACCCAGTTAAACATTTATTAACATTTTAATAAAAATTAAGATCTTATTTTGAACAGGAAATTTTATTAAAAATAAAAGCTCCGAGAGAAATTTATTAAAAATGTAAATTCTTTTTTAAAATTAAAATAAGTAAAGAAAATCTTAAGTAATCTTATTAAGGAAAAACTCATTTCAAATTATAGCAACTGATGAACTCTGAAAATTACTGATGTAATTTAAAAATTACTATAGAATATTTTTTTTTTCATAATTAAATTTATTTAGTTTTAATAAAATGATAAATTAGAAAAAAATCACCAAAAAATTTATGCAACAGTCTTCAGTTCTACTCTGAAGCTACATAAATCTTCTTTAAGTGATCAACTTGATAAATCAGTTTTACATTTGTCACAATCTGGTAAAAAATTTAATTTATGTTTCTTTCTTTTTATGTTGTATTAAATAAGTTCAGTAATAATAATTAATTTAACGTATCTTATAGGATGAGTTGGGTAAATTATAGAAAACAAAGGTGGGAACATTGTTAGACATGGAAAAGTGGAGTTTGTGAAGTAACTGGTAGATGTGGCTTCGATAAGGGAAATAGAAATACATGCAATTGGAATTATGGTAAACAGCTGATATAACTGAAGTGAGTTATAAAAATCATGTGTAATAAAACATAAATCATGTAACATTTTCATGATGGGCCATAGGCTTGCCTTTGCTCTAGTCAAAAATATAGTACGTGGGGATTTTTTTACATATTCAGTTGTCATTAATCAGTCCCTTCTTCTCTACTTATCTATGGTGTATATACTTCTTGAATAAAATATTGAAATGACTGAATTTTGTACCTTACACCAAATTTTTTGTTAATTTTTAAAATTTTAATTCTATATCTTGTCCTTAGTAGTCTCTAATGTTTACAGTATTTATTAAATGTTGTTATACTTCATGGTAGTAGGGTTTACATTAATTAAGCATAATGATTTATTCTGTTAGTTTTGGATTGATAGTTCCTTTAAAACATTAAAAATTTTTATTATAATGTTTTCATTAAATAGTACAAAATTTATCAGAAAATGAGATTGTATTAATTGAATTTATAAGGATTATATCTTTCTTCCAGGATTTCATCTTAGTGCAAGTGTTCTAATTCCACCAGCTTTCACACAGCGTGGTCAGTATAAAGTAGCTGTAACATTTGATCGTCGGCGCATTACCTCCTGCAATTGTACATGCAATTCCTCTGCGTACTGGTGTTCTCATATTGTGGCTGTCTGTCTTCATAGAATTCATCTGGTATGCTAATATTCCATATTTTGAACTTATTTTTAATTATAAAATAAATATGTAAACTTTGCATATACATAGAGCTCATAAATAAGCTG
Organism: Lycorma delicatula; assembly: GCF_047948215.1. Classification (NCBI taxonomy): domain Eukaryota; kingdom Metazoa; phylum Arthropoda; class Insecta; order Hemiptera; family Fulgoridae; genus Lycorma; species Lycorma delicatula. The sequence continues at coordinate 128,346,448 of NC_134457.1, forward strand.
TAGTTTAACTACAAATTCATTATTTGATTCAGACATCTAGATTTACAACAAAGGTGATGTTTACTTTTACTTTATACTTGACATTTGTTTATTCTTATAATGTTTTTATTGCTACTATTTTCATTATAGATTAAGATATGATTGTAGGTATTACTAATTGAAATTATCAGTTCATCTCTAATTAGAATTTTATTGTTTACAGCCGAATCAAGTATGTTTACGAGCACCAGTAAGCGAATCACTCTCTCGTTTACACAGAGAACAACTCCAGAAATTTGCTCAATATTTGATCAGTGAACTACCACAACAGATCCTCCCTACTGCTCAGCGTCTGCTTGATGAACTTTTATCCTCACAACCCTCAGCCATAAATTCTGTAAGTATTTCTTAAGTGATTTTATGTGTGTGTGTGTATATATATATTTTAAGTTATTGTGATTTCACATTTTTATAATTTTGATTTTTGTTAAAAAAATTAATTGCAGTGAAGCTCATGGTATATTTTTTTGCAATGTAAATTATAATTTGTATTATGATATTGATAATGCAATGTTCAGAGTATTCAGTTATCAGAAATTCCTTATAAAATTTGTATACATGTTGATTTTTTTTTTAATTAATAGAAGAGACAGGTGTTGAAAGAAATAATTTTATTAAAATATTTTAAACAAAAATTATTCCTGAATCAGTGAATGAAATTTAGAAAAAATGTTATATTTTATTCTGACCAAACTAAAATTGAAGAATGTAATATCTGTGACATTGTGATGTGTAATGCATTACACAATGATAAAATTTAAAGATTCAAATTTCAGTCAAGATTGTGATATTGATTTTTTTTGTATCTTTGTTTTTGACTTGTAATAACAGTTAAAATCATTTATGATGTATCATGAAGTTCTCCTGGAACTTTCATAACCTATTCTGCTCATGAAAATAATGGAAGAGGTTCATATAAACTAATTTCCTAGAATGCTTCATTTGCGAGTTATGGCTAGTGAAAAATTTCACTAGAATTTCAGCTTCCCTGGTGGTGAGGTTGTACTGAAATTGTTAGGATTTAATTAAGGAGCAGAATTAGTGATTTCTTATGGATTTTAACCTGAAACCATATTTACTGTATTTTGAAAAACATGGGATGAAAACCAATAAATTGGGGTTAAAAAACCCTGTTTTTTTTTTTTTTTTGTTTTTTTTTACAACTTAAAATAAACACATAAAATTTACAAAACATAAAGAATTCTGAACAAAATGGTGTAAGATAAGTTGAATAAACTAAAGAAGGATTAGAAAAATTCAAATTTTATTTAGAAGCGGTACCCTAGACCACCTTGGTCTAGGGTACCGCTTCTATTCTGGTATTATACATACCAGGTTATAATAAATGTTCAAAAATGAACCCACCATTTTCAACACATTTCTTGGCACGCTTCTGTACCGCTTTTGTTGCTCTTTTTAGTTTTTCAGGTCTGTCCTTTAGTTGCTCAGCTGCAGACAATTAATTCCTCACAAGAATATATTTTTGTTTTGTATACAGTCTTTTTCATCCATCCCCAGACACAAAAATCTAAAGGTGTTAGATCAGGCAATCTTTGGTGGTCAGGAATGTGGGACCCCCATAACTGATCCATTTCTCAGGGAACTGATGTTTTAGTGAGTGGAAATGGCCCAAGAGAATTGGGAAAGTGCACCATCATGCTGGAAGGATATTTTGTGTCTCAGCGCTAGAGGATCACTTCAAGCAGCTGCGGCAATTTTTCTTGAAGAAAGTGTAAGTAGATTTCAGCATTTAAGCAGCCAGGTAATATGAAGGATCCAAACAACTGATTGTGAAAATTGCTGCACCATACATAGACACTAAATCAGTGTTAAAAATTGTCTTACACTGTTTCATGAGGATTTACTTCTGCCATGTATGCTCATTGCATAAGTTGTTGTTGCAATCTTGAGTGAAATTTGCATCATCATACTTGTAGAGTTGTTGATTTGTATTCTACAAGTTGCAGAAGAACAAGCAAAGCGGAGACTATCTCCTGGGTGTAGATGTTGAACTGGTGGTTTATGATAAGGATAAAACTTGATTTGGTTACTTGTTTAGTTCCTTTAACAAAGTATCTCAGGAGTTGTATGGCCACGTGAGTGGCCCCGGCATTTTCTCTACCAGTTTGGATTTTTTTTCATAGTCACGTACCTCCCACCTCGATCGCCACTGGGATTGCCACTGGCTTGTATAAAATCCCATGAACACTTGCACGGCTACTGTGAGTGGCCGTGACATTTGTATGCTATTTCAATGTAAATATTGTTTTTACGTTGGTCGCTAGGACCTGGTAAAACAAAGGATTGTTTTATATACAGTGACAGAAGTGCTAGTGGCCAAGGAAACGCACCAAATATATGTGTAAAATGTGCACTGCACAACCTGGATTGTGTATCGGACAATGCTTCAAACAGTACCACACAGCCAAAAGATTCAAGGAACAAAAACACTAAACAAAAACCGTTTTATAAATTTTCTGTTTTGTATTAATGTTTATAATTTTCTGTTTTTTATTCAAATTGTTATTCATGTAAGATAACTTTTTTTCTAAAGCCTCATAACAAAGCAATTCTAAACTCATTATCTGTATTTTACTCTGTCAATAAACCAAAACTATTATTATTCCAGTTCTGTTTTTGTATTTACCTATATTTGTGTAATATTAACTTATGTTTTTGTGAAGCCTAAAAAATTAACACAATAATATTTTTTTATTGTAAGATTGTAAATAAAAGAGAGCTTCTTTAAAAAAAATCATCACATTTCTTCTTCTGTAAATGCTCTTTCAGTGCCTCCATTTCAGGTAATAGTTGAGAAAATAATTCCGAGCTGTTGACAGCTGGGGATCGATATGGCAGCCAAGCAGCAGCAGAAAAACAAGCGGCCACTCACAGTGGTCATACGATGTGAGAGAACTATGCACATGAAACATATTACAAGTTGTTCGGATATAGCAGGTGGCCACTGACTGTAGTCTTTTGAGCACAAAAGGTTAAGTTCCTCCAAACCATCGAATGCGAAACTTCTATCCACTTAGAAGGACATTATGTACTGATGCCTGGACTTTGTTGAACTGCATTTATAATAATTTCACCAATAACAGCATCGTGTTGGACAGATTGTTTGTAGCTAGTACAGACATTAGATAGTGAACCTGTTTCTTGAAAATGCAAAAATTCACGCTAATTGTTTTAGGATCTTAAATCCTGCAATTTTAAAAACATATTCTACTGTATCAATCATTACACACACCCAAAATGAATACTATATCAGCATATTCCTCTGTTGTAAATAATTGACGTCATTACTTCAATGGCAAAACTATCACATTCTAACTAAAAAACAGAAAACCATCTTTAAGGACAGAACAGTTCACAGTACTCAATACTTAATGTACTTTATAAAATGATTTATATACTAATACAGTATTGCGCAGGTGTGTAGTTGTTTTATTTACAACTTTGAAATAATAATTTTTCAAATAATTTATTGTGTTTCTGTTATTTATTAATAAAAAAAATTATTTAAGTAATTTTTATTTGTATAACTTTTTAACAGCAATTTTTAATATTACATTTTGTTTATACAAATTTTTCACATTACCAGAAAAGAATTTGTTTTTTTTACATTAAACAAATACTTTTCCAACAATTGTAGAAATGTTTTATTTCTAAATAAAATTTGAATTTTTTTAACTTTTCTTTGTTTTATTCAACTTACCTTACAACAGTTTGTTCAGAAATAAATTTTTTTCAAGTTTTTAAACATTTTTATGTGTTTATTAACCCTTTAACAAAGTTATTGTACATCAAACATAAAAAGCAGGGTTTTTACCCCAATTTATTGGTTTTCACCCCAGATTTCTCTAAAACTACTCCAGATATGGTTCTGGGACCTATTTTATTTGATTTTTCAGCTCAAAAACCATAAGAAATCACCAATTCTGCTTCTTAATTAACGTCTTAAAAATTTCAGTGGAACCTCATTTCAATGGGTAGCTGAAATCTGAGCAAAATATTTCAGTAGCTGTAATTAGTAAATAAATCATTGTAGGACTTATGTTTACTTGAACTTTTTTCATTATTTTCATGAGTAGAATATGTTATGAAAGTCCTGTGAGAACTTCATGATACACTCCCTGTATTTCTATTTAAAATATTTGAGTAACCCCCTTTCTCACCTTGAGGGCCAGTATTCTGATCGTAATTTTTGAGAGTTTATTTTGTGCTTTCGTAATCAAATAATTGTTTCTATATGTTTAAATTACAAAAATCCATGACCATTAATTCCTTAAGGAATAAGTAAGGACAGATTATGTACTTTATAGGAATTTTAATCATCCACTTAAGTATAAATTCTTGTTGGCAATTATTCAAATAGCTTAAAGGCATTATACTGATAGAAATTTTTTTAAATAAAAGAAAACAATTTTTGGAAAATTCTGTTCAAAATTTGATTTGAATTAGTACTAATTATAGTTTATTTGTTTATTGTTCAATAGTTTTGCCTATAATAACTTGTTTGTTTGTTTATAAGATAGCTTTATAATGTGGATTTGTGGATAATGTACGGGTTTTTTCTACATTAGAATGTAAAACTGATATTGTTGCTTGTTGAAACATTACAAAAGTTTTAAATTATTTGTTATCCCGTTTTCTTAACATTTTCTATATATTCTTTATGTACACAATAGACAATAAGTGTTTATGACACGATGAATCCCACGATTGTTATTCTTTACATATTTGATAAAGCAAAATATTGTGCTATTTAATTATGGATGAAGGTGATTATTTAGTTTATTTAGTGAAGTGGTTATTTGTCTACTGAAGATTGTAATAATATTGGAAAGTTAGCCTAATATTGATGTTAATGTCGTGATTAACTGGGAAGAACTGCTATTTATGATAATTCAGATGTAAATACAGTAATTATACAAACAATTTTTAATGGTAGATTTAATATATAAGATGTAGCCTAATTTATATTTTCTTAAAACAGTTTTTACGATATTTATAAGTTGTTAATATTGAAGATGGTCCGTTAACAGTTCTGAAAACTTTAGTTTACAAATGAATTAGAATTTAAAGAACTTAATTCTGTTTTTTTTTTTTTTCAAAGAGTGGTACATTTCAAGATGAAAATATGATATCATTATTACATGCTTTTTATACACTTTTTTTTGTTTAAAAATCAAAAAAATAATCGTTAATTATCTATAAATTAATAATTACAATAATGTCTAATGTGCTAGCACTACTTTTGATATTAGTACATTTTTTAATACTTTCAGCCTTACTGTTATGTTTCATTGTTACATGTAAGATGTTCTGTTACCGTAATGATGTATCAAATACACTTAATGACTTGCTATAGATTTTGACAGTTTTTTTTTAAATGTCACTTGTCTTAATATGTTAGGGGGTATCTTTGGGTAATTCTAGTTTTCTTAATTTTTTGCTTGAGGCAACACAATTTGCAAATTTGTAATTTTCAGTTACATTTAATTCCTCTTTATAATCTTGTCCTTTAATGTAGTTTATAATCATTCATTTTTTGTAGTTTTTAAGATTAACATTAGTGTTTTGTTTGTTTTTAATTCTCCTTATGGTTTCTTTTACTTATATTTAATTTTGAAAGTATACAACGTAATTGCTAAGTTTTACTAATTTTTTTTTACAGGTATGTGGAGCTCCAGACCCAACAGCTGGAGCATCTGCAAATGAACAGACATCATGGTATTTAGATGAAAAAACTCTACACAACAATATTAAAAACATTCTTATCAAGTTTTGTGTTCCTGCTCCAATTGTTTTTAGGTAAATTACTTTTTGCTGTTAATTTGTTTTTTAATTTCATGCTAAAATCTGCAGAAAGAGATAATTCTGTAATTACTACAATGTTGGTTTAGTTTTAATCAAGTAGTCTCATTTAAGTTGCAGTATGATAAACTGTTTCTATTGATATTCTTTCTGAAAAACTCCCAGTAACCATAAATGAATGTGGTCAGGAGATAACATTATATTTAATCTCCTGTATGTTTTTCTGATAGTCTTTTTTTTAAGTTATTAGAAAGTATTAGTTATAATCAACATGATCAATTACTCCAATCTACTGTAATCAGGGGTTATCTCTCTGTAAATTGATTATCTCTTTTTGTACCCTCTACCTTTATCCTTATTCTTCAGCCTTTTGTTCTTGAATAGACACAGTAGAAATGTTGTCAATTACTGTGTCCTTTTCCATCAGTGACAACATGTTATTCTAATAGTTAACGAGGATCATTCCCTTGTAAATCATTGAATGTGAATCTACTAATAGCAGATTCACACTCAGATTCTAGTGTGAATCTGCTAATAGAAGATGCGAATAGAATAGATGCTAATAGCAGTGTTAGGGTAAAGGCTGTTTAACCTTTACCCATCACAATGATGGGAAAAGGTTGATTAGCGCTCCGCGAAAATATGTTTGTATCTGATTGCCTCCCTTCATGGTCTTATGCTACCCTCTTGTGAAAAAAATTTCAAAAAATTACAGTATATTAAAGAGATTTAACAGATTGGATATTTTTTATGCCTGTAACAAAAAAATTGAAACAGTACAAAAATTACGATTATTTAATTGCAAAATTTTTTTGTGCATTTCTACCGCGTTTTTTATTAGCTAAATTTTTTTTTTTTGCTTTGTGTTTATGAAACATAGTTTGCTGATTTAAAAAATAATACTTTCAAGCAAATCAGTTGAAAATTGGTCAAAATGTGATGAAAAACCCGTGTCATAAATCACAGATTAGTAACATATGTTAGTATAAGTGAAAGTAGATTCAGAAGAGTATGTTTTATAAAAATCCCCACCACTGAAAAGATATTCAGATTGACAAAAAACAATTTTTACTGTATACTGTTATTCATTACGAATCGTTATGTGTTACATGTTTACCGATATCATTTGTCAGAAAAGATATTTATAGACCTCAAGTAAAAGTGACGTATTTATGACCACAAATTCCTTTTTTTTTGTGTGTGCCGTATATCATAATTTATTACGTGTTTCAATACATTGATATGTTGCTACTAAGATAAGCTATTTTTGTAAATAATAAATAAATCCATAATCGCCATAGCAATTATAATACACAAGTCACACACACACACACACAAGCACATTTCTGAGAAAAAATGGTCATATTCTTTCTAGTCTAAATAAAACATTTTACATTGTATAAACGTCGTTCAAATTGTGTAATAAAACTGATTCCTTTGTGAATATAAAACAAAATAACCAACTTAGGTGCCATATAAAATGATTTTGTAACAGTGATTTAAAAACTGACGCCATACATAATCACTTCCAAGGCTAAATGATCTGAAAAGGTTAAAAAGACTTGTTTTCTATCCAGTGGTTACAGAAAAATCCAGCCTAGTGACCAAGGTCCAGGTTGAACAAAAATAGGTCTCGTACTTCTTAAAATCTAAATTTAAATCTAGATATCCTAACTATTCAATTACTTCAGTTAATGAAAATGATGATGTCAATTATTACTGACCAAAGAACACTGAAATTCATAATATTAGTTTTTTAGTTTTGTTGCAAGTTTAATTATTGTAGCTAGTCCAATTTTTCAGTTGCAGCACTTGATTTCTAGCTATCTGAGGAGTTTTATTTCATTACCTAGAATGACGATTTACTCAAAACCAAATTTATATTGTCTTACGTACATATAAATTTTTAATTATCATATAAATTAGTTATTACTAGCTAATTAGCTATTATCTTAATTATTGATGAAAGGAACCAAGATCCTGTTTTAACTTAATCGTTCTGCATCTCATCTGTTCGTGTATGATATACTTATAACAAAATATATTTTTGCTATTGACATGTTTTTTTGCCATTAGGTGGAACTAATTAGCTAATTAGCTGTTATTCTATTTGTTGACCTAGGGAACCAAGATCCTCCTATTTTAACTTAACCTGTTGGCATTTCATCTTTTTGTCTATGATGTAGTTATGGCAAGATACACTTTTCAATTTTTATGTAATTTTGCAGAAAGATTTCTTGCTGTTAGGTGAAACTGTATTTATAATGATTTTATATAACTTTTTTTTTCTACCGCCTAATGGCAGTTAATACAGCTGTTGGGAAAATTGCTGATTGTTATCCCTCTTACTGAATCACTGCCAGGTGGGTGTTGTTTGTAGATATTACTTGTTATATATTAAGTTAATTGTCTATTTATTGTATCTGCTGTATTTAAAGAAATTCAAAAAAGGAAAAGTGGATGTATTCTCAAAGTAACTCAGTAGTTATCAATCAGTGATGTCAAATGTCCCTGGAGATAATGGTTATAGTGTTGAAAATACATCTAATACAGCATGTAAAATTGAGTATGAAATGAGCAAGGTCATCTGTTTACAAAACAATTAGCAGGAAAGGCTTAAACATTTTGAAACGAAGGAGAGTTTTCAGTTTTACCTGTTTGTTTTTTTTATAATCTTGAAAATAATATCCAGAAGGATTAAAGATACTGAGGTGTAACTTTTTTCTAGTCTTTCAGCATGCTTATTTGGTGTGAATTGAGCCAAATTCATTCAGTTAGTTCTTTATGTCTAAATCTTGAAGCTAGATATGTTTAATTTGTGCCGTATTAATAATTTTTTGTAATAAATGTATGCACCCTTATGTGCAACTAATCTAAACAATAAATTAAAAAAATTTTTTTTCAAAAATTCTATTTTATAAGTAATAATTATTGAAATTCATAATTTGGGCAAATGTGATAGAATAGACTGACAGGTATTGTTTTTTTATGAGGGGTTCACTTGTTTATTATGTATTGCAATTCTTAAAGCAAATAGAATATTCAGTACATTTAAGCATCTCCAATGGAAAAGCAATGCTGTTAATTTTATTTATTTATTTCTTATATTTTGTATTTGTTACATCATCACTAGGAGAATTCTTTACAGGCTACACAGCATCACAATATTGAAAAAACAAAACAACAGATAAAGCCAGCAACCAAGTTGCATAAGTAATAAACAGTACAGTTGCAAGAATTCACTCCATCATAAAAATTAATTTACATAAATAAATTTACTAAGCACTTTAAACAATCACTTTACTTTCCAAGCTGTATAATGAGATACTCTTTGTGTTTCTTTCACACCATATATCTGGAAGAGTAAAATTTTGTTTCAGATAATGTTATTTTATTATCTTTAGGATTTTCATTTGTAAAGCTTAATTGTTATAAAAACATTGTTTCTTTTATTAAATTTGTGGTGATACATCAAATTAGTAACTTGTTTTGAAATTGTGTTTTTCTTTTATTTTTGAGAAGTATGTTTCTGCAGAAAACTCTGTTACTTAGAAAAAGGCTGTATTCTTTTCTTTTCTAATCTTGTAATTATTTTTCCCGTGACAGTGTATAGTGTCTTATTTGATTTGATCCTAGATGGGATAAACTATGCTAGTATTTACTTTTGAATAAAGGTATTTTTTTTGTATAAAATAACTTCCTGATTTGTAAAACTCTGATGGAAAATTTGAATGTTTATAAAATTTAATGTTTTAAGTTGTATTTTTCTATTTTTACAGTGATGTAAATTATTTAACTACAACTGCACCACCAGCTGCAGCTGAATGGAGCAGTTTGCTCAGACCTTTAAGAGGCCGTGAACCTGAGGGAATGTGGAATCTCTTGTCTATTGTTAGAGAAATGTTCAAAAGAAATGATCGCAATGCTTTACCTTTGTTGGAAATTATTACTGAAGAGTGCATGGCATGTGATCAAGTAAGTTGATTCACGTAACAAAGCTATACGTGCTACACTATTATATGTAAAGAGGAAGAGGGTTTTTTTGTTCAGGGTAAAAGAATAAACTACCCGATCTATTTCTACTAAATTTTTACCCGTGTTTCTTGACATAACAGAGAAGGTTTTTGGATATATCTCATCTCAAAAAATGTCTAAAAACGTATATGTATATATTAATTTATTTAAATTAAACTTTTTGTAGTCCATATCTACTTTATACATAAATGTTTAGCTAATCATATAATATAATGTTTTTTCAGCGACTACACAAAGTACAGAATTAACACAATTAACAGAATTTATTCTGTACTTTGTGGAGTGGCTGAAAAAACATTATATTATATGATCAGCTAGATATATATAATGTAGTAGTGGAGATTTGCTGGTTGAAGCACAAACTTTAATGAATTGTGAATGGTGAGTATCTGTCATTGTATGAGCTGGGTTTGAAATGATTGATTATGAACATCCAAAAATCATTTTCTAGATTTTTTCATTCTGAGTTTTGAGGGTTAAAATTGATTTTTGATTTTTTTTGAAACACTGTTATTTTTTTAATTTCTCAGTTACAAATGAAACAATTTGAATTTTAGTGAATGTAGTCTTTATGTCAGTAAACAAAGTTCTAGATTTTTGAACATTAGTTGTAAATTTTCCAATCCTAACTATAGTGAACAAGATATTCTGTAGATTTTGCAAGCTAAAATCTACAGAATCTTTAAAAATAAAATCTTAATTTAGATAAAGATTTAAAAACCATTTTTGGGTATTTTCTAATTTTGATTTTTTTAAGGGATGCGAAGGTATGGTGCTGTGGTTCACCCAACTCAGCCACTGCCACTGTTACTATATGTGACTGGCTGCACCTGCCTCTGGTTACTTGAGTAATAAGCATAAAATAAAGAGATTGATCGCTACGTGAAACGCAAGTAATCATATAGCATGAGCAAAGCTGTGACAGGGAGCTATTATGGTAATATGAAGAAAATGTAAAATGACTGATATATTTAACAAATTGCTATACGTTTATTAAATTCTCCAATGGAGGCGATTTATCAAGTTCACCAGTAATTATGCATAATCACTGGATTAATCAAATCTACTGTAACACACACACACACACACATATGTGCGTGTGTATAATAACTTTATGGAAATTTAAATAATTCATCAAAATACTGACCGCTGCGCTAATTAAACTCAAAAATACAACTTAATTAGTTTTTAGGACATGTTTTTACTGTTAACGATATTTTGAGACCAGAAAATAATATTGGTGAGATTATTCTTTCCTACATTGTAGATGACATTGGGTCTTGGTACCCATCAAAGAGATCTATTTTATATTTTCTCCATTACGCCTTATCAAAAACTTTCTCCGTGTCTATTCTTATTCAGTTTTATGAGATCATAGTGTGAAAAAGCATGCAGGATATTGAGAAAATAAAATATCGAGAGTTAATAAAATTATAAATTAAAATTTTATAATTATTTATGACATTCCAATTTGGTTTCTCACCAGCATGTTGTTGTTAAAAGATGTCTCTTTGGATTTGAACGTGAAAGATTGTGTAATTTATATAACCAAGGCATTTATAAAAGTGATATTATCTTCAGTACAATTCTTGTGATAATCTAGAAATAATTTAAAAAAATAATAAAATATTAATTAAAGAGATAACATAATGCTAGTTCTCAAATTTCTATGACTACTAACACAAATTAGTACAATATAAATACACCGTATTCGTATTAATTATGCTTTGTTGCTATTATGCTATTAATTTCCTGTTTTAGGTTAATTAACTCGTAACAAAGTGAAAATATATGAATTATTCAATATTGATATAGATTTTTAATGAACATTCTAGTTGCAAAGCTATAAAGTAGTGTAGTTATAGTTAAATAATCTAATTTTTTTTTGTGAAAAGAAAGTTCTTTAAAAGTTTGTCCTTGTAGTAATGTTATGTTAAGTAAAAATGATGTATAATTTGTTCTAACTATTTCTTAAGAAAACTTTTTCACATTTTATGAAAAAATCTTAATTGCATTTTGTGTAAAAAAAAATTGTTTATTAAGTTTTTAAAAAAAATTTAAAAACTTAAGAGAAATTAGAAACACAATTTTTATTAAGCTTGTTATTGAGTTATTTTTCATCAAGTTTTAATGTGAGATGTATGTGTGATCTGTATGGGTTCTACTGTCCATTTGAATTATTAATTGCGTCTAGGAAAACTTCTTTCTTCCTTGGAAAATTTATAGGTTATGTGCAGTAATTTATGATTAACTTTGCATATTTTATTTGTAATGTGGTATTATTGTTTCAGATTTTGGTGTGGTGGTTTTACACAAAGGTTGCATTACATAGTGGTAGCAGTGTTGGGGGAGGAGGGGGTGGTAAGCATGGAAATGTAAACAGCAACACCCATGCATCTCAGCATGCTTGTTCATCTTTGTGTGATGAGATTGTTGTGCTTTGGAGACTTGCTGCTCTTAATCCTGGTATATCTCCTGAAGAACGAAAAATGTTACAGCAGCAATTTAAAGATTGGCATCTTAAAATTGTTGATAAGGTAAAAGTGTATACAGTGCTCGTGCCAAATATATTTTATTTGCTCAATCTAATGAATAGTTGGTTAATGGTTCAGTTAGAAATGTATGAGGGATGGTTAAACTGTAATGCACAGTTGTTCATTCTCTCAGATGAAAAGAGATAGTCAAATATGCCATAAAAGTACATATTATTTGCTATGAAAACTTACAATTATTTCTCCACATAGTTGCCATTTATGGCTATGCATTCGTCAGTGGTTTTTCATTCTTTCCATGAAGAATTTTGGCAGCCTTTCCTTGATTCACAACCAAACTGTGTCTCGGTTCATTCTCTGTGGTGTGATGAATAACCTTAATATCACATTAAACTGTGGAAAGAAATTAAAAATTGCAGGGCATCAAATCTGTTAAGTATTAAGGGTGTAAAATAGATTCAAATTTTAAGTTCACAAGAACCTTGCTGGTTGCCCATGATAGTTATCAGAATTATTAGTTCTGTGGATTATTGAAAATGACGTACCTCCTAAAGTGTTTTTATATATTGCACGGAATTTAGTCAAACCAGCTTCCAGGTTGAAAAGTAAGTCCATCTTATCATGATAACGTTTCAGATTCTGTTCACACTTCTTTGTTGTTGTTTGTTCTGTTCTGCAAGTTTGCAGTGGCATCCACTGAAAGCATATTTCGTGGTAGCCTAGTTGTGCAATAATGTATCCTACTCATTCTTTCGATATGCTTGTCTGGGTGGTGATGTATAATAGTGTGATATGATGGTCATTTTAAATCAGTTCATCCTCCCCCCTTTTGGTGCTTCTTCTCATCAATCACAGAAACTGGTTGTTCACTGCAAGGTTAATCTACTTTACCACTTTACTATCTTCTGATGCACAAAATTTTATTGCCCTTGTACTCAGAGTACTTAAATCAACAGTTTTATCACTATAAACAGCTTTTAAACAATGATGAATGTCATTAGCAGTCACTTTTACTGCTTTTAAAAAATCCGTCATTGCATGTTGTTTTAGATGTATTGACATAACAGGCATTCTTGACATCGTAACAATGATGATGAAAATGAGAGACATGTGGAGCAGTGAATCTTGGGAATTTCAGCATTAGGGGAATGGAGCTATAAGATACCTGTTGTACAAAGCGACACTACCTGTTGCTTTGTGTGCAGCATTTTGTTCTGTTTTGTCCCAGTGTGCACTAAATTTCAGCTGCCTCATAATATTAATTTTTTATTCTTACAAATCATTTGTATGACCGCAGAAAACTAAAAAATTTATATTCTTACCATTTATACTACTAGTCATTATTTTCACCAATTTTACATACAATCTTTTCTTTTCTTAGTTTGTATCTGCTGATGCATGATCAGCTGGTAAAATAATTTGGATTAACACATTTGTAATCAGTTAAAAGATCTTATCAATAGAAAAACTGGAATAGTTTAGATGCTGAATTCTTCATCATTATTATTATCAGTTATCAAAAAGTCTGATTCTACATTTTTATGTAATAAGCCCAATATATCAGAAAAACTTTAAAAAACCATTATAAAAAAATTTTCAACATACCAGTTATAGAATAGACACAACTAAATACTAAAAAAAATCACAGAAAAAGAATGACTGCAAACATAGAAACAAAGCAAATACTCAATTCAGCACTGCCAGTAGAAAGTAAATGTAAACAGAGATAAAAAAAGAGAAGGGGGCTTTATGAGATAAAGCTAAAATATTTTATAATATTTAAATAGATTTCTTGAACTGTTTCCTACTGTGCTACAGTGTACAGTTAATAATGACGTATAAAACAAAATAAAAACATGGCATATTTCATACAGTAGATTCAACTATACTTGTGATATAACATAAGGTGGTTGCATAATGCATTGCTCACTTAACTAAGGTTAAAAAAATTCACAAATTATATTTATAACTTTCACTTTGCTTTATTTGTCATATACCGTAACAAACAATTTTCTAAGACGTGATTGTTAATAATGAATTCGTAATATTATAACGTTTATAAACATATATAATAAATTTATGAACATTATATATACTTATTAAAGCCTATAAATTAAATTATTAATTCAGTTTGATTGAAAAAGGAAAATATATTATTTTTTTAACAGATAAAGAGCAGAGGAGTTACTGGTCCCAGCACTACTACCACTACTACTACTGTTAGTGGAAACCACCATGGAGGTAGTAGCAGTAGCGCTGGAACTAGCAGTAAAGTTACTTCTTGCACAGGACTTGAAGTATTTGGAGGATTTCGACCTGCTATTGAGGCTTGCTGTATGGATTGGGATGATTATCAAATTCCTGGTATAACATATAATACTGGTGCTTCGTGGCTTTATTACACTCAACCATTTACGTGTTTCAAATCTGGCGGTGAAACTAACAGAGAACAGCATACAACTAACCCTGTAAGGATCTAAGTCTTTTATGTACTTTTTCTGTTATAATTTCTTTGATTTTTAAATGTTAATTGACTATTCTTTTTTAGGAAAAATTTAGTGATTTCCTAAATTTTCTAGTTTATAGATGACTATAATTACAGGTTTAAGTATTTTTACTTATCATCTTTCTTAATATTTGTTCAATTTTGAATAGGATTCATTTAAAAAAAAAAAAAAATTCTTTATGGACTAAGATCTAAGTAATGGAGGTTTAGACTGCATGTAATATTATTCAACTGTAATAACATATTCTTGCTCATAAAGCAGACTGTTTTTTTTAAACTTTCAGTTATATCGTATGTGTCTACTTTATTTGCAGTTTGGTTTAATTCTGTGAAGTTATATAAATTTTATTCACATAGTAACCACATTAAAATAATTTTCTTTGAGACTAACTGGTTAATTTTCTGAGACAGTTTAGAAAATTATTTCCTTATGTCATTTTTGTAATACCTTTGCAGTTAGTATGTTTTTACATTTAAACATATTTCTGAGTAAAAAAAAAAAAAAATAAAGAATTTCTTTAAATTTATTTTTAAAAAATAAGAAATTAGTTTCAAATGTTGGCAAATTGTATACTTAGATTGATTTGTACTGAAAATTTTAATAACTTAAAGTGTTTTATTGCAGGTTAATTCTTCACAGGCGGTGTTAAATTTTGAACTCCCTCGCCATGGACCTTTTGGTTCACATCATCATTATCATCATCATAATCCACATCTCCATCATAGTTCTAATGCAAGTTCAAAAAGACATCATAATGGAATACCAAATTTTCTTTTACCTGAGAGGTATAGTATTAGTTTTTACTTTAATTTTATGTTATTTTCTTTATTATAAATTGTCTTCATTATTTGGTGTATCAGACCATAGGAATTCTGTTCCCTTAGAAGACAGGACAGTATTCTACTGATCACCAGTTCTTATACTCTTCTTTCTTAATGTTGATTTTCATTCCAGAGTCTGTCACTGTATTTTCTAAAAGCTTCAGAACATCATTAGAATGTTTTCTTACATCCAGGTATCACATATTGGTTTCCAACTCATTGTTAAGCAATTGCCTTGTTGAATTTTATATGTTAAGAATTTTCAAGTATTGTTGTTTTGCTACAGTGCCACAATGGTAAGATTTTTAAGAGTAGTGAGAGTAGTGTTGTTTTAAAGATTACACATGCAGGTGTACATTTGTGTATAGAAGTATTACCGTTATTGTTACTTTGTACTGTACATTATTCCTTAATTTAACATTTCATCTATTTATCGATTCACTACTATTTTTCAGGCATAATGGTCGAAGTGTGTTTACACATTATGTGTATCCAGATGTGAGCATTAGATTGGGTTCAGAGGCTGATCTTTCTCTCCATTTGCACAACAGTACAAGTAGCAGTCATCGTCAACGGGACCATAATGGCAACAGAAGTTCTGTAAGCAGTGAAGGTTTTTGTGAAAATGAAGAAAATCCTGCTCAAGAGGAATCTGACTCTCAAGAAGGAGGTACTTTGTAAAATTATTTTAACAAAGAAAATTCTTTATTCTAATAAAGTTTTATAATGATATAAGATTGTTTAGTAAAGTGTATACTGAAATTAATTAAATTTATTTTGAATTTGTTGAAAATTATTACAAAATGTGGTTACAGTACTACTCTACTTGATTCATTAATAAATTATAGAATTTGTGTTGTTATATTGGTTTATTGTAAAATCTTTAATAAGATAATGTTGAAGTACACTTGTGGTTGTCAGAATTGGATATTTTGATTTATCCTTCTTGATTTAATCATATATGTCTGTAGCTAAAGCAGCTTTTAACAAGCTGGTGGAAAATTGAGTTTAAGATATTTTGGGAATTGCAGAATGTGTATAAACCACCATCACTCCTAAAAATAGAGTGCTGGTTTGCATTTCCTTTGCAAGATTTTTTTATGAACTTATAGATTGTCTCATGTGATTTACTTTTCATTCATATTAAAAGACAAAAAAAGAGGTAAGATTTAGGAAAAGTTAGAAGATAACATGGATGAAAAATGAATAATCTGAGTAGAAATTTTCACTGTAAGTGCAGTGTCTCATGAAATTTGAAGTTTACTGCGTAGTAATAAAAACTGAATTTATAAAGAAAATTGCTTTGTTTAAATTTTCCATACATTTTTCCCTTGTCTATATAATTTTCATTTTTTATTGGGTATACATTTTTCAGCTCTGCAACACTGTGTTTTTGTGTTAACATTTTTTATTATAGTCTTCAATTTAAGCTAGTTTCTTTTAGAGTTATACAGATGATTTGAATGTTCTATTAATTTAGCTTTACTTTTATAAGGAAAAGTGTGAACTTACAAAAACGTTTATTTATACCCTTTTGCAGGGTGGTAGGAGGCAGGTCCCTTCTTTAAATTCAGAATGGCTACTTCCAATTTGGTCCCATTTCTGCATAAACTTCATTTAAATATTTCGAGCAATTGAAGTAGGTTATTTGTATACATGCACTTACAGCAGTGGCAGCTGCTGAGTGGCAAGTGTTCCAGTTTCAAAATTGAGAGGCCTTGGGTTCTTTGAGCCTCTCATCATATTTTTTATGTTTATTAATATAGATGTTCCTTTTTTGATAATGGTATTTGTAATAATACTTTATAAGAACAAATAAAAAATGATTTGAATCTCAGGTTTGTGAAATATTATTTTATTTGAATATAACAATTATTAACCTAAAAATCCTTATGAAGATGTGGGAATAGAGATATCACTTGGGGAATTATGGATTAGCTTATAGACAATAGACGATTCCGTAAGATTAAAAAAAAAAAAAAACATCTCAGCACCAATACATTAAATTAATGCATGTAAATGTTATTTACAAATTCATGTCCTTAGTAGCTGACAACACCTGCTTGAAGTGATTAAGAAATGAGTCTCCTTTTTCGTCTGTTGGAAGTTTCTATCTTTATAAATTTATTTGTAATGAAATATTTTCATTATAAATTTATTTGTAACTTTTTTTTCAGGAGGTAGTGATTCTTCATCTTCTAGTTGCAGTAGAGGTAGAACAATGCAGCGTTTAGAAAGAAGCGCAATTAGTTCTTCTGATATACCTCTTGAAAATCATCATAAAAATGATAATATGAAAGTGCCCTTGTGTCCTGTGTTAGCAGGTTCTGATGTTGAACAAAGAAACTTCCAGTTTGCGCCACCAACGCAAACTGCAACGCAGTTCAACGTAGTTTGTGTCTCTGCTAATGCTCCATTGCATAGAAAAGACACATCCTCCAAACAACAACAACAGCAGCAGCAACAGCAAGATAACAATATTGGTAATTTAAGTTGAAAATTTAAAATATTCTTTAATATTTGTAATAACAATTAAATCCTTTGAATTTTGTCTGCAGTTTTGTTTTGTTTTTTTAAATATCATGGTAACATTAAACTCTCAGATACTTTTAGAAAGAAATTTCATAGGATAAATAAAAAAGAGATAAATAATTGATTTAAGGCTATATTAAAAAATCTTCAATGTACCTACTTAAAAGAATAAATAAAAAAATATATATGATTTGCATGATTGAGTGGAAGCATTTCAGCCTTTAATTTACAGGATCTTAAGCTCAAACTCCAGTAATTTATTGTACATTAAAAATGTTGTCTGTACTGTATTCTTTCCCTCTTTTAAGTTTTAATCCATAGTAACAGTAAATTAAACATCTAAGTTAAAATAAAGTTTTAAGAAAAATATTTTTCAATCCTCAAAATTTTGACTTCTGTTCAAAGAAAATTTGTAATACAATTAAAGAAATGTTATTTTTATTTTGTGTGGTTTTTAAGTTTTTCATTTTATTTTGCATTTTTAAAAAATTTTAAATATGAATAGCCCTGCAAAAACTGCTATCCAGATAAAAAAAATCTGTCTGCAAGGAACACAAAGGACAAAATACTTATGTCTTGATAACATAAGAAAAGTATAAACAGTGTAAAGAGGCTACTGACAAGTTTAACTAAGATTTTTAGAATGAAGGAATATTTTTTATTTATTATTTACCTTCAACCTTTTATCATCAGGAAAATTAGTTTTCCAATTTATTTACGTGAACTTTTATATAGTATTTTGAATACTAGAATGATATCAGTATGTATGTCATTTAATGCTAAGCCAAAAAGCTAGTAAAAAAATTTTATTAATTTTTTTTTAAATCTTCCATTTAAGTTATGTGAATAACCTTAACAGTGGCACCATCTGAGAAATTTACTTCTCAAAATTAAAAAAAAAATCATCAAAATCTCTACATTTTGTAAAAAGTGAGGCTTGGACATTAATAAAAATATTACTCAGAGATCAAATTAAAATACTCCTCCTTCTTTGAAGACTGTAAAAAAATTGCATGGTACAGTTTTTTAACTTTAGTGATACAGTGATGGTTTTTTTATTAATATTGTATAGTATTAAAGAATTTTATTTTTCATAGATATACTATTATAATATTCAATTTTCTTTATAATTATATTCAATTTTTTTCCTTTTAGTGCCTTGGTTGAACCAGACAACATCAGATGAGAGCGATAGTCCTCCTGGAATGTCTTCCCAGCCACAACAAGACGGTCATCGTCCCATCCGTCGGCTATCAAAGGATGACTCACTCTCATCATCTAATTCTGATTCACAACAATCTGGTGATGAATATAACGTTTACTATTTTGATCCAAAAACACTCAACTCATCTGGAAACTGTGAAAAGTGTGAATCTTCATCAGAAAGAACACAAAAACAGGTAATTAATTTTTTTTAGTTAGAATTTTTAGATACAAATTTATCTATGTAGATATTTCTAAAAAATATCTAAATAGTTAATTTAATTTTAAGCAGTTTATTTAATTTTAATTGGTTTTAACTTGAGAATAATTCAAAATTAATTTTACAAAACTGAACAGCTGAGACAGAGCTGTACATTACAGTAACTATTATTGTGTATTTGCTGCTCATCCAGGATATTTAGAGACTAACAAATACAAATGTTTATATAAATACAATTTATTAGTTTTAGAATATAGAAAATAAAACAAATCAATAATAATAAAAAATGACAACAACAAACAACAATGAGAATATAATAATAGTAAATAACAACCACAACAAAATAATAATAATGAATAAATTACATAGAAAATAGTATCTTAAAAAGGACAGGATTTATTTAAAGGTAGTTAAATCATAAAAACCAGAATTCAGTCCAATTGATTAAAGACATTATAATGACTGCTATAATTAACACCAGAAATCGTTGCCACCTCTTCACCGCAGTGAGGTGGATACATGTCGCTGTAATCTGTGCCTTAAACCTTCATGTCCATGGAGCAAAATGAGTATAAATGACTCTAAACTGTAGCCGCAGTCTGAAACCAAGAAAACCTCAAAACTAGCGGAACGTACATACATAACCAACTGGTCCAAAAATCACAGATTGCAAACTCAAAGCCATAGTTACTGTGGACGCATCAGAAGTTGTAAAGTTATCACTGGCACTAGTCCATCTTTACCAGGTTGGCAAGCTCTATAATATCAGTACCCCAGCTTGAAGGTGGAACCTTTTCCTTTATAAGCACAAGAGTGCCCGGTTTCAAATTTTCTGTAGAGTTTAACCATTTCTTGCACTGTTGAATACTGTGTAGGTAGTCGATTGACCAGCATTGCCAAAGGTGCTGCATCACCTCCCGAATTTGTTGCCAGCAACGTAGCCTATTAACATAAACATTAGTGTGATCAGGGTCAGTAAGTAAAGAAGGATGTTCTCCAAATAGTGTGCAGGTGTAAGAAACAAATTCATTGGAATCATTAGGTCTAGAATTAAGACGTGCCTCGATTTGACATAATAATGGTTTTGAGTTTGCAACACTTAATAAATCTTAAGCAGTGTGCTAAAAAATGCGTTGCAATTTTTTTTAATTTAGAAAATCTAGTAATTATATCCCATTTGGTTTTTCAGTACTGTGAAGTCCTATTGATTTCCATTTCTCAGATAATGCATCGGAGGGGACCGGCTTATCGAATTTTGCACGAAGTATAATTTAGTAATTGCCAACACCCAATTTAAAAATCATAATAGAAGAATATACACTTGGAAAAAGCCAGGCGATACTGGAAGGTATCAGATAGATTATATCATGGTTAAGCAAAGATTTAGAAATCAACTCGTTGACTGCAAAACTTACCCTGGAGCAGACATTGATAGCGACCATAATTTGGTGATAATGAAATGCAGATTGGGGTTTAAAAACCTGAAGAAAAGTTGTCAGATGAATCGGTGGAATTTAGAGAAGCTTGAGGAAGAGGAGGTAAAGAAGATTTTTGAGGAGGACATCGCAAGAGGTCTGAGTAAAAAAGATATGGTAGAAAATGTAGAAGAAGAATGGGAGAATGTTAAAAAGGAAATTCTTAAATCAGCTGAAGCAAACTTAGGCGGAATAAAGAGAACTGGTAGAAAACCTTGGGTTTCAGACGATATATTGCAGCTGATGGATGAACGTAGAAAATATAAGAATGCTAATGATGAAGAAAGTAAAAGGAACTATCGGCAATTAAGAAATGCTATAAATAGGAAATGCAAACTGGCGAAAGAAGAGTGGATTAAAGAAAAGTGTTCAGAAGTGGAAAGAGAAATGAACATTGGTAAAATTGACGGAGCATACAGGAAAGTTAAGGAAAATTTTGGGGTACATAAATTAAAATCTAATAATGTGTTAAACAAAGATGGTACACCAATATATAATACGAAAGGTAAAGTCGATAGATGGGTGGAATATATTGAAGAGTTATACGGAGGAAATGAATTAGAAAATGGTGTTATAGAGGAAGAAGAGGAAGTTGAGGAGGATGAAATGGGAGAAACAATACTGAGATCTGAATTTAAGAGAGCATTAAAAGATTTAAATGGCAGAAAGGCTCCTGGAATAGACGGAATACCTGTAGAATTACTGCGCAGTGCAGGTGAGGAAGCGATTGATAGATTATACAAACTGGTGTGTAATATTTATGAAAAAGGGGAATTTCCGTCAGACTTCAAAAAAAGTGTTATAGTTATGATACCAAAGAAAGCAGGGGCAGATAAATGTGAAGAATACAGAACAATTAGTTTAACTAGTCATGCATCAAAAATCTTAACTAGAATTTTATACAGAAGAATTGAGAGGAGAGTGGAAGAAGTGTTAGGAGAAGACCAATTTGGTTTCAGGAAAAGTATAGGGACAAGGGAAGCAATTTTAGGCCTCAGATTAATAGTAGAAGGAAGATTAAAGAAAAACAAACCAACATACTTGGCGTTTATAGACCTAGAAAAGGCTTTCGATAACGTAGATTGGAATAAAATGTTCAGCATTTTAAAAAAATTAGGGTTCAAATACAGAGATAGAAGAACAATTGCTAACATGTACAGGAACCAAACAGCAACAATAACAATTGAAGAACATAAGAAAGAAGCCCTAATAAGAAAGGGAGTCCGACAAGGATGTTCCCTATCTCCGTTACTTTTTAATCTTTACATGGAACTAGCAGTTAATGATATTAAAGAACAATTTAGATTCGGAGTAACAGTACAAGGTGAAAAGATAAAGATGCTACGATTTGCTGATGATATAGTAATTCTAGCCGAGAGTAAAAAGGATTTAGAAGAAACAATGAATGGCATAGATGAGGTCCTACGCAGGAACTATCGCATGAAAATAAACAAGAACAAAACAAAAGTAATGAAATGTAGTAGAAATAACAAAGATGGACCCCTGAATGTGAAAATAGGAGGAGAAAAGATTATGGAGGTAGAAGAATTTTGTTATTTGGGAAGTAAAATTACTAAAGATGGACGAAGCAGGAGCGATATAAAATGCCGAATAGCACAAGCTAAACGAGCCTTCAGTAAGAAATATAATTTGTTTACATCAAAAATGAATTTAAATGTCAGGAAAAGATTTTTGAAAGTGTATGTTTGGAGTGTCGCTTTATATGGAAGTGAAACTTGGACAATCGGAGTATCTGAGAAGAAAAGATTAGAAGCTTTTGAAATGTGGTGCTATAGGAGAATGTTAAAAATCAGATGGGTGGATAAAGTGACAAATGAAGAGGTATTGCGGCAAATAGATGAAGAAAGAAGCATTTGGAAGAATATAGTTAAAAGAAGAGACAGACTTATAGGCCACATACTAAGGCATCCTGGAATAGTCGCTTTAATATTGGAAGGACAGGTAGAAGGGAAAAATTGTGTAGGCAGGCCACGTTTGGAGTATGTAAAACAAATTGTTGGGGATGTAGGATGTAGAGGGTATACTGAAATGAAACGACTAGCACTAGATAGGGAATCTTGGAGAGCTGCATCAAACCAGTCAAATGACTGAAGACAAAAAAAAAAAAAAAAAAAAAGATAATGCATGTTCGAATTTTGAACTTTGTTTGTATTCCAGAAATTTCATTGTAGGGGAATTTAGCCACTGAGGACCGTTCCATCAAAGTCTATTATCTTTGAGATGATTAGCCAGAACGCCTCTGGAAATTAATATGGCAGGATTTTCACTTCAGATATGATGCCACATAGCAATTTAAGTTTTTTTTGTTGAATTTTTGAGACTCATTTCACTACAAACGCTTTCCAATTCTCAAGTATCGCTGTAACCCTAGTCAAAACTACAGTTGAGTCTATCCAAAGATGAACTTCTAAATTTACGTTTAAAATATCCTTTGTCTTATTTAATAAATGTGATAATAGCAGAGCGCTACATAATTCAAGTCGTGGAATAGAAAGTTTTTCAGATCTGCTACTCTTGATTTTGAAGATAATAAATTCATACATATATATTTCCCCTTTCATCCATTGAACAAATATAAAGACAGGCTCCATAAGACCTTTCAGACGCATCTTAAAAATCATGTACTTTTATTTTTGTTGGTCTGCCTGGTACAAGTATGCCTGGTATCTGCGTATGCAAATTTTATCAATATACTTTAGTAGAAAATACATTGAGTCCCAATGTTTATGAATTTCTTCTAGTAATTCGTCATCCCATCTAAATTTGCATACCAAAGACATTGTAGAAGGATTTTATAATTAATTACTATTTGGCTTTTTAAGCCTAAAGGATCAAATATTGTAGCAATTGTTGATAGTACTAAACCTTTTGTGACGGTTTCACTCCTTGTTGGCATATTGTATGCAATTTGAAACTTATCGGGTGCTTGGTGCCAAAGTAATCCTGACAATTTCTTCTGTTTTCAAATTCCTGAGGAACCATAATTTCTCAATATTCTTTGGGTACATTTTCAATTACTTCCGAACAATTTGAACACCATTTTCTTAAAGGATATCCTCCTAAATTTAGTAATTCAATGAGCTGCGTTGAGATTCAATAGCTTCTTCCACTGTTTCGTTTTTGGATATGCAGTCGTCAATGTACATATCCCTGTGCAAAATTTCATCCTCAGCAGGATATTTATTGCCATCGTCTATAAAAAACTGGTGCAAACACCTTGTTGCAAGAAAGGGTGCTGAAGACATAACTTATGCAACTATTGATAATTCGTACTCTTGTATTGGTTTGCTTGAAGAATTTCTCCAAAGAATGCGTTGTAGATGAATATCACAAGGGTTGACCTTAATTTGTTGGTACATTTTTGCTATATCCACTCCAAAACACACCTGATGTGTTTGAAAACATAGCATTATCGAACATATATCTTGTTGGATGGTAGGACCAATACAAAATGTCATTTAATGATGATGCTGATGATGTCTTATATGATGCATCAAAAACTCTCGTTTTTGTTGTTGTACTGTCCTTAAAGACTGGATGATGGGATAAAAAATACATTTCCTTCAATTGATTCTTTTCTTTGGGAATTCTTCTCATATGCTCCATGGCCTCATATTCTTTCATGAAGTTAGAATAATCATTTTGTAGTTGTTCATTATACATCAAATGTTTTTCTAGTCGTAAAAATCTAATAAGCTCTCCAGTGTAGGATTGCCTTAGTTTGTTGGTATCTTCCTTGAATGGAAGGCAAACTATATACTGCCCGTGTTCATTATGTTTAGTATTCTTCTGAAAATGTTCTTCACAAAATTGCTCCAATGATGTCATTACTCTATCAGACACTCTATTTCCCAAAATTTCAGTTTTTGTTGTTTACTGTCATTACGTGAGATAAAACTCTTCTGACACGTTGATGGAGTTATGTCAACTTGGTCAGGCGTGGACCCCGACTCAACCCAGCTGAGTTACGTATTAACCAACGTTGGATCATCCCTGCCTTGTAAAGCATTGGGTCCAGAGTAAGAAGTTTGAAAAATATTTTTACAACAATTAAAATATCAATATTTCTTGAAAGATTAAAGTTGTCATTAATCCCGTGAATAAGTACAGTATTACTGTGTTTTTCAGGCATAATCTATTCACAAGCGATTCTGAAATAAGTTGGATTGAGATGCACTGTCTAGAAGTGCTCTGCAGTCATACGTTTGACCCAGATGATCTTGTATGTGAATAACTGCCGTTGCAAGTAAAATTTGTGTATTCACATTTCTGATAGAACAAAAAGTGCTTTGTGAAGAATTATTGCGGTCGGGCTGGCTTATCTGAGGTGACGTATGACCTTGCGAAAATTTAGGTTGTTAGTCAGTTTTATTATTATTAGAAGTACATTCCGATGTTATTTTAAAATCCTTGGACTGAGTATAATTATTTGAATGCCTATTATTTATTTCAAAGTGTAAAGACGTGTGATGTCTAAGGCTACATTTTATATAGCCTTGTTTAGAATTACAATTACTAACATGACATCCAGAACAAAGACAATTAATCCATAGTTTGCATTCCTTCATGATATTCTTTCGTCACCTTATGTCAAATTTTAAAAATTTTGGACATTTAAATAGTGGGTGTGGTTTATCATACAAAACACAATCAGTTACTTGTTTGGTTAAAAATGTATAATTCTTGACAGGTTTAACTTCGGAATTTATATAACGATCTTCAAGAACTGATTTTGATAGACCAGGTTGTAAATTTCGATGGTCAATTCCACATTTGTGATCACTCACATTAAATGATTCTAAACGTTGGCATCTGTTTTCTAGAAATGTAAATAAATCGTCCAAGGATGCTATACACAGGCTGCTATTTTGAAGCTCCCGTGATTTTTTAGTAGATATATCCACATTTTCTAATAAAGATGACTAATAAATAAATCTTACAGTGGAACAGTTATTTCCTTTATTGCCTTAATTGCATTTATATTACCCTTAACATGATTTATAAGACAACCTAAGTCAATAAAAAACTCCTTAATTAACTACAGATGCTGAAAATAAGTCCTTTATATGTTCTTCAACATTAATTTAAGAATTATTATAACACAAGTAAATTATTGTAACACAAGCGGCATGAAAATTATCACTCGGTGGCATATTTGACGTTAATATCTTAAGTTCATCAGTTAAACATGAATTTAAATAATACGTACACTGCTGTACGTCTGATAAATAGCTATTATTTATAATTAAGCTTTTGAGTAGATCTCAAAAATATATCCATTCGGTATAGACACCCCTAAAATTTTGTAAATTAATAGCAAGTAATTGTAGCTCCATGAAGTGATTACCATTGCCGGAGCGGTTTGAGCTAGTTGACAGATTCGATAAATCACCTTCGGACCTTATCTGAGACCTCTCACTAGCTTATTTGTCTAAAATAAATTCCATTTTAGTGATTGAAAGGTATTGCTCCTCAACAAGCGCTAACTCATCATGATTACTCTAATCACTCTAATCACCTTCGAATTACATACTCATTACCAATTTTAAAGTTATTAACAAAAGTTTCTTTGCTAGTAATAAATGATTTATAATGATTACACTGTTTTTACAGTATATCACTCTTTTTTTTTTCATCAAAACTAATTATGAATTACAAGTGTGCAAATAAAATAATAAATAAAAATATCAGTGTTATTACATAGAACAACGAAGGACACAATAAGTTAAGGAAAAATAAACATGAAAAAATATGATTTGATAAGGAAGAAATTATAAATTAAATTAGTAAGATGATAATTAATAAATGATAAGGGACAAAGGATAAGGAGATCTCTAATCACTAATGTACTGCTAATAGTAAATATAGAAGTGGCTGAACTTACACATGCTGATTAGATGGTTTGGCGATGACATCATGCAGCAAATCATCTCTCTCTCACTCCTCCCCCCCTCACTCCCTCTCTCTCTCTCTCTCTCTCTCTCTCTCTATCTGTCTGTGTGTGTGCGGGGGGGTGTGTGTATTATGACATTAATAACGCAGCGAGTAAGAACAAAACACACTAATTTATTGGAAATTAACATAACTATGTTAACAAAATATGGAAAACAATCATAATAATTAACTTATAAATATACACTCATGCTTAATACTCAGCTTAATATTTCGATCACATGTCTATTCAGTTCAAATATAACTTTGCAACTGACTAATACATTAAAAACTATTACATATCAAAGAGACCAGTGGTGGGGAGAATGCGTACCAGTAACCGGCCGAACCTTCCCAGAAGTGTGATGAAACTCAACAGTGAAATCATTCTAAATACAAAAGCATATTAACAGATTTAGAAAAAATATTATACAGAAATACTAAATTCATCGTTCCAAACAGTAATCGCAGTAGACATAATATAAGGTAACAGTACTGTTTCTGTAGTAATGATGCATTCTGTAAGTTTTGTAAATGTTTTCTGTTAAGTTGTAATTTAAACATTTTTATTAAATTGTAGATTCTTATTTATATATATTTTATTATATATTTATATATACATATATATATATATATATATAAAACATTTGTACCTCTAGAGATCCTGTATTTAACTTAAAATTACTTAGAAATTAAGATTTTATTATTTTAATAGCTTAATTGGTTTAGTTTTATGCTATTGAATGAATGATATAATCACAGTTCTCAAACAATTAATCACAACTTAGAAAGTTATCATTCTTTCTGTTTTGCTAATGAAAGTATATTAAGATTGTTGGTTAAATTCATAGTTTTATAGATTTGTATTTAAAATGCATATAATTGTAACAACAAATAATTAATTAACATTAGCTTCATTTTTATGTTATTATATTTAATGCAACTCTTTGACATGTAATTTTTTTTAATCCATCTGTATGTATTTGTATTTTTAATTATTAAATGTAGAAAAAAAATTTTTTTTAGGAAAATTGGGCTGATGCAGAAACAGCATTTGTAAACATCCGAGGACCAACAGACCCTTGGGAAATTCTGTTTGCTAGAGCGGAGGGTTTACATGCGCATGGCCACAGTAAAGAAGCTTGTACATTAGGAGTTAAATTAGCTGAACAACTTCTTGCAAATCCACCTGATCTCATGATAGATGTCCCTCCAATGATGAGCAAAGGCAAACGGAAAAAAGTATGTTTATTAAAAGCTATCATTTTAATCTATACATTTAATAAAAATTATTAAGCTGTTAAACTTAATTTTTTTTAACTAATTTTAATTTATATAGGTTAGAGTAAACTTAAATAGACCTTTAAACAATTTTGTTTCATGTTTTGAGAATCTTTCAAAAAAAATTGTGTACCATTTACTGGTTTTCTTCTTTGAGTCAAATGCAAGGTAAAACAGGCCACATTTTTCTACTCAAAAAATATGTTTGCATTTTGTTCTTCAATAAATGTTGATCTGACATTCCTGAAACAAAAACAAAAAAATTAGTTTCTGTTAGATTTTACTTTAAATTGCTTCAAAACTTAACACTTTATTAAATGGTGGATTGCTTTCTTTTTTTTTTTTTAAGTTAACATTAACTTTCAGTTAACTTACCCTCTTTGAAGAAACAATTGCATAAGCCCTCCTAATAGAAATTAAATTTTGTAACTTTCTGTGATCCTAAGATTGTTAATCAATGGAAACTTGTTAATTAAAAAATGATTTTTTACCTATTTTTATTTTTACCTCATTTCTGCCCATTTTGTCTCAAAGATGTATTCTTTTATTTTATAAGGTGTTTTACATGTTACAGAATCATGTAATTTTAAAGGTGCTTTTTATGAATTTGCAATTTATTTAATTTTTCTGCAATGCATTGAAGGTTCAACGTACAATGAGTATGTTCAAAGTATACAATGTATGTTGAGTGGGTGCAAAGTAAATTAAATTGCGTAATTTTTGTTTTATAGGTAACATATATATTTTACCAAAAAAATATTCAAGAACTTATTAAAAAAAAAAAAGTTAATATGTGTTCTCATTGTTTCGTGAAACCAAAACCCTAGTGGTCTTTGAAATGGCAAATTGGTTTAGTTTATATTTTTACTTTTTAGCGGTAATTATTATTGTAACCTTGTAGCACAGTTGCTGTTTTAGTCCTGAAGGGATCAAAGTAAATTCAAAGCAATGTGGTGTCCTGAACCACTTTATTGCTGACTAAAATAACAGATGTAATGGAGCTACAAAGTTGATAGTTGTGATATTAGTAAATAGTTTGCCAAAAATGTTGAAAACATCCCAAAAAAAATCCTATCATTTGTAAAATGTGTTAAGTATTTTTAAAAATATTTTTATCAAAATTTCTTTATAAATATATATTTTTATTGTCTGTGCATGATGTTCTCTCGCTCCCTCATAGCCTCTCACTTTTTGTTCTGTTATTCTTTAACTTCATTATATTATCTATGTCCTACAGCCTTGGTTATTTATTTTACTTATTTTTGTTTTTGATTCCTCTCTATAATTTCGTCTACATCCTGACTGACTAAACCTGGATGCCATTAGGCCAGTTTTTGGCCCACCAACTTATTTTTTTTTCTTTGCAAGACGATTATTAACAATCTTATAAGAGACAGAAAAATCTAGATTAATAACACCATATTTATTAGACTCTTTTTTTCTGTTAATCCTGTTATGCACATTTTATTATTGTTAAATGCTAACCTAAAACAAATATAAAAATTCTCTTTCTACTTCTTAGACTTTTGTTATTGTTTTGTATTTTATGCATAAGAACTTCTCCTTGCTTGTGCTGGTCTGTTTTTGATAATCTCTTTAGATAATTCAGCTTCTGTAATTTACTACCTTTATAACAAAATCTGCCTGCACCTTCTGATTTATGTTCCTACACCTATAACTCATAATTCTTCTTTCTGCCACATCTCATTATCTTTGTTTTCTTCTTATTTATTTTCATGTTGAAACTATCCAATCAACACATTTATGCCATTCGATATTTCTTGTTACTCATTATTTTGCTTTCATCAATGAAACTACATCATTAGTGAATCTTAAAATCTTGTTTTCTGTTCTTGGATTGTTAATGTACTTTCACATTTGTCCTTCAATCCCTTTATTGCTTTTCTTTTTACAAATTAAAAAGAGTTTTCTTACTCCTTTTCCAATAAGTCTTTATCTCTCCCTTCTTGGGAGAGAAATAAGAATTTTCAGTTATTAGAATAAGAATTCTGTATTCTTATTGAAGTTATCTTTTTTTGATTTATCTCTGTATTGTATGATCATGTTATGTATCTCAACATGATCTTTATTGAAATTTTTGATAATGATAAATAAAATCAAAAAAAAAATTTTTTATCTGAATGGCTTAATTAACTGTTCAGTATTTTTAGATGTACGTTACTTAATGTGTATTTTTGGAAAAACGAGTAAACTGTCAAGTACTTTTAGGTAATGGTTTAAAAAATTTTAATATTATCCTGTTGATTTTTTTTTTTGTATGTTTAGCAACAGATCAATCCAGCCTCTCACCAGCTAAGTGTTCTTGCGTCCGATACATTGGCCAAGTGTGCCTTCCTCTGCACTGTGTTAGCAGAAAATCCAGAGTATTACCACCTTGCCTTTAAAGTTGGTTTATTTGGTCTAGAAATGGCTCGTCCTCCCGCTAGCACAAAACCTCTTGAGGTAATA
The DNA here is from genome assembly GCF_047948215.1 of Lycorma delicatula. NCBI lineage: Eukaryota > Metazoa > Arthropoda > Insecta > Hemiptera > Fulgoridae > Lycorma > Lycorma delicatula. Next base: position 128,377,297 of record NC_134457.1, read on the forward strand.
TTTTAAGCATTTTTTTTTTTTTTTTTTTAGTGTATATTTTGATCTGATTATTATATGTAATTCAACTAGAAAAATCGTTTAAACAATGAAAGCATGTTGTATTAATATACACTTTTTTACTTTTCACTAGGTGAAGCTTGCCAATCAAGAATCTGAGTTAGTTAATTTATTGAAACGCATTCCTTTAGGAGAATGGGAACTTAATATTATCAGGGAACGTGCACATCAGCTTAGAGATGGTACACTTCGTTCTCGTGGTGAAGCTTTATTACCTATAAATCTCGCTGGATTTCTTCTTGATGCACTTATCATGCCATCCGGTTTGTTTATATTTTTGTACTATTTTTATAAGTAGTTTATTCTGAAGATATGATTATGAAGTTATTAAAAAAATCTCTCTGGTTTTGCCAAACTGAAATATGTAACTATTTGTAATGCTTTATGTAGGAAATTAATAATATAAATTTTGCTTTAGGTTATGCAAATGGAAAACACTATATTATAATGTTTTTTGACCCCATCTTGCATTGATCTAGTATGACTGTTATGTTATCTAGAAAATTAGTAAATGGTGTGATTACTTGGCTACGTAATAATTACACTGGATTTGTTTAAGTTGAAATGTATAGAGAAAGATAATTTTGAAGTGTTTTCAAGTGTTAGGATTTATAAAAAAAAGTAGGTAGATTATTAGAGTAAACCTTAGAGTAAATTATTAGAGTAAGTATGTTCTCAGGTAGTAAAACTAACTGTTGGTTTCCCAGTTGTAATCATGACTTTTTTTGGTGTATAATTTATAAAGTCTTATTGGAATTTAATTCTAATACCTTACCCATATTATTTGGATCATGGAGGATTTCTCCACCTTTGGCTATAAATAAAAAGAAAAACATCAGTAATAATAATTATATTAAACTTTATGCTTTTGTCCTAGAGCTGGTTCCATTAATACTGTTTTAAAAAATTATCCTGGTAAAAATTTGATCTTGATCTGATGTAAAAGATATAAAAAGTGTTAAATATTTTTATTTAGGAAAAAACGATACTAGTCTTGTCTGGTCTAATGTTATAAATTTATTTATCCATGAAGTTTATGGATTTCATAAAATTAAATTCATAAGCTTTAATTTATGATGAATTTTAGTTGGTATTTTTTTTACATTTCAAAGTTTTTGCTTTTGTAGATTTTTTAAATAAATTTTAGTGTTTAGAATTTTTCAAATACAGTACACCTCCACTCACCACTTAAATCATTCTGTAAAACTACTTTGTGTCTTGGAGATTTATTGATTCTTTTTTTTTATGATTACAAATTTATAAACATGTGCATATTTTTCAGTCTATTTTTTAAACCTGTTAAAATAAAGAATCTTTTAGAAAGGGTTAAATGTTAAAGAAAGCTTACTACAGTATATTATTGTTATTTACTAACATACTGTTATTAAGAAAAGCTAGTACATATATTTCTTACAAGATTATCTCAGATGTGGTTATTGTTAACTTTTTTCTAAATTTGTGACTTATCATGATTGATTAAATTCTCAGGTAATAGTTTTCTATCACCTGATTGTTAATTTAAATTATTCTTAGTTGCTTGAAGGCTTGTGTCCCAAGTACAGAATAAACGAAATAGCCGTTTACTTTGTTGGTCAATAGTAACTGAGTGAGTGAGTTTTCCATTTATTTGTTGCTGTCATTTAAGCAGTACATTAATATCTAATTTTAAAATTTTATTATCACAGTACTAATGGATGTTGTGATCCATCTACTTTTATGATCTATCTGTTCTGATCTCTTACAATTACAGCTGCATCCAAAATAAAGTTACAAAGACCCTAATTTTTTTTTTTTAATATTTATTTCAAATATTTAACTGACAGTCAATTAAATACATGCATCTTACTTTCTTTAAATCACCACCACTGTCCAAACACTTATTAATTCTAGGTACCAGCTTTTGTTACAAGTTTGCCAAAAGTCTTTTAAACCATGTCATAACCTTTTTTTACCTCATCATCATGAAACCTCTTTTTTAGCAAGTTGTTACAATATAGATATGTCCTGTATAGGCGTAGTATTGTTTGGAGCAGTCAGACATTTGCTTTTGGTTTCAATATGAAGTTAAAGACATTCAGCTATCACTATGAGTATATTTCAACACCTGTGGAAATTTCCACTTTCAAAAAAGTGGAATTTATTGAATAAGGATACTAAAGATTCATTTTTTTAAAAAACAGAAATAAAGATCTGATAAACTATTTCACTAGAAACATATGCTGTGTTCCTGTTATGATGTAAAATCATATGATCCCTTCACTTTTTCTATTAAATTATGTAGTTTGAGTATGTATGGAATCTTTATTTTTTTGTTAAGCTGGACGGGAATGCAGATGTCAAGTGCTGTCACCATCCTTACGGCAAGCAAATGATGAAATATTAGGATTTGAGGCTGCTGTTGCAGCTCTTGGTTTGAAGGCGAATATCTCTGAAGCTGACCATCCACTTCTTTGTGAAGGAACAAGAAGACAGAGGTAGAATTTTTTTTTTTTTAATTCTTCTAAATTCCCTTTAATCCTTAATTTGTGTTTGATTAATTGGATTAATAACATGTGTTGATTATTTCAGAAGATAAGAAGTACCTTCTGATAAATAAAACCGACTGATTTAAATAAAAATTAGTTAGTGTAGAACTCTTCTATGATTTTTAGATATCAGAATTTTATTATAAATAATGTTAACAAATGTAAATACATGAATTTCTAGTTTTATTTCTTTTCATTAATTTTAAAGTTATAATTTCATAAAATTAATTGTTAATTTGGTAACCCAGACAGTAATACTGCTTTGCACTGAATAAAGTTTGATTCTCAGTAAGAATTTAGAATTATTAGAGAATCTGCTATATCTGGTCTCAAGTCTGCCAAACACAAGCTGCAAAAGTGCAGCTTGGGCTTCATTTAAAGAAGTTTACAAAATTTTTCTCGGCAAACAAAAATCCAACAATTACCAATATCAACTTCTTACTTCATACAGAGCTATGGAATGTAATATGTCTTTGAAAATGCATTTCCTCCACTCACATCAGGAATTTTTCCCGGACAACCTCGGAGATGTGACAAATACAGTAAACGTTTCTACCAAGACATTTCGGTGATGGAAAGCCATTATAAAGGGGAATAGAATACTATCATGCTAGCCAATTATCGTAGGACATTAATTCGGGATGTGCCCGAGTATTTATAAAAGAAAAGCAGTAGTGAAATCAGTCACACAGGTATGGCCATGCAAAATTATAAATTTTCCTGATTTTAACTATATTTTCCCTTAATTTAAAAAAATGTAATTTATTTAAAACTAAGGGTGATAGAAAAGTTGTATTTACAGGTCTGTAAAGTATGTAAAAAAGCAATTCAAGAAATGGTATCATACTTAGAGAAACATTAAAAACGTTTTTTTTGTTTATCAGTGTTATCTACCAATAACATCCCTTGACAGCAATTTAGTTATACTTTCATGTGAAATAATCACAGAAAAATTATACTGGAATGTATTTATGTGCCTACATACAATGATGTTATTTCTTAGTTATTTGTGCATTAATTTCCCACTAGGGGCACTGTAATGCTGTAGAATATTATATTAGTAATCTGTGTTTAATTTTCCAGAGAGCAAAGCTCTGCAAAAAAAATTTTCAAACATTGGTTATGATTCAGAATTTTGCTTCAGTCCGCTGTATTTGTTATTGAGAAGTTCACTATAAAATTTTATTTAATTTGCTAAGTGTGCATTTTTTAATTTATGTGTATTTAAGTAGTTTATTTGCAGTGATTTTAAAAGCTATTGATAAAATTTAGTAAGTGATTTGTTCTGTAGCAAAACAGAAATGCCATGTATGTTTACAAATTAGGAATATGCCGACATTCATTTTGTGTATGATTTTTCTAATGGCAATGCTATACAAACTGTTGAAGAATATTGTCAGAGATTTCCTTATTGAAACATTCCTAATCAGCAAGTATCTACATATATCGGCATTTAAGGGAAAGCGAAACATTTGTTGTAACATCTGAACAGGGAACAAATCTGAATGAGCAGATTTTGTATATGGTAGAGTGAAGTTTAATTATTATCTGTATGTTGGGGATTTCACACAACAGTATATGGCAGACATTACCCAATAAAGGTCTCTTTCCATATCATCTTCAACCAGCTCAGTGATTTGAAGAAGGTGATTACAATCTGCAGCTGAATTACTGTCAATGATTATTACAAAACGGTGTGCTTCCATTGCTGATATTATTTACAGATGAAGCAACACTTACATGAAATGAGATAAACAATATACAAAACAAACATTTTTGTAAACATAACAATCCTTTTGAAACCATTTGAAACTAATTTCTAGCACTCTTTTTCATTAAAATTCTGGTGTGGAATAATAAGTTCTTATCAGACCTCACATTTTCAATGGTAGACTCACAAATGGTTACCAAAACTTTCTTAAAAATGAGCTGTCAATAATTTTAGACAGCTTTTTGGACAGCTACCGAGCGTACCACTTAGTACAAAAACTGATATGTATTTCCAACACGAAGATGCATCAGCCCATTTTTATGATCCTATTATTCATTATCTGAATGAAAAATTTCCTAACCACTGGATTGGCTGAGGTGGACCTCAACTATGGCCAGCTATACCACCTGATATGAATCCCTTTGATTTCTTTTTGTAGAAATATAAAAGCGTTAGTGTATACACAAAAATCAGAAAATGCAAATGAAATTTTATAAAAATGTCACGTCAGCCATTGAAAAAATTAAAATAACCCAAGAATGCTAGAAAACACTATTTCATTTGTATCTTGCCATGCTAAAATGTGTTTTCAGGTTGGTGGCTGACATTTTGAACAGTTGATGTAATATAAGAATAACTTATGCTATTTTATTTGGTTTTGGATGTTTAGTTGTTTTAATAATTTTATCCAATAATAGAAGGTTGTTCGTTTTAGTCTAAATTTGTAATTCAGTATTTTCCATATTGGTACATTTTGTTCTACATTAAAGAATAGATTATTTCTTGCACTATTATTTATTTTCTATTGACTTTATTTACACCAATTTTTTCAGAATTAAATCTTCTGTCAATTTAACCAATAAGTTTTATTTGTTTATTGACAAATTAACAAAGTTATTTTGCGCCAAAGCTAAAAAATTGTGTTTTTCAACTCATTTTTTTTTGTTTATTATATGTTATTTCACAGAAAATAATGATGATAATGGGTTCTGGCACCCGTTTTTTTAAATTTATCAGGTCAAAAACCATAAGAAACCACTAAATTCACCTCTTAATTTGCCTTCCCAGATTTTCAGTAGGACATCATTTTAGCAGAAATCAGGGCAAAATCTTTCACTAGCCATAATTCATTAATGAAGCATTTTCAGACCCATGTTTTTTATGAACTTTTTTCATTATTTTAATGAGAGAAATATGCGTGTGAAGTTTGTTTTATAATTTGTGAATTTGTCAAAATTTTTTTCTGTTTTATAAATTTTGAAACTTATTATGAATGTATATGCAAATTTTGCTGTCTAATACTGGAGTGCATATGTCCATTCACTTCCAACTGAAGATGCAAGATCCCATGAAAATTGATTATTGAAATTAATATGGCAAATTTAACTTATCCAATTACTGTGTTTTGGTGGTTTATATTTCATATAATATTAAATCTTATTACTACAGTGTCAATATATTAATGAATTATTTGAATTCTCAAAAAAAAGATTATTTATTTAAACTACTCATATCATTTTCTAGGATAAAAATAATTAAGAAAATTATAATTTGTTTATAACATTAAAAGCTGAAATTATTTATTTTGAAAAGGAAGGTTCCCTCTACTTTTACATACCTGAAAATTTTTAAAGGAAATAAAATTCTAAAAGTATTTATTTTATAAATAATCTTTATAGTGTATAGCAGCTGACATTTTTTTGAATGAATAGTTAAGAGATAAAAGGGCAGACAAGTAGGAAATATTGGTTATCAGATTTTTAATTTTAACTTTACATTAAAATAAATGATACTGTTTTATATCATTACTGGTAATTTGTTAAGACTAGTGTTCTATAATGTTGTGAAATTCAAATTCAACCCAAGTAAAGGTTTAAGTTATTTTTGTTTAATTTTAAATGTTGGTAGATACTGCTGGTCTTTAGGATTCTCTTGACAGGTTTGCTTTGTACATTTCATTCTCAAATCTGTAAAAAACCAACTGCTTAACTCTTTTGTCTACAGAGATTTCTTATGATCATTTAAGAGAAAGTAGTGAATTATTGAAATAGTTTCATATATTTTTATGTGTTTACATATGGAAAATAAAGCAATTGCCGTCTTCATAATTATAAAAAGTAATTTATTTATAAAATCTTAATCTTGTATGTTTTGATTTATGTATTTTTATTTTAAGCGACTACTACCAAAAATGCTATTTGTATATATGTTTTGATTTTTTTGTAGGGGTGATCTAGCAATAACTCTGTTAGTACTCTACAAAGATGATCCTGTCAAAGTGGCTCGTATAATGGACAAGCTGTTAGATCGTGATGTTCACCAACTGATTAAATCACCAGTGCCTATATCATACTACTCTAGTAATCCTCCTCTGAGAAGCTTGGGTTGTAGACCATTGCCTACTCGTAAGGATCTTGATACTCCTTTGTTGTGCCCTGCTTCACCCCCTCAGACCGCCTTCATGGCACCAATGGCTATACCTGATGCATGTGGTGCTTCTGCCCTAAGTAAGTAAAAATTAACGTTAATATTATATTTTCAGAATTAAAACAATTTATTAACATGCTGGTGAGTTTAAAATTTAATTTTGACCTGAATAAATATTGTTTTAAGTAGTTAATTTGATTATTTATTATAGCTCTTAATTGCGTGGAACTGAGTGATACTTATAAATATACATGACATGTAAATGTAAATCACCTATGTTATCTTTTACTCTTCTATAGATTCTTTATATATTATGCTTTTTAGATAGCAATGGTGTAACAAATGGTTGTGGAAGTCGTCCACAAAGTTGTACTAGTGCTGAATTGGATCAAGGATTACCAGGATTGCCACCTGCACAAACAACTGCAGCTCCAACAACCACTTCCACTGCTACAACTTCAGTCAGATCAAAAGAGAGTTTAAGGTAAGTATTCTGTTTTCAGATAAATATTATAAAAACATTTCCTATGAGAAACAATTGTGATTTATTTATTGGCAAGTAATTTATTTTTGTAATATTTTTTAAGTAGTGTAGAGTACAGTTCATGCTAGAAATAATTTTCTAAGTTTGTATTAAATTTGTATCAAATTGTATTTGTATTGATTTACAAATTTTGTAATTGGGAAAAAATATAACATTTTTCCTTTGTATAAACAGAAAATATCCAGATAAGAGAAGTTACTTCAGTTAATTTGAAGGCTGGGAATAAAGTTCAGCCTAGAAATTACAGACATTTGAACACAGTCTGAGTAATTAATGTTACAGAATATTATAACTTACAATATTGAATTTTTTTCTCTGTTGTACCTATTAATTTTGTCATCTGTCATTAAAATAATACTTCTGGAGTCTGAACAGTTTCTAGTGCTTTGAACATCACTGTTTGAAGAAAATTAATTCACAGTTATTGTTTAAAAAAAACTATAATATTTGCAAAACTGTCATTCTTTCAGTTCATTTCCTAGTAATATTACTGCCCCTTCGGGAATTCTCTTTTATTTTCAATCTAGTAGTTCACAATTACATTGTTATATTAGAAATGTGTTTTTGGACTGCTCTAAATCATGTAAATTTTTTTCAAATTTTATAATATTTAAAAAAAAAATTGTTTTTATCTTGAATTTTAATTGTTCATATATTGTTATACAGGTTTAAAGGTAAACGAGCTTATCCATCAATTCCAAACCAGCCATCTGAAGCTGGAGCACATTTCACATTTGAATTGGCAAAAACTATTTTAACAAAAGCAGGTGGCAATAGCTCAACATCTCTGTTCACTCAGGTTAACACTAACCAGAATCATCATGGACCTCATAGAGCTCTACACATGTGTGCTTTCCAATTGGGTCTATATGCCCTTGGATTACATAATTGTGTCTCACCTAACTGGCTTAGTCGAACTTATTCTTCTCATGTTTCATGGATTACAGGTAATTTGTTAAGTATCATTAATGAAAGCCATAAAAAAAATTGAATCGATTCAAAATTCTTACATTAAGAATAATGCCAAACTAATTAACCAAATAGCTGTTAGATTAGTACCTACAATTGTTCAATTGTAACTTAAAAAAAAGAAGATTGATTTAGTGTAGTAAAGTAAAAAGAAAAAACTTTATAGTGAATATGCAATTAGCTAATTGAATTATAAAACTTGAGGAACTTATATTGTAAACTTAGGAGCCTTATCTTAAAATAATAGTAGCTAATAATATGAAAATATATTTATAATTATTTAAATTAAAAAAAAAGTTTTTTTTTAACATAGTTTATAAAGTAAAATTACTAACAAATCTTTTTTTAGTACTATTAAATAAGATATTTTGAAAATTTGTATAAAAAAGATCTTACTGAAATGACTACCCAAAAGATATCCATAAGATAATATAAATTAGAAGCATAAATATTATTGCACCAAATCTAATTTAATTAGCAAGGTTTTTTTGGTACTGATTAATAAGTTTGCTAAAAGCAGATATAGAAGATTTGAATAAGACTGCAAGCTGAATGTAAATCTTATCCTAAAATTAGGGTTTGAGCTACGTGTAGTATTGCAGTTAATTGCTGGAATAGGAAAGTCATATAGTAAATAAAAATGCAAATAAATCCATTTACAGAGAAACCTTTTTTTTTCTTACTTATGCAAATGGAATTCATTTATATATTTCTTATTTTAACATGTTACCCAAGGAATTTTGATTTATTTTTGTGGTATGAATCCATGACTCATAAAAAAAGTAACTAAAAGAAAAAGTAACTTTAATTTTTCCTTTACATTAAATCACTTGAAATAACTACTCATACTAATAAATATCACCGTAATTTTTTTTTATTTTCCAAATAATGGTGGGTGAAGACAGACAAAGCTGCATTACCAGCAAGTGCCAGCAAGAGACACTTCTCTTGCTGGCTTTTGGTGAAGAGCCAGAAGCCAGAGATCACTAGAGTTCATACCCATTTAAGGTAGTGCTAAAGATAAGAGGTGAATCTTTAATATTTTCTAGAAAGGAACAAAGAAACAAATAGTATTCATTGACGGAAAACGTACAACTACAAGGTGTGGTTGGAAACTTTAAGACTGGGCAAGTAATGTCAAAATGATATACTTACAGCCTATTGTGATGGATCTCTTTTAAAGTAATTCCCTTCTTACTGAACACACTGACTCTTTAACAGTGTTTCCACTTTTGGAAGTATTCCTGGAAATTTGAATTCTCAGTATTTGCCTGGATGTCTGCAATTATGTCAAATAGGTTCCCTTTCTGCAAAAATATCAGTTTAGGAAATGGGTAGAAATTGGCAAGGGCTAAATCAGGGGAATAGGAGGGTTGGGGAAGCACACGAATTTTTAATTTAACCCACCAGGTTGGTATAGTGATGAACATGTTTTCACAACTGGACCGATAGGACCAAAATCAGCTGATTTCGAAGTTGAGAGTTCCAATGTTCAAATCCTAATAAAGGCAGTTCCTTTTGTACGGATTTGAATACTAGATCGCGGATACTGGTGTTCTTTGGTGGTTGGGTTTCAGTTAACCACAGATCTAAGAAATGGTCGACGTGAGACTGTACAAGACTATACTTCACCTACACTTATACATCTCATCCTCTGAAGGAATCATCTGGCTGTGATTCCTGGAGGCTGCACAGGAAAGAAAAAAGGACTTTGGAATTTGGCAAAAAATTCCAAGTTTTTGAGAACGGATGATGAGCATCGCTGCATGCATCATGCTCATCATGACCTACCATGACAACGCACCAGCTGTGTTGTGATGGAAGACCCAATTCTTGTTTTGCCAAAGTGTGCAGGCCTTTTCTTCTGCACTTTTTTGAGCAAATACTAAAAGACACTTTTATAGTAATCCTGGCTGACTGCCTCCTAGGGTCAAATTCATGATGCACGATTCTCATGTAATCGAAGAAAGCCACCAACATTGTCTTTACATTTGACCGACTTGGTTACACGCTCTTTCCAATTATGGTAAACTTGGGCCCTTCCACTATGATGACTGTGCCTTTGTTTCTGGGTCATACCCATAAGCCCATGATTCTTCAGCTGTGATTACCGTGCTTAACAAATCTAGGTCAGTTTTGGCCCAATTAATCAGTTCTTGGGACTTTCAAGTTTCTGTTGGTCTGCAAAAAAAACTAGGCATGGAGTTTGTGCTTCTGCGAACTCGGTTAGCTAGTTCCGAGGGCAATGAAGTTGGACAGTCAAGATGTTCAAAAGAAGCCTACAATGAAGGTGAAGGCTGAGTCATAACTGATGTAAATGTCTACTGAGGGATTTACATCGGTGGCATCCCAACGAGGCCTGGAATATTACTATGAGATATAAAAAGTAGAGGGTCATAAGACGACCTGCATTGGCTATAGCCCATCAGGACTTGTAACATGGAGGGGGGGGGGGTGACAACCAGGGTGTTGTCACCTTATCATCATAAGGCAGGTGTCTTCCCCTATGGTGGTTGGGATGGTCTGAAAACAATTTCAGAATGAATTTCATAGACACTCAATCTATGTTCAAATCTTCAGTTAAAATTGCCTTAACTGCCTAGAAACTTAGATTATGGTTCATCAGCCATCTCCCTGATTGTAATTTTATGGTCATTGTATTCATGAACTTCCACAATAATGTTTTTGATTTTTTTTGAGGTGGAAGACCAGCGAGACTAGTGGTCATCATCTATTGATTTGCAGCCATCTTTGAATCTGTTGAACCATATATAAACATTTGACTGGCTCAGACATTTAACTCCAAGAGCTGTTTTCCTACAGGCAAACTTATCCTCTCATATTGAGCAGTGGTGGGATCTTTCTTAAAACTTTCCAATTGCACCTTGTATGTAAGCTCAAAGAATAGATAATAAGAAAATCAGTCAAATAAATTATAAATTCATAATGAACCAAGTTATAAAAGCAGCATTGTGTTGTATTAAACATTTTTTTTTTTTTTTTAGTTGTAATGCTTTTTAAAATAATTATCTATATCCATTTTTTTTTTTTGATTTTATTAAAGGTCAAGCAATGGAAATTGGTGCACCTGCCATTACATTTTTGATGGATACATGGGAAGGTCATTTAACTCCTCCTGAAGCAGCTAGTATAGCTGATAGAGCATCACGAGGTTGTGATGCTAACATGGTATTTGCGGCAGCTGAGCTAGCTCTTTCATGCCTTCCTCATGCTCATGCTCTCAATCCAAATGAGATACAACGTGCAATTCTTCAGGTAATTACAACATTGTTACTTATAGTCTTAACAATGTATTATATTTATAAGTTTGTGTATTTTTTTTTTGCATTATGTTCTTTGGAATTTTTTTCTTTTTAAAAGTATATGTGAAGATATGTGTGAGATCTTTATATAATGAAGTGTGTATGCAGTGTAATGTGCAATGTATGATGTTATTGGTACTAGAAAGTATGTCCACTGTTTAGAGGTAGAGATGTTTGTAATTTTGTGGGGTCTGAGAAAAACCTTTATTAACATTACTACTTGCTAAAATGTAATGTTTGTAAAAACAAACAAACATAATAATAATAATATTTAATAATTATTACAAACATATTTAATTATAATAAATAAATTATTTATTCTGATTGGTACATAATAATATATTATGTATGGTTTAATTAAGAACGGGTATTTATGCTACTGCATGGATAAAACAAGGCCTGCCCCCACCATTTATCTGGATGGATCAAGGGAAACACGGTAAAACAATCAGAACAGCATCATAAAATTCACAATTCTATAAAGTCTGTATTAATTATTTAAATTAAGTACATGAAATTATATGTGAAAAAATTAAATATTAAAAAGAAATACAAAATAAATCACAATTCAGAAGAGATTAATAAAAATTATTTGAGCATACATTTATTTATACGACCATGTTAAACAGAGTTGCAGAAAATGTGGGTTTTTCGTTAAATTAGTGTTATTTAAAAATTGAAAAATGTAATATCATTTCTGTAAAAGGAAGTACTGTAATTATATTGTTGGTATTATTATTGTTGGTATTGTTGGTATATTATTATAAGTTGGTAGGATGATTCCTTTCTTGAAAGGACAGATAATGTATTAAAAATGGTAGAAAAGTATTGAAAGGCCCTTTCTTGTAAATCAAAGTATTTTACTCATTTATGTAAAAACACGTTCTGTTGTCTGATTTAGTGGAGATGGATATAATGTTCAACCCATCAGGTCGATTTAGTGGTAAACTTGTCATCACAAATCAGCTGATTTTGAGGTCGATTTGTAAGGTTCAAATCCTAGTAAAAGCAATTACTTTTATACGGATTTGAATACTAGATCATGGATACTGGTGTTCTTTGGTGCTTAGGTTTCAATTAACCACACATCTCAGGGATGGTTGACCTGAGACTGTATAAGAATACACTTCATTTACATTCATATATATCATCCTCATTCATCCTCTGAAGTAATGTCGTACGGTGATTCCAGAGGCTAAACAGAAAAAAAGGATATAATGTTCAGTATAACTAATTATAAGTTAACAAATTTGTAAAATATAAAATAATATTACAGTGAAAATGTTTTTCATTTTCCTTGCTGCACTAAGATTACTAATGGTTTGTATAATGATGTTAATTAAAAATAATAATATATTGTTTAGGTAGACATGTATAATGCTAATAAGCGTGAGTAGTGCTTTGTAGATACTGGGTTTTTTTTGTAGCTTCTAGGATCACTGTTAGGTATTGCTTCAGAGGATGAGATGAAATAGCAATTTTGTATCATGCATTTCATTTTAGATACTATATACCTGTAATATAAGACAGTAAAAAAACATGGGTTCTTGAGTATCTCTCTGCCTACGATGATTACTGGCTTACATTTGTAATTGATTGACAGTTACTTGATCAATGAACATTAAATAATAATAAACGTGAAATATGAGTAACAACGACATGATATGGCTACATGTTGTATGCCAAGCTGGTGCTAATGCTGTTGTTAGTTCCCTTACATTGAATGACTATTCTTTTAGTTATTATTTTCTGCCTTCCTTTCTGGAAATAAATAACTGATAATATTCTTAAAAAATGTAAAAATAAAAATAAAATTGTTTACCACTTTGCTGAAAAATCTGTAATATGTGGACTAAAAATTACATTGTGTATGTAATATAAACATCAAATTTTAACATTCTTTTTGTGGGGGGCTTTTGGCAGGACAGAAAACAATGTTGTAATAAACAAAAAATTGTGAAAACCAATGACATTAAAAATATTTTTTTTTTTATTATTATTATTAATTTTTTTTTTTACTGTATTTATATCTTGCCAGTTGCTTATGCATCCTATTCTAAAACGTTAAAAAACCTGTTAACTAAAAATTAAAAAAAAAACAAATAATGCCAACATAATATAGACAGTTACTTAAGAAAAAACTAATTTGACTGACTTAACAGAGGATTGATGAGACATTCTTTTTTGAAAATATATAGAAAATGTTAATGCAAAACAAGACCTATTATTGATTTATTGAAATTGGCGGCTTAAAAATAATTAGACTGATTCAGGTTCTTGAAATGTAGTAATAAATGAAGATGGAAGATCAAAAAAGGAGACATTATACGTTGTGTTTTGAAAAATAGTGTATGGTAGATGGCTTAAAGATAAATTTATTTTTTTAAGATTAATTAGTTTGAAATTATTTTTTGTAATTTCAGAATTACTTTATAATAGGTCAGTATAAATATATTCTTCAACACTAACATGACCATCACTAAAACACTTAAGCCAACCATAAATGAACAATTTTCCATATGCTTGTTCAAGTAGTGTTAATCTGTCTGGTTGTGATTTGTTTATGTAAAATTTCATATTTGTTTTGCTGTTCAATTGCTGACATACAATTCAATATGTTCTTTCTGTTTGATATGAAAACAAACAGCGTTAAAACAAGAAACCTGTTGTGTGGATGTATCAAATGTCGTGAGTGCTGCCAACATGAAAACAAACATTTTCTTTATTACAGTGACCAATTTAACTGTATGAGACAATTCCAGGAACTTTTTGAATCTGCTTTATATGTAAAAAAAAAAAAACATTTTCTTTGAATTATGTCATTACTTAAGAAAACAAAAGCAACTTTTAGTGAAAAAAAAATTCCTATCGCAGAACAGAATCTCATGAATTGCCTAACCTGGAGTAAGATTTTATTGCATTTTTGAAAATGCAATAAAAGCATTATTTTAGAAAAAAAGCAAATGTGGTCAGTTTGTTTAAAATGAATATTTCAATAATGAAATAGAAGTTATCTTAACTCATGACTTTTATATTATAAATATATCACTCCAGAAGGAGTTTAAATATAGAAAATGGTATCTAATTGTGATATATCATGTATATTATATAACTGTAATGCTTATTTCATTGTTTTTTCTGCAAAAGTAATATTTTTATTTGTTGCTTTACATTACTTTCACAGTCTTTTTTATGGTTTTGATGCACAAAGCAGCTGAGGTACAAGAGCAAAAATTAGTAGTTCACGTTGCTGAGAATAATAATTTTCAAATTTTTTAATCCCTGTGGTAAGCAGAGTAAGGTTGTCAAAAGCTGAACAATGCATTCTGATGGGATTGGCATATTCATGTGCAGTATTATGTTTGACCTAGTAAAAAAGGCAATGAGAAACCACTCCATTCCAAATATGTCTTAATAAGCCTGGCATGAAATGTTTGTTTCTTGAGAATGACTGCCAGTTTCAGGAATGTTTTGTACTTTGTCAGAATGCCTTAAATCTCTTTGGTTAGGTCATACAAATACTTTTGTAAAAAGAATTAATGATTTATTGTTTTTAATTATGACTTAATATATAATTTTTTTTTTTTCAGTGTAAAGAACAAAGTGAGATGATGTTAGAGCATTCATGTTTAACTGTTGAAGGTGCAGCGAAAGGTGGGGGTGTTTATCCAGAAGTGTTGTTTCAGGTTGCCAAGTACTGGTATGAGCTCTTTGTTAGGGTAAGTTGCATTTTGTATTACCTTATAGATATTTCCTTTTTAAAAATTAAAAAATGTTTATACGTATTTTGAAAATTAAATGCCTCCCTAAAAGTATTTTCTATTGCTCTTAGCTTGGATAAATTTTTTCCAGCAATTTACTACAGGCTAATTAAAATATTTTAATCAGTTTCAAATGAACTTAATACCATTATCAGCCATCTATTGATTTAGTACATAGCAAATGAAAGCAGGGATCATTGACGTGAATAGTGGGCTGTTCTGAAAATCTGAAAAAATTACGTCCTGACAGCACTAGACTTTCTCTATGTTTCAGTTTTCTTAGAATGGCTAAGCAATAACTGTTTGTCAGTGCTACAGAAATAATCATTAAACCATATTTTTTTAGAAATATTTTCTATCTATGTGTTTCAAAGCATTACAAGGAAATTACTGTTTGTACAAAGGCAAGAGCAAAGGACAAGCACTAATTTTTTTGGTGCTGAACAATGTAAAATGAAAAGGAAGTTTTCAACATATCTCAACTTTGTTGTTATGGAAAATCAATAAGTAGTAGTCAAACATGAACTTGACTTCCCTAATGTTTTATGCCATTTTGTGGGAAAAAATTTTAATTCCTTTTTTATGGAGTATATTAAATATTCTTTGTACGTGCCATTCTTGCCCACAATTTTGGACTAAAAAATCTCATTGTAGTCAGTGGACATAACGTTACTACAGCAAAAAGATGGACATGAGTGAATACAGCAGTAATTCATATTAATTTAACAAACACAATATGTGTAAATCACGCAGGTTAAACATAAATTTTAATAATCATTCTTCCTTGCTAATGTTTTGCCAATTACTGTATTTATAAATTTTAAGTATACATTTATATGAAAGTGGGTAAATCATTTTTTATTATATGATGTTTGTTTTTTCCAAATACTGATTGAATAATAGCAACTTAATTTAGCTGACTTCATTTTTTTTTAATAAATAAAATAATATAATATAGGATGTTCAGATAGTTTTTTAGAATATTCAATGAAATGATACAAGATTTTCTTTCTGTTTAGTTAAATTCTTCAATCCAATCTGATAATTAAAATCTAATTTGATTAATCTTCATTAGTGGTAAAATGAGAACAGTATGGATTTTATGAAATAACCAGAAAAATAGATCCTTATATTTATTATTTGCCATTTATTAAAAATTGAATTTTCTTGTCATGCGTTACAACAATAGACTGAACTTTTGTTTTAGCATACACCTGGTGGCGATCAGATGTTAGAAAGTGAACCTAGTGAGGAAGGAAATTCATCAGGTCTTGTATCCCTTGTGGAACAAAGCTTGCCTCCACCTCCGACACCACCCAGTCAACCACCTCCAAGTGCTCCAATGCATCAACCAATGCCTCCATATCATCCACCTCCTATTGGACTCCCTTATACAGTTGCTCCTTATGGATTTGCTGTCCAAGCAATACATCCTCCTCATTCTCAGATTGCTACAAGACACCTTATACCACCAAATCAAATATATCATTTGCCGCCACCTACGTTCCAGTACCCTCCTCATGCCTCCAACCAGCAACCACCAATTATACAGTATTATGGCATGCGGCCGGCTAATGGTATGCCACATCATGTGTTCCCGATTGCTACTGCTACTATGCAACCTGCCACTACAATACAGGTATGTATAAACTATAACATAAATTTTTACATTATATTTTCCTTTCTGGGCATTGTAAATAGTTAAAATTTATAATTTTTCTTGCAATAAGTGTTCACCTATTTTATTCTGTATAATCTTTCGATAGAATATTATCACCTTAGTTATTATGTTAGTGAATAAATAAAAATAAAAATTTGTAATTCATTATTTATTTATTAATTCTTTTTTTAATTTCACGAAATTCTTATGTTCTGAAGTAAAATTTGTGGCAGTTACTCATTAAGTTATAGATTACATACCTTACAATAGATGGAGGCCAAGGCCCTACATGAGCTGTATTGCCAAGGAATAAGTAGTAGTATATCTTACAGTAGATTGTTAGTCACATTACAATTTGGCAGTTTATCTTTGGAGTTTTGGGCAACCCTTTCTAAACCATTATTGTTAGATGAATTTTATTTCTAATAATTTTGCTCACTCAGGAATTTAATTTTAAAATTGACATTTACAGCATTTTCCTGATAATAATTTTTTTCTGCGCTGTAATAGTGAATATAGAATACCAAGGTTCTTAAATAGTAGTTCAGAGATGGTTTGTCAAAAACCAAAGCAAAAGCATTAGTAGCAAAGTTCATCTTCTTTAAAGAAATAAAACCATTATGGTTCATGTACATTACTTACATGGTTCGCAATCAATCAAAACACATCATATAATTCAATGGCTTTTGTTATGACATTAACAAACAAGAAAGTAAAATTTAGGAAAAAATCGTAAGAAAATTTGTCTGCAAAAAAACTTTGTGCCAAATATTTTCTATATATTTTGAGTCTAAAAGATATTTTTAGTAGCATGAAATGGTGCATTACATTTAATAAATGTAATA
This sequence comes from Lycorma delicatula, assembly GCF_047948215.1. Classification (NCBI taxonomy): domain Eukaryota; kingdom Metazoa; phylum Arthropoda; class Insecta; order Hemiptera; family Fulgoridae; genus Lycorma; species Lycorma delicatula. Next base: position 128,395,119 of record NC_134457.1, read on the forward strand.
ATGTAACGAATTAATTAGCAAGCCATACTTGCTTGCTTACTGTTTTGTTAACTTAGGCCGTACTTAAGTTTAATACTATTTTTGTTTAAGTTTTAATACTATTTAATAGAATCATCATATTAAATCTATTTTGTTGAGTATCATGACAAAACATAACACTGTAAAATTATTATTAATTTTAAATTTTAAATATTTAAACTTTTGTATTGCATGTAAATTATTCATCAATAGGACTTTTGAGAGCTAATTATGCAGCTCCTTCTGTCAAGTTACAAAAATTTATTGGCATCTTAATGTAATCTGAAGATAAGTATTTAATAATTTATAGTACTTAAAAAAATTAAACATAAAGATAGACCTGGCCGACTACACAAATATTGATAAGAGTTGTTAAAAATTGTTAAACAAAAAATGCTCAAAAGTTGTTTAAAAAATATTACTTAAAATCTAGTGTCAACTTTCTTAAATGGCCATGTATTTTTATTAATCTTTGTATGATGAAAAAACATGGCAAAAATTACTGTTTTATATATATATAAAACATATATATGTACTGTTACATATATATATATATATAAATATATATGTAATTCATTTTATTTTATATATGAAATTTTAACATCGTTTTTATGTTTTAGGTTGCACCTAATCAAGGTCAGATAGCAGTTATCACTCATTCTCCCACACAGCCAGTTCCTCAGCCACCTGTTCCTGTGACTGTTGCTGCAAGCCCACATGTAACACGGTCACCCCAACAGCCCCCACAACAGGTATTACATTTGATTTCAGAAGATTATTTGTGTAACTTTGAAAATTGTTTCTTTATGTTTAAGATTAAACTTAAATTTTGCAGATCAGCAGCATTTTTTATTATTTTAAAGTTTGAATTCTGAATATATGAACATTCAGATTTGGTTTTTAGTGTGTTACTAACTGCAGACGGCATGCCTGTGAATGGGTATTAGGTGTCCAAAATTGATCACCTCTTGTGTAAAAATATTTCTTGTGTAAAAATATTTTGTTTTAATGATGAAAATTAATATAACAAAAGTTAAATTAGAAATTTAACTCTAGAAAGTAATTGATACTAACGAATCGAGATTTTCACTAGTGATCGGTACATTCCGGTGCCTACTTTTTGGTTATAGTTCATTATTTTATGAAGAAAAACATTCATATAAATAAAAATATATATTTTTTGCATATATATCGATATATAATAATATAACAAGTATACTCCTAACCACCACGAGACGTGTACTAACAAATCAGGATTTTCTGCTAGTTATTGGGGGACAGATACACATACAAATATCCTTTAGTAGGGTAGGATTTTATGATTTCCATTTTTTATTATGCTTTTTGGAGTACCATGATAACGAGCTATAATTTATCTTTTGAATTTAAATGAAGTAGAACCAAACAAAAAAGATTTATTTTTATAGTTATATAATTTTACATTTTAAACAAAAAGTGCTTCTTCAAGTTTTATTGTATATTATGTCCATTTTCTATTAGCCTACAATTTCTCTCAGTTGAAATGGATATATTAAAAAAAAAGATAGTTAATGAAATTATGGCAGGTAACAAACTCTATTTACTGTATTAACCACAAAATTTCAATTATTAAAATTTTGTAGTTGTATGAACAAAAATGTTTCTAAGCAAATTATTCGCATTTTGTTATGGAGGATATATTTGCTGATTACCTTACAAATAAATGAAGGTAATAATAATAGTTATTATTAATATATAATTTCAGTTCTTTAATATACTTTGATTATGTATATTCATTTATAAAGTCAGTTCTGTTTTGTACTTGGAAATTACCTAAACAAATTTTCTGCTTGATTATTGAAGAATATCTTCCTTGTCTTCGTTTTGTCTCAAAATGTTCAGTGCAGAATAATCCAGCATTATTAAATTATACATCTAATATATTAACATAACTTACTATTAAATTGTTTGTTTATGTTTATTATTGCCTGTTATCTTTATTGCTTCATATTACTACTTAATCAGTAAGGAGTAAATCTTGAAGATTTCCTGATGGCGACTACAGAATCAGTAGCTTATATTAATTTGTTAAATCTTTGTTTGTAATTTTTGACTGTAATTGGTGCTGTGTTTTGGTGCCATACACTAAATAAACTCCTTACTCATAATTGTATCAGGAAGCTCACAGTGCGTACAAGTGGCAGGCATTGTTGGAATAGTTTTACTAACCCTATGTGTTGTGCTAATATGGTCTGTTTGTATCATTTGCAAACTTAAGTGAAGTAAGTAATCTAAATTAAGAGAAAAGACTAGACATGCTAGGTAACATTTTCCTTACCAAAAAAAAATATTTTCTAAAGTACCTTAAGAATTAAAGTACATGGCTTATAGAAATGTGAAATATTTTTTCAGCAAAGTTTGAATTTAACCAAACTCAACTCTGATTACTCAACTCTTTTAGTTGAAATAGGAATTTTTTTGCTTATAAAAAGTTTTTTTCTGAGTAATGGTGTTAATTTTTTTTCTTTAAAAACTTCTTTCCTTCTTTTTTTATGATTGTTAGAACCCTTTTATATGTCAGTATGTACCTTTCAACTCTCTGCAGAATATTTTCGAAGGGTTTTTAAACTTATAAAAAATTATTATTTCTCAATTTCATTTAAAAAAATGCAGTTTATATGTACTAGTCTGCGACTATCAAAAATATAGTTAGTAAAAGTGTTATTTTTTTTTTTAATATGAAATTAACGCTGCAGTTTGGTTTAAAAGTTTAATAAGTGCAGTGCTACTGAACACTCAGGAAACAAGCTAGTTGTTTTTTTCTTAAAGGTTTTGCAGAATATGATTTTGTTTCTCCTGTCCAGTCTTAAAATTCTTACAGGCTGTACTTATCTGTTTGAGCTATTTGTAAAAGTGACAACCCATTAAAGAGGCTACAGAAGTTAATATTGCTTTCTAACTAAAAATATATTTTTTTTCTCAGATATATTTATATAAGAAATATATTCCAAATGATACTTTTGTCAAATGTAGGGTTTACATTAAAGAACAACTGGATTTCTAATTGGAGTTGTTAAGAAATTTAAAAAATGCACCTTTGTATATTTGCTCGATTTTAAATAGATATTATGATGTACTTCTTTGTATTTTTCTTTTTTAGTAATCAATCCTAGAATTGGTTTACAGCATTCTTTCTCCTCTAGGCAATTCTATCATGTGCATCCAGGCAGTTCTCTTTGTTTTCATTAAATTTATATAATTAAATGAAAAATTTTAAAAATAATTTAATAATTTCTTTTGTATCAACTTGTTATATTTTTCTTCTTTCATTTTTAAATGAGAGGTTACCTCATTTAACCTCATCAAACTAAATGATAGTTTTAGAAATTGTGAAATTATTAAATTTGGTAATGGTGAAAGTAGTGAAATTGTTGAATCGTGTTCATTTTTACTTGGATATACTTGAAATTTTAAAAATTTGCAGTTTGCAAATTATAAATAATATGCAGTGTTTATGATTTGCTTATCTAGTTTATGTAATAAACTGAGAAACTGTGTAGTTCTTATAACACCACATTTCACTTACCAACATTCAGATTGGGAAAAGGAAATTCTTGAAGCAAGTTGTTTAGATATGATTTATTTATAGGATCATGCATGTTATATTATCATTATCAGATTGCTCTTCCAATCTATTAAAAAATCTGTTCCATTCATTTCTCCTTCTGATTTACAATAAAATGATTTTTTTTAAATTTTTTATACTTAAAAGAAAAAAATTGCCTTAACTGAGTTATGTTCCTCTCTATTAACACTGCTTTTGTGTCAGAATCTGTTGTTGAAATTTCACGATTGCATTTTAGTATTTTATGATCATAAATATCATCCATTTTAGAAAAGTGCATGTAAAATTTATATCTATAAAATTTTATCATATAGTTCTCATAAATTATTTTTATCATGGAATGAGATCAAGTCCCTACTTTACTTGAACCTAAACAATTTTGGTTTGTATTTAATTTTTACTTTCAATAAAGTTCCTTATATCATTAGAAAGTAACTAAATTTAACAAAATTAATTATTCTGAAGAACTAAATAATTACTTCATACCAGTTGATTTCAAAACGGAAATAAACAGCTTACTTCTAAATTATACGAAGGCACTTAATTGTAATAATAATAATTTTTGTAATGATTTCATATTTACTATCATCTTATTTATTATATAGATTATTTTTTCATTTTCTATGATAATGTTATTTTAATTAAATCACATTCTTTAATTGAATTACAGTTCATCTTTTTTTTAGAAATTCATTGTTGTGTTTATATTATTAGGTACATAGGCAACAACCAAGTACCAGCCAGTTCAGCCAAACACAACTACGGTATCTGTTGGCAGCATACAGAGTTGGTATGTTGGCTCTGGAAACATTAGCTCGTAGAGTTCATGATGACCGACCTCTAGCCAAATATGCTCGTAATCCACCTTATGGTGAAGATGTTAAATGGCTTCTTAGAATTGCTAAAAAACTTGGTAAGTTTATCTAAATAACTGTGTTCATTTATCAAAATATGAAGTTATCTAGAACAATGTTTAATCGCATGAGGAAGAAATTGATCCTATTCTAATATATATATTTGATCATTATGCCTAGTCAGTTTTCTTTGTCCTTTGAATTTTGTTAAAGTTTTCTGTAATTATTCTTTTTTATCCCTTAGTTTTATGTTTGTCATTGTTACACCTAGTATATGTTTCACTTGTCTTGACTAGTATTTGTTTCTTACTCCATGCATATTATTTACTATACATGTATATCTTTATTATATATACTCATAATAGTTATATATATATAGTTATAATAGTCGAGTATATAGATATAATAGTTCAGTAACTTTAGTGTCCAGTATAAATTTCACATCTACTTTAAAATGTTATTTAATTTTGTTTAAACTGCAGTGTACATGATATTATTAAAGTAATGATGTTAATGAAAAAAAGAAAATTACCACAGTTTACATTGTAAAAAATTGTAACTGAAGGTACCTAGAAGCTTCTGCATTATTTTTTTGTCAATAGCAAGTGACACTGATTTTTTTTTTCATTGTGAATCAAAAGCAGTGAAAAAGAAGTTATATGTAGTTCAATATCTTATTGTGAATATCTGTGTTCTTTTTCATAATTTCAGCATCCAGTCTATTAGAATACTATTACTCAAAATTTTTGTAATGTAATCATTATTATATCTTGTACTTTCATTATCTCTTTCTGCTTCCTAAGTAATCATGCTATTCACCTTACAGTTTACATGAGTAACAATGACAGAATTTATTTCATCCACTAACTAGAATAGGTGGGAATTATGTGTGTTTTAATGAGATAATAGATTGCTGGTAGCTATCCCATTTTATGCCAGGTAAAAGTTTATTTTCTACTGCCAATAAAATTAATTTCAGAATAGCATTTCTAGTTTCTTTTTATGTTGATTTAACCCTCCACTGTAGATATGATCTAGTGTGAATTCTGCAGATGCATGTAGACTAATTTTCTGTCAATTACATTGTCCTACTTTTTTCAGATACACAGTTATTTTGATTTTTTTTTTGTTTTGTTTATAAAATATTATTTAGAAATATTTTATATTAAGTAAAAAGAAATATTTATTCTTGTAATTGATGTTAATAATTGTTATTACTTTACTTGACATTTTTTCAGAAACCTTACCTTCAGGTATAAATCCATGTTCAAATATTTATTAAAATGATTAAAAAGAAATTTTAACATGGATAAATTTTTGTAAATGGATAATAGTAAAGAAAATTATTTTAAGTCATTAATAAATATTGTAATAGTATTAATAAATATTATATATAAATATTAATAAATATTTTAATTTTTAATAACAACAGCTGTCTCCTTTAATCCGTCATTCTCTAAATGTGCTTGTTCATTAAGTGGATGTTGCATGTTATTAGTAAATTTAGAAACTTGTCTTAATAAAAGCAGATAAAATCAGTTAAAACTATAAAAACAAATAAAAATGGATGAATCCAATTAAAGCTGTAAAAAGTCATTTAGTTGATGGTTAACCATTTTTAACTGGTTTTATTCAGTTTTTACTGGTTTGAACCAGTTTTAATTGATTACCCAGGATTAGTAACAGTCAAAAAGCTTGAATGGTGATACCGCTAGAGTACCTAGTCAATCTAAGTATCATAATATAATTATATAAAAGAACAGAATATGAAACATAATTTATTGAAAAAAATAAGCTATCATGAAATTCTACTAAAGGTTATCTCTAAAGTAAAGATCATTTCATTGTAAAAAATTCTATTCTGAAACTTAATAAATATCTTTTATTTCTCTTAAATTACATACGTTATACTACTGGTGTATCATAGCGATACACCAGCTTCAATATACCCTCGTCATATTTTTCTGCCGTCAGTCTATTTAGCCACTGATTAACAGCATTTTTAAGTTCGTCATCACCTGCAAATTGCTTACCACTCAAAAGTTCTTTCAATTTCCCAAACAAATGGTAATCAGAAGGAGCTAAGTCCGGACTGTATGGTGGGTGATCATAAATTTCCCATCCAAAGGTTCTCAGTAAATCACGTGTCGAACCCGCAACATGTGGACGTATCGGATGTGGACATATCGTGCACCAGGATGATGCCGTCAGTCAGCCACTCATATCACCAATTTTGAATGGCATTCCGTAACTTATGTAGAGTTTCACAGAAGGCTTTTCTGCATTTATAGTCGTTCCACATGGCATGAAATCAATCAGCAGTATGCCAAACCGATCCCAAAAGACTGTAACCATCAGTTTGTGTCCAGATGGCTGTGGCTTGACCTTTCTTGGTCTGGTTGGTGATTGAGGATGACGCCATTCACTTGACTGCCATTTTCTCTCTGGCGTGTAATGCAAAATCCATGTTTCATTGCCGGCTGCGATTGAATTAAGGTACTCATCACTTTTTTCTGTGTAGCGCATCAAAAATTCAAAAGCAGATCCCATTTGGATTTTTTTGTGATGTTTCAAGACATGTGGCACTCAACGGTCACAAACCTTTCTAAAACATAAATGGTCATGAACAATGTAACCAATAACATCCAACTCTTGAAATATTAGGAAAAAGAAGGGCAAGGTCAGAAATCGTTGAGCGACAATCTTTTCTTATTTCATCATAGACACGTTTCAACAAGTCCTCAGTGATTATCATGGGTCTCCCCAAACATTCTTCATCTTGCAAATTAATTCTGTTATTTCTAAACCTTTCACACCGTTTTTGGACGTTTCTTTCATTCATTACATTATCTCTGTTTACAGCAACCAACTGCCTATGAATTTCAGCAGGCTTAATGTTTTGGTGGTTTAAAAAACATATGGCTCATTGTATTTCACAGTCAGTGACAACATCAATTTTCCTATTCATTTTACAACAAATAACTCACACGTAATCAAAGATACTATAACGCAACAACTTACAGACAGCAATTGTACATTACTAGTGTGGCCATGAACGACACAAGTTTGTAAACCTGTAGGAGAAAAATTTCCCAGCAATCTTTACTTTAAAGATATCCCTTGTATAAACCAATGTGTTTTTAGAAAAATACTTAAGTTTATTTTTTAGTGTAAGATTATACATTTTAATTAGCTGGGAGTCAATATTTAAACAGTAAAAATCTGGATTTTGATTTTCTACTACAATTTTTTTGTTTTAATTTGATATAAAATGTGTATTACGAATTACAAATATGCAAAATGATGTATCTTTTGACTAAATTCCTGAGAAATTCATATTTTTTCATATTCATATATTTTCATCAGTTTATTTGAAAAATAAATGTTATTAATGTACCTGTCAGCAACTGTCAAACTGTATAAATGGCTTTTTATATGATACTAAACAACTTAATAAGCTGATTTGCTGTGTATTAAACAAAAACTACAGAAAATGATAAGGTTTGAAAAAATCTGCAAACAATAAGATCTTATGAAAATATTCTTCAGTATTTTTACATTATATATGATGATGTATTACAACCTAACAATAGTCAAGATATATATTGATGGAATACAACAAGTTAAATTATGTTTACTCAGTTTTTGCAATGATTTCAGTTAAAAATAACATTACTTAATAATTTGCATAAAGATGATGACTGCTGGACATGAATGAACAGTGTATATTAAAAAAAACCTACAGAAAAAGTTAGATATAAAATTATATAAACTATTAAGATCTAGGAAAAACTAATATTTTGATACAACATAAAATTTACTCCTGGTTGAAATTAGATTACATTTTTTGTAAAGAAGTTATTTAATGAAAGTTTATAAAATTTTATTTTATATTTTTCTTCTCTACATTTTTTCTACAATAAATTAAAATTTCATCTCTACTAAAAAGTATATACTATAAATTGTTTGTGTTTATAAAAAATAAAGATTTTACAAAATTGTATATTTTATATTGTAAAATTGCTGCATTGTTTATAAACTGTAATAAATATTATAAGTAATATGTATTATTAAATTTATATTAATATTATTTAAATTGTTATTCTCTTAAAAAGATATAAGCAAAGCAGTTTTACAGTAATTGATTTCATGAGTGCTTATCTCACTGTTGAGAATTTTAAGCGTGCGCACATGTGTGTGTGTGTGTGCGTGTGTGAATTTATACTTGAAGAAAAAATCCTTTAAAATGTATTGAATTAAAGGAGTAGCAGTTAAAAGGAGTATGTTAAGTAGTTTTAAACTGTTTTTGAAAATCATAGTGTAGCTTGCAATTCAAGGATTTATTTACTTTTTTATCCTTACAATAACTGATACGGTGTAAAAAGTATTATTTTTGACATGAGATATATAGTTTGAATTGAGGTTACATTGTACAGTTAAAGGTTAGGTAAGTTTGTTTAATGTATAACTTGCTTTAGATTTTAATTACTGATATATAACAAATTTTTATATTAAACTTTTTTTGTAAGTTTTTACAGATATAATTACATTTATTTGGTTATTACTACACAGAGTGTTCACAAAAATCAGAAGAATTTCAGAACACGTTCTACAAGTGAAAATGAATAAAAAATTCAGAAACATTTCATTTTCAAATTACAGCTTGCCTTAAATTTCACCCTAATTTCATCTCCAAGGGTAAAATTAAGTTATACTGAAATTCTCAGAACTTAAATTTAAGTGTTAATTTGATGGTTTAGCGTAATTTTTGAAACTATAAAATTTAATAGAACAATTGAATTAAACTAATTTAATAAAACAGAATTCTGTCTAATTTTTTTGAGAAAAAATTATTGTAAAACAAATTTTTTCAGGTTTGACTTTTCAGAAAATTCATTGAATTACCTATCATTAAACAAATAAAATGTTGAGACAGAATTTGTAAATAATTTAATACCAAGAAAACATAATGTAACATATGAAGAGTTAAATAAATTTTTTAATGAAAACCAAATAGTGAAACATGGCAGAAAATTACTGAATCATAATTTTAAACCAAAGCAAAGATCATTTCATACTGAAAAATTGTAGAAACAAAATTAATTATTAAGAATAAATAAAAATAAAAATTAAGTAAGATGATAGTTTAATAGGATTCTTTAAATTTCATTAAAAAAGAAAATCCATTAAAAAATAAAAGATTCATTAAAATGAATTTAAGAAAAGAAAGAATTCATTAAAAAAGAAAGAAAAATTTCATTAATAAAAATAAATAAATATTCATTTTTTATAAATAGAAAAAAATTAATCTAGAAATCTTCATTTTGTAGGTTGGTGATGTTAACAGTTGATAAACACTTGAAATTTGTTATTGCATTTGAGTAATTTTGTACGCTTTCAAAATTGAAGAAAATTTCATTGTTTGTATCACTTTCTAAAAATGCCTTTTAAGTTTTTGAATGAAGAATATGCAGACAAAATTTTTGTTTATAATTTTATTATTTGTTGTAATGGAAATATGCTTGCTACAGATTGTGAATATCAAGAAAGTTTATAATAGAAGGTTTTCAGTATTTATGCGCAAATGGTTATTTTCCATTATGATCATATTCTGTCGAAATTCAAGAACAGTTTCTTGTCAAAGAAGAACAGAATCTATGATAATTTCAACCTAGTTTTATACTACCTAGTGGCTCTGTACTAGACAAATTTCAGATCAAAATGCTTTGTTGCACAGTACAGTATGGCAAATAGTTTGTAAAGAAAATCTGAACTTGTTCCACTTGCAGTAAATATTCTGCTACATTTAAATTTCTGTCTGTAGCTTCAAAATAACAAACCATCACAAAATATGTTTCATTTTATTTAATGATAGGTAATTTTTCAAGAGTTGTTAATGATTAACTAAATAATCACAAAGTTTCAAAACTTCACTTGATACAGTAATTAATTATTTTAGTAATTTCCAACACAGGTTTTATGTTATTGTTTGGTTTGGTATTTTTGACTAGCATATCACTGGCCCATTTATTTTTGAAGATCGTCTTATGGGAAAATGTGTACTTAAATTTCTTAGGCAGTAATTTATTATCTCTTTTAGAAGATGTTTCACTACTTAAGGAGACAAGAAATGATTTTTCAGCATAACAGGCTCTCATTTATGTTAAGAATTTAGGAATTACTTAAATATAAGACTTACAAACTGGATTGTGTGAGGCAAACCAATAAATTGGCCTCTTAGGACATCTGACTTAACACCAATCAAATATTGTCTGTGGGGGGCAGTTGCAGTTTTTAATATATGAACAAAAAGGACTGGAAAAAAAAAATTAATGATGAGAATCTTCAGTGCAGTTGAAATTATATGAAAGTATTACATATATTAAGAAGAATGATCCAAAGAATTTTAGGTTGAGCAAAATATTGAATTAACAGAAAAGGAAGACATTTTGAACAGATATTTAAATAATAAGTTTGTAATAAGTTTTTATGGCTTCATTTTATTCTTGGAGCTGAAAAAAGGTGAAATTTGTTGCAACTTGAATGTAGACTGTTTCTGAATCCATATTTATAATTAATAACTATAATAACTTTTTTACTTATTTTCATGTTTAGAACAGATCCTGAAATTCTTTCAGTTTCATCATGAAACACTGTATATGCTAATTAAATTGTATGTTATCTTAATTTTAATATGATTTTAAAAGTTATATTTAAGGAACTATTGTGACATATTTATTTGTTATTCCAGGTACTCAGTATTTGCATCAGTTTTGTGTATGTGCTGTCAACAGCATAGTAAGTCCATTTGTGTTGCATGATGTTGCTCTAGAGGCTGCCCACTACCTCTCACGTAACAATCCTAGCCTTGTAATGCAGCATCTCCGTTCTGCCCTTACTCCACTTGTACAGAAATGCCAGCAAATGTAAGTTTGCTTATTATATTAGAATTATGACATTAATATCATTAAATTATTACTTATTTTGGGAAAAATCAGTTTATAATTATTTATTATTATTAATATAACACGTTTTGGAGCATGTATTTAGTATTGCAGCACGTACTTATGTAATGAATTATGTTATGTAATAGAATTTACATTTTTTAATAATCATATAAGTAAAAATAAGTGGTTTATGTTATACTTTTTAAAGGTACATTCAGTGCATGCATCAGAAACTGTATCATCTGACCACTGGAGATTATGAAGATTTTGTTTCCATAGTTTGTGCTGCAAGAGCTGCATTTCAAATCACACCTGAAGGCAACACTCAGTTCAAAGAATGGCTTCAGTCTATACGCAGGTAAAAACATTATACTGTGTATGAATCTATAAATTCTTCCGTTTGATCTGTTTCAATTTATTAGTTTATCTTACTTCTCTCCTTTATGCTTTCCACCACCCTCCTCTCATGCCTTATAACCATTAATTGACTTGAGCTAGATAACTTGTCAGGTGCTTTATATCAGGTCACTAACTGATGTAAACCATCTTGGCGATTTAAATGCAGTCAAAAATTTGATCTTAACTCATAGCACTAACAAACTACATTTTCTTTATTATTGACATAACTTTATATTTTACAGTAACAAAGCTTTTTTTTTGTCTTCAGTCATTTGACTGGTTTGATGCAGCTCTTCAAGATTCCCTATCTAGTGCTAGTCGTTTCATTTCAGTATACCCTCTACATCCTACATCCCTAACAATTTATTTTACATATTCCAAACATGGCCTGCCTACACAATTTTTTCCTTCTACCTGTCCTTCCAATATTAAAGCGACTATTCCAGGATGCCTTAGTATGTGGCCTATAAGTCTGTCTCTTCTTTTAACTATATTTTTCTAAATGCTTCTTTCTTCATCTATTTGCCGCAATACCTCTTCATTTGTCACTTTATCCACCCATCTGATTTTTAACATTCTCCTATAGCACCACACTTAAAAAGCTTCTAATCTTTTCTTCTCAGATACTCAGATTGTCCAAGTTTCACTTCCATATAAAGCGACACTCCAAACATATACTTTCAAAAATCTTTTCCTGACATTTAAATTCATTTTTGATGTAAACAAATTATATTTCTTACTGAAGGCTCATTTCGCTTGTGCTATTCGGCATTTTATATCGCTCCTGCTTCGTCCATGTTTAGTAATTCTACTTCCCAAATAACAAAATTCTTCTACCTCCATAATCTTTTCTCCTCCTATTTTCACATTCAGTGGTCCATCTTTGTTATTTCTACTACATTTCATTACTTTTGTTTTGTTCTTGTATATTTTCATGCGATAGTTCTTACGTAGAACTTCATCTATGCCATTCATTGTTTCTTCTAAATCCTTTTTACTCCCAGCTAGAATTACTATATCAACAGCAAATCGTAGCATCTTTATCTTTTCACCTTGTACTGTTACTCCGAATCTAAATTGTTCTTTAACATCATTAACTGCTAGTTCCATGTAAAGATTAAAAAGTAACGGAGATAGGGAACATCCTTGTCGGACTCCCTTTCTTATTACGGCTTTTTCTTATGTTCTTCAATTATTACTGTTGCTGTTTGGTTCCTGTACATGTTAGCAATTGTTCTTCTATCTCTGTATTTGAACCCTAATTTTTTTTAAATGTTGAACATTTTATTCCAGTCTACGTTATCGAATGCCTTTTCTAGGTCTATAAACGCCAAGTATGTTGGTTTGTTTTTCTTTAATCTTCCTTCTACTGTTAATCTGAGGCCTAAAATTGCTTCCCTTGTTCCTATACTTTTCCTGAAACCAAATTGGTCTTCTACTAACACTTCTTCCACTCTCCTCTCAATTCTTCTGTATAGAATTCTAGTTAAGATTTTTGATGTTAAACTAATTGTTCTGTATTCTTCACATTTTTCTGCCCCTGCTTTCTTTGGTAACAAAGCTAACATATTGTTATCATCAATTTGACTATAAATTGGTTGGAAGGAGGTAGAGAGGTATCTCTTAGTTTAGGGTGTCTGTTTTGTTTTTATTACTGTAACTGCATTTTAAGAATTTCTTTGTAAATGATATGGATTAAAAAATATTTGATTTGCTTTAAGTTTATTTGTTCTAAATTGTATTTCATTGAAGGTAAAATTCTATATTTTTTCCATCCCTCACAGATGTTCAGCATCCATATTTAGTATGTGGTAGACATTTATACCAAAATCCATGCAATCTCACACATATATGGAACATCGTCATCTTTCCATTTTATAGCTTCACTGATCTGGTTTCTATCACATCAGGAAATAGTGGGGCACAGATACTGTATCCTTCATGAATCATAACCAATCTTCTTAAATTGCAATATCAGCCACTTTTCTAAATACATTGTCCCTGAAAGTGTAGACTGAAAAGAAAAATGCTCTCTGTCTTAACCTTTGATTTAGGACAAAAACATTCACCTTTCAGTCAATTCACCAATCAGTCTCTCGCATGTTCAGCAACCTAAGGAGAGATTTTTGTTTCTTCCTATATACGCATTTATAATTTATATTATTTTCATACATATGAAAAGTTGCTTCATCACTAAAGATGAATTCCTTGAAATTGTTAAACTCAAATTTCTTCTACTTTATGATACGAAAATGATGACTTATTTAATATCAATGGTAAGGTTCTTGAAGAATTTTCAAAACTGTTTTGTTATTATGTATATTTCAGGCGGTATATGTATATAGGCTTGCCTCAAGATGATCTACAGTTCCTTCAATTGGCCCTGGATGGACCAGACCAGCAGTAGAAAAGCAGCCATTAATTTAAAATTTTCATATCGCTTTATGGAGCTGTTGAATTTAGAGAGATCCTTTGGGGATTTAGTTCAAAATTGTTATTGCATTAGGTGTAGTTTTTACATATTCTGAATAGAAGAATGCCTTTTCAGATTGATTTTGTCCTATTAGAACTCTAGGCAGTTACATGCATACGGTTTCCTTAACATTAATTTGAATAATTAATTATTAATATAACACAATTTAGTAATTGTTTCGTAGTTCATGAATGGTAATTTTTTTTTACAGGCTTATAAACGACTGTATTTAATTTTTTTCTATCAAAATTATGTATTGACAAATTATGTTTTATATTATGTGTAGATTATTCCTTTAATATATTTTCTTTCTGTAAAAAATTAAAGCAAATGAGAAACAGGATATAAGAGACACTTAAACAGATAAAAACTTAAAAGACTTTTTATTTGCTTAACACTGCTCATAAGCACATACAACATTCATGTTCTAGTACTAAACCTTCTAACTGCTTGGAGAAATCTGTTCCAAATTAAACATTTTTTTCTAAAATATGTCAGAACCTAATTAGGGGTATTATCTTTTTCAATAAAATACTCTTCTGCCAAATTTATCTGAACATGCCAAGAGGAATTCCTGGCATGCCAGACTTGCTGGGAATGCAGACAAAAATAATATATCCATGAAGTACATTATTTCATAAATTAAAAGGCAATCATAATTCTATGATGTACATCTTCTATTGTGTATGAGTGAAAAATAATAATGAAGTTAAAAAAGCTGAGCTAAATATAGGTATCATACAACATAATCATTTAATTAATAAGTAAATGATAGCGTCTCTATCTTTCATCTGGAGTCCCGAGTTCAAATCCCAGTCAGACATGGCATTTTCATATGCTACAAAATTCCATTTCCGTATCCTACACACAGGCTTCAAGCTTATGTGGTGATATTAAGTAAAAAAAGTGTGTACTGATTGATTGTGTTGTAGGTCCCACAATCAAAAAGGTTGATAAAATAATGATGTATTTATTAAAACATCATTATTTTAATAAATGATGATGTTAGTGAAAAATAAATTATATTTGTATCATATACTTTGCATTAATATACTTATGATAAAAAGACGTAATCTTGTAATAAAACCTTCAGAATGTCCCTACATTTATTAGAACATTAGTACAGATTAATTATTTGTTATTGGTGTTTGAATCAACATTATCATGCCTCTCCCTCACATTTATTTATTTTGGTGTAAACATTAGTACCTTATTTTGAAGCCGCAGTAATTTTATATCTATTGATTTTGTTTTAAAGAAAGGATATATTTTTTCAGTTGAGATCATTTTATGGTCTGTTCATTCTTTATATTTTACAAAATGGTCTGAATTGATGGCTGAATTATTTCTAGTAAATTAAGTAAGTCAACAATTTTCATAAGCCAGAACTACCAATTACATTCTCATGGTTTTTTTCCCCGACTAGACCTTCACTGATATCTAGAATTTTTATTACTACTATACACTCCCAAACATCATACTACACTGTTTAAACACTTCTAAATATTAATGAATGTATAAATTACACAGAAAAGTATTACTATTAATGTATTACTATTCCTTTTAATGTTGTACTATTAAAGTAGTACTATTAATGTATGAAATGTACTATTAGTGATGCAGTAAATTCAATTTTTTTTTATTTTAGGTGATATGTTTATTAGCATTCCATTTTTCTATACATGAGGCTTGGGTAAAAATATGAGGATTGAATCCAAAATTTTTCTCATAATGTTAAAAATTTTTAACTTCATGGATTAGCTTCTATGAGAAGAAAGTATAAGAAGTTTACTGCTAATTCCGTATTTTATTACATTTGCTGTTTACATACTATTAGAATTTCAGACATATTTACTTACATCAGACAAAGAAGAGGTATAACTGAGGCTCCTGGTTAAACTTAAAATAGATCTGTGATCTAATCATTATATTCAAAAGTTTCTCTAAAGTATATATTTTATCTTTTTTTTTAGGGTTTTTGTATATAGGGATGTTAACTTTTTGACTACCAGATCTGAAGTGAAAGTTATATTAAAAATACCAAGTGTAAATTCATTTTTTGCTATTTTTAACTCTGGAAAATCCATTTAATAAATTAATAAAGTGTTTTCACCAATAATCTGTAATTAATTTTTTTTGTAGTAAATAATAGATATTAGGCAAAGTTAGACGTTAAAACAACTGTTTTCTATTAGGTTTACCAATTATACTGAACAAGTTTACCATGGGAAATAAATTTATTTAAAAATAATTGTAATTAAGTTAATTGTCTTTAATATAACTGATAAAAACATTTTATAACTATCTCAATCATATACAAAGCATACGTAGATAGACATGAAGCTGCCAATCTGGTTATTTAGTGGAGTAAAGAAACAGCAAAGTCTTTGAGCAAAATTCAGGAGTATATTATAATAGACAGGATGATATTTCATGTATATAATAATCTAGCAGTCCATTAATGAATTAATAATAGATAATAAAAATAGTTGCAACAATCTGATTTAATCAGACTGGGCAGTTTAGAACTTATTGTAATATCCGATCTGATAGGATCTGACATTTAAAGGGTTTTATACATTTTTTGTTCTACATCTAATATTTGTTATTTTATGAGATAATTAAATTACCATGATTATGGTTTTGCAGTTTACATTAATTAAGTAATTATTGTTATATTTTAAGAGTTTTTATACTAATTTTAATAAATTTATTATTTCAGGTCTAAATCTTGTAAAAAAGATTTATGGTCACAGATTAATACAGCTCTTCAGGCGAATAGTAAATGACAAAGGCCTGATTTAGGAGCCCATCATTCTGCAGGTTCTGCATCAGTAGCGAGCAGTGTAAGTGGAGAGAACAATGGTGCCTGGGGATCGGTCTCCCCTGTACCTGAGCCCTGTGATGGCTCTTCTCTTCCCAACTTGTGGACCTAAATTTTCACCCCGCATGTGGTCTCATTTTGACTCGCTCTCCGTCTTAAATTAAGCTTCGATTGATCTATATTTTAGTTAGGGTAAATGTTTTAATAAATATTATTATATTTATAATTATATGGATTCACCTTTGTGAAAAAGATCTCTCTGAACTGGATATTTTCATATGATATACGTTGTTTATTGTAGTAATGCGTTGATATTAGGTTGTTTGAATTTAGCTCTGATTGTTTTATATTATTTCGTTTGATTTAATAATTTATGTTATCCATATCAAGTAAAATATTGAAACTAATTTATTTCTCTGAGAAAATAGTTAAGAGTACTCTGAAATTTGTTTAAGTATATATATATATATATATATTTTTTTTTTTTTATAAAATAGGTAATGTTACTTTTAGGTAATAATTCTTATCAATCATTTAAATCTTTTTGATAAATATAATTTTAATGTAAGATGGAAACATAAATGTTAATTGATTCGTAATAGAA
The DNA here is from genome assembly GCF_047948215.1 of Lycorma delicatula. NCBI lineage: Eukaryota > Metazoa > Arthropoda > Insecta > Hemiptera > Fulgoridae > Lycorma > Lycorma delicatula. Next base: position 128,412,842 of record NC_134457.1, read on the forward strand.
TATTTGCAGCTCAGGTTTTATCACGTAAGTATAGTTTTACGGTTATGAATGACATTAAGCCTTACCAGTGTTAACTGGAAAGATATGGATAATTTTATTACAGTTTGTTTCTCTTAACTGTATAAGAATTTTATGAAGATATATTTTGTGGATCATGTTGAAATACATTTTTGTTACTTTGATTTCTTATATTAATTAAAAATATTGAACTAATTATATCGGTGGACTTTATGAAATTGAATTCTCTTTTTACCTGTCTGTATTAGATACTTTACATGAATCATGCTCATTTTGTTTTTTCCGTGTGTATGGGTTTTTCATTTTCTATTATTAATACTAAGTACGTGAAATAATGTTAGGTAATTCCTAACTATAGAGTTAGTTTGTTTTACTATATTAATATAAAGATATAAATACTGTGAAAATTATATTTAAAAAAATTTGAAATGTTGAAATTTTAAAATTTTTTTTGTCATTTAAATTTTATTTCATATTACTGTAATTTATTTATGGATATTTTTGAATCATTATGTTATAAAGATAACAGATAATGTATAAGTAGAATGTTAACAAGACATATTTAAGTGATTATCCCAGAGCAGAAAGTAATAGAGATGTATATCAGAGCAATCATATAATTGTTGGCAAAAAAAAACCTGTTAAAAGATGGTATTCACTTTTTTTTTTAAATAACTACACTTTATATAGAAAAAAGGATTTCTGGAAAATTTATCATATTCATGGACTAAAAATTCCACAATTTCTTTTTCTAAATAAATAGTGTTACTGATTTGTACGTATTTTCATATTTTAATTAAAACTGTTGATGTAATGATTTATATATTTCTTTTTTATTTTTAATTGTTACAGTAAATTATTTTAAGATGTAATTTAATGATGTTTAATTAGTACAAATGATAGCCCCAAATCTTTTTGTAAGTTAAAAAAATAATGTTGATTTGCTAAGAGTATTATATTACTGGATTTCTACAATTCAAAATAATTCAATTATTGAATATTAGTGCATATTCAATAATAAATCATTATGTGTTTGTGTGTATACACACATACATTTCAGTGTATTATATATTGATTATATATATATGTACTAGCATCCCTGTTGCGGCTATGTCCGTGCTATATGGTTTTCCCATCACAGTCAGGGAATATTTAGCTGGTCATGGCTTGCTTACTTACTCTTCCCGTCTAGCCATAGGGCTGTGCCCCTTGGACCCCACTGTGTTCATTAAACTCATGCTTGTGAGAATAATAATGATAAACGAAAATTAAAGCCTGTTCAATCTATAAATAATATTCGTATATTATAATTTTTTTCAGAGCTACAGTTTGGTCAATTCAGGACCTAAAACTCTGATCTAAGAATGCTTCAAAACATTTGGTCTCCATCTTAAGAATATATTATAAATACCCATACTTTGTATGGGTAAAAATGTATTTTGTGTGGTTGTAAGCATTACCCAACAAACAGTACTAGGAGGAAACTGTACTTTGTTTCTCTTTTCTTTTTTTAAATTTTTTAATTACTTTTATGTTTTTTAGTCAAGTGACTGGAGGCAGGTGCAGCCAGTTACACTGTACATACAGTAACAGTGGCAGTTGAGGCGCCGTTCCATACACCATCACACCCCTTAGAAAATCAAAATTCAAAAAACCTGAAAATGGTTTTTAGATATTTATCTGAAGAGTATTTTGCAAGCCTCATGAGTGAATATCTCATTTAGTATAGTCAGAAATGGGGAAAAATTTCTAATCTTTGTTCAAATTTTTGTACCTCTCTTCACCCTTTCAAGGTCGAATTTTTAAAAAAATCTAGAAAATAATTTTTATATATTTACATGAAAATTACACATACCAAAAATGAAGTTAAGATATCTTCATTTGTTACTGAGAAATTAAAAAAGATGGCCAGATTTAAAAAAAAAAAAAAAAACCGTTCAAAATCCATTTTAACCTTTTAAATTGAATTTCAAAAAATCTAGAAATTAGTTGTTATATATTCACATGAAGATTACCAAAAAAACAGTTGATATCTTCATTTGTTACCAAGAAATGAAAGAAAATAGTAAATTTCATTGTTACTCCAATTTTACCCTTAAAACTCAGAATTTCAAAAAAATCCTTTCTACTGTGCACTCACACTATAAGAACATGTATACAAATTTTCATCAATTTTTCTTCAGTAGTTTTTGTTGGGCATTGATGAATCAGTCAGTCAGGGCAAGTTGCTTTATAGGTACAGATATATATTATGAAAGTATTATTAATATATCATTTTTTCATATTTTTATGCTTAATGCAGTAGAAGCTGTCCTTAAATTTATTCCATTTATTTATTTTATTACAAGGTTAAAATGAAATTATTTCTTTGTTGCTGAATTTATATAAATAATAAAATTTATGTGAAAATTATTTCCTGAATTTTTTATTAATGTGATTAAATTTGTATTATTATTTACATATAGCTGATAAGATTTTTTGTACAACCAGTTTTGGGCTCAGCCCATTGCCAAGTATATTATTATATCAATGCATAAATTATACATATCTTCAAAATTTCATATACAACATTAAAATCAGACTTATCATATGCAATTATAAATTATTATAAAAATTCTGTGAAGCACTTCACATCATCATTATTTTTATTATAGATGAGGTTAAATATCTGTATTCTATGAAAACTCTTGAGTTGAAGAACTGTTTTCATAGAATAGAGATTAACCTACTTTTTATTAAAAATAAAAACAGTGATGTGCTAAACAGAGTTTTATAATAATTTATAGTTTTATATATATGATGAGTCTGATGTTATTGTTGCATATGAATTTTAAAAGCTATGAGAAATTTATGAATTAATGTAATGGATAGCCAAGCTGTAATAGCAAGGCACTTACAGATGGGTGTAGATGTACAGCTGTAAGTAGAGAGAAACATGCCTTGCTAGAATGGCTCGGCTGTACTTGACTGTGGGCTGAGCCTGAAACCTGTTTTACAAAAAATCATACCTGCTGTATGTAAGTAATAATAAAAGATTTAATCATATTAATATAATGATTTTTCTTATTTTGAATATATTTGAGAGTACAAATTTTCTTCAGTAAAAATCAGATTGTGTATACTTAATAGATTGTAACAATTATTTAGTCAAATAACACCAAATGTAGAAATCTGATAATTGCCATGTGACATTTATGTTACTAATAAATTTTTATTGTAGTTACAATATTCAGTTGAGGAAAATGGATTTTTTTTAACCTCAATCGGCAGCAACCTATTCTTTTTTATATCTTTTTTTTATAAAGGCTAACATTTTATTTAATAATTGTGCAGTAGAACATTGCTGTTCCTATCATTTCCATGGAAAATTTCTCAAAAAAAAAGTTGTTAATCTTCCAATACTACTGCTTAGTTATTTTTAATTAAGGTTTTATTTAAATTTATATATTTTAAAGAGAATTATTAAAAATTAAATTTTTTATAAAAACTGGATTGTGAAATATGCCTTATTTTGTTTAGAAGAGTTTCAGTTACAAAGAATAAATTTGTGTATTTAAATACTTTCAAATATGAAATTTACCCATATTCGTTATATCCACAAGTATATTTCTCAGTATATTAATTATGAATTTATATTATACCCATGTTTGTTTTTCTAAACATATACTGATATAATATATATATATATATATATATATATATATATATATATCAGTAACAGGCTGTAAACAGTTGATCATTGGTTTCATTGTGTCCTAAATTGACCAGTCTTGGGATAAGCTATAAATCATGGTAAAAAAATTAATTAAATTTTATTTGAAGAGTTAATTAGAGTACTATTAATATATCTGGATGTAATTAATACATTCAAGTAGGTGTAATATATTTCATAGAAAAGACTTAATTTATTTCTATGGTTTATCTATAAAGGCATTTGGATAATAACTGTTCATGTTAGATTCAGTGAGTTGGACCTCTTAATTCAAATATCCTACAATGAATATTGCTGTGCTTCAGCATGCATTTGCTACTGCTCATAATCTTTTATGAATGTATAACAGTCAAAACTTAAAGAATGTTTATTCTTTACGTCATTTATGTAAATTAATTACCCCCAGTTTTTTATGCCATCATAGTAAAATATTTTTAATTGTTATTATTCAAGTTATAAATTGTTTATTTAAATTTGCAAATAGCATATTTTGTTTATAAACAAGCATCACAATCATAGATTATTTAGTAAGTATCAAATATTAGATCTTAGTGATGTTTGATTAATAATTACTAAGATTGTTACGACTAAATATGAAGTGTTAATAATAATTAATTATATATATATATATATATATATATATATATATATGGTATCCCTACTCTTATAAATTTCATCTTCTGTTCATATGTTAGGACAATCCTACATGTATATATTTTTAAATTTGCAATTAAAGAACCATACTACATTGATTTGTTTGGCTTATTGTATACATAAGTTTGTGTTGAAATCTATAAATCTTCTTCATAAATTGTGATATTTTTTTTTTTTTAATTTAAACAATTTGTGTTAACCCATGATCAAATTATCTCCTTTTTTTAATTGCTGTAATTTGCATATGTACTTCTGTTTATTGTCTTCCATGATCAGTATTGACATTATTTGTCTGTTCGTTTTCAACATACGAGGTGCGACAATAAAGTAATGAGACTGATATGAAAAAAAATGTTGCTTACGGTTTTAGTCATGTTTAGTGTTGTCTCCTTCAAAGTAGTTCCCCTCTGATTGTACACACTTATTCCAGCGCTTTTGCCATTGATGGTAACATTTCTGGAACTCATCTTCTGTAATATCCTCCAAGACCCTCGTCACAGCTTTTTGGACATCTTGTGTTGTTTGAAAATGGTGTCCCTTGACCGCCATTTTGACTCTTGGAAATAGAAAAAAGTCGCACGGAGCGATATCTGGTGAATAAAGGTGGCTGTGGTAGAACTGAAATTTGTTTTGAGGTTAAAAATTGCTGTACTGACAGAGCAGTATGGGATGGGGCATTATCGTGATGCAGAATCCAATTATCAGCAATGTTGGCACGGACACGAAGAACTCATTTACGAAGTCTTTCTAAAATTTCTTTGTAGAAATATTGGTTAACTGTTTGTCCAGGAGGCACCCGCTCTTTATGAACAATTCTGTTGGAATCGAAGAAGCACACAAGCATGCATTTCACTTTTGACTTTGACATGCGAGCTTTTTTTGGTCTGAGTGATCCCTTTGAGCACCATTGCGAACTTTGGCGTTTTGTCTTTGGATCGTATTGAAAAAACCAACCTTCATCACCGGTGATAACACGGCTCAACAAATCTGGATTGATTTCCATTTGCTCTAACAGATCGGTTGCCACATTTTTCCGCGTTTCTCGCTGTTGTTGTGTGAGATTTTTGGGGACCATTTTTGCACAAATCTTTCTCATACCAAGATCTTCAGTTAATATTAGACGAACCATTTCTCGATTGATGTTGAGTTCTTCTGCAATCATTTTCACGGATAATCTTCGATCAGATCGTACGATTTCACGCACCCTGGTCAAGTTGACATCTGTCCGTGAGGTTGATGGTCGTCCACTGCGGTCTTCATCTTCAACATTCGTTCTGCCTTCATTAAAAATTTTATGCCACCGAAAAACTTGAGCTCTTGACATAACCTCCTCTCCAAAAGCCTTCTGAAGCTTACCATAAGTTGTCGTCGCGTTTTCATTCAATTTAATGCAAAACGAAATGACATACCGTTGCGCAATATTTTGCGGTTTCATTTCTTTGATGAGAGACACAAACACGTGTTCAATTATTACAGCACAACTCACGACTGAGCAGTTGCATCAACGTGCCGCTTGGACTAGAAGTAGCTTATAGACCAAGGTCAAAGATGGTGTGCCTACTCAAGCTGCAGGGTTGCCACATCTTGCAAAGAAAAATCAGTCTCATTACTTTATTGTCGCACCTCGTATATTACTTTACATAAGAAAAATTAATTCTTATAATTTTTAAATTGTAGATTATTTATAGAAATCTGCAAGAAATTTTAATTATTAATTTTGTAAACAGTTTTTTCTTTTAATTAAATCTACTTAATTTTTTTAATGGCTGTTTCTTTTAGTAACTTTATTTTCCCCTGCTTATTAATAAATTATTATATTAATTTCAGTTCTCTGAACAACCCTAACAACTCTGCTTGCTGCTTTGAAAAAATATTATGTCCTCACTCTTTGATTTTTAACGTCTCTTATGTTTAAATTGGAAAAATAATTTTTTATAAGATTATATTTATTTATATAAACTGCTGTTTGGATTATTTTAAATATTTTTACTCAAATAGTGCTTGTGTATTATTTAGAAATACAAGTAGCTAAAATTTTTTGGTAAATGTAATAAAAATTATGTATCTTTTTTGATAAAAGCAGAAATTGTGATTTATTTATTAAAATCTAAATTTTGAGCAAATTCATTCTTAATTAGTATATGCAATTGATATCTGTAAATTTCACATTTTTTTATTTATTTATATATTTTTTAATAATATATAATAATTTTTAATTTAATATCTCTTGATTTATATCCTTGTATATATGCCCTATTTTTTTTTTTACACCAGGATTACATTATATGTCTTCTGCTAATTAGTGGCTGCGCGCCTCTAAATTTGCCTATTTTGTCTTTAAAGGTATATTTTTTTAATACAAAGGATTTAACCTGACTAATTACCTTTAGCATAGATGTTATAGCTGGCTTCTTCTTCATGAGTTGTCTAAATGTAGATTAATTGTAGCGTAAATCAGTGAAAGTTGCCATCCATTTTCATCTTGATTCTATAACTTCATAGAATTTGTCAGAAATAATTAAATCTTAATCTATTAAATGTCTGCCATGCTTTTGTTTCTTAACTTTGTGGAGGGATGGTCCAAGTATATGTATAATTTTAAACTGCCCTGTTTAGAGCTGTTAACCCCTGCTTCGAACTGTAAACTGAAGGTGAACTCTGATGATCGTTTACAACTGGTGAGGATTTGTCACATGAACTACATCGCAAGTTGTGGAATGCTATGATGAGGTTCAATTGTTAATTATTTTAGAGAAGCCCTTGATCTATCTGAACACATAGCTGTAGTCCCAATTCAGATTTATATCTTTGTTGATGAGGAGTGTCATTAATGGTGTTCAGATATACTATCAGTGAAAAAGGTGAGATAACAGTCTTGATTGGTGGTGATTCATGAAGCCAGATCATTCCCCTACCATGTAGGGTTGCAGATTTCTGTTTCCCGTAAACCCCTATAAGCATGTCCGTTGTTAAGTTTTCAGAAACATTTTTCATAATCAACTTAAAAGAAAGCTTGTATTTATATGAGGTGTGTTCAAAAAGTAACAAGAATTTTTGTTTTTTGGAATGAATATTATTTATTCATTTACATTAATGTTATCCCCTTCAAAATAGTCCTCATTAGATATTATACACTTATGCCAGCACTTTTTCCAATCCGTGAAACACTTCTGGAACTTGATCTTTGGAATAGTGTTACCTCTTTCAGCTATTCACTTTTAATCTCATCAGCACTTTTAAAATGACGCTGCTTTAAGGTTCTCTTTATTTTTAGGAATAGAAAAAAGTCACATGGCGCCATGTCTGGCCAATATGGTGGCTGGGGTATCATTACAATGTTGTTTTTGGCTAAAAATTAAAGAACAAGAAATGAAGTGTGAGCAGGCTCATTATCATGGTGCAAAAGCCATGAATTGTTTTGCCACAAATCCGGGTGTTTTTTCAGATTGCTTCATGCAAATGACTATGAACTTTTAGGGAATATACCTTATTGATTGTTTGACCTTGTGTCAATAACTCATGATGCACTATGCCGTTAAAATCAAAGAACGTGGTGAGCATAACCTTCACATCAAAAAACATCAAAAAAAATTTCATTGCATAAGCCAATTGACATCCCAACATCATCAGTGACTTCTCTGATTGTGATTCGATGATCATTCATAATGGTTTCTTTCACTTTTTCCATATTTTCATCAGTTTTTGATATGATGAGGCATCCAGGGCTCTTGTCATCTTCAAAGTCTTCATGACCTTCTTCGAAACACTTATACCACTCGTAAACCCTTGCTTTACTCATAGCAGACTCACCAAAAGCAATATTTAACATTTTTAAAACATTGCTACGCTTAATTACATTCTTGTAGTAAAAATTAATGCAAATTCTCTGATCTGTTATTTATACAAATAAAAAATCGCCGATCGTACCAAAACATATGTTATCCTTTTGACAGCTAACAATAGACTAAACATCCAATATGACTACAAACGTACAGATACTTTCCAGACATGTTTACCAATACAACAACAGAAAAAGTTGAGAATTGGACTAAACAACCCACGAAATTTCAAAATTCTCATTACTTTTGAACACACATATATAATATTTGTGAATTCAAGGTTTTTAGAAACATAAGATATAGTGTTGAATTCATCTCATCACTTATGATTTAGAGAGAGATTATTCTAATAGAAAGTGGATGTCCATTAGCAACTTCAAGATTGGTCTTGTCTGAATTTTTTTGCTTTTATTTCAGTTAAAGCTTAGTAGTTTTTGGTAATTAATTTCACCACAGTAATTTGACTATATAATTACAGATTAATTGTTGATGAAATATGGTTTAAGTGGTATGATTTCATTTAATAAAAAAATAAACACTTGTTTTTATTGGGTGATTTTTTCAAAAGCTTTTACTTGTTTTTTTTTTTTTTATGTAATTTTAACTGATTAAAAAAATGCCAACCTCTAACCCAGAACCTTCAGTATAAATTTTTGTAAATTAATTATTAAAGGTATTCACTGCTGTTTCTTGTAGAAGATTTATATGCTATGTACTTTTTCTAAACGTTATATAACAGTTCTGAAAGAATCTGTGTGGTATTTGAACAAGAGCTTATTATTATATGCTTATATTATATGTATTATGCAATATGTTAAACAGTGGCTGATAACAGGATTGGAAGTGCTTAAGGTGCACATTCAAAAGTAAAAATTGTTTAAAAGTGTATATTGCTGTTTATCTTGCTCAAATTTATTTCCATAATGAATACATAAATGTTTCTGTGTGTGTATGTAAGTACCATTGCTCAAATTTAACTTTCTGTTTGTGTAAATTAATATTATTTATCAGAAAAGATAGCATGTGTTTATTAATTATAAAGATAATAATAAAAACTATAATTCTTTATATAATATAATCTGTATTATTATTACAGTTTCTTGAAATTCAGTTGAAATATAAACAGTGTTTGTATTCATATATCTCTGTGACAGTTTATTTCAAAAATAATTTACCACATGATTTTATTAATATATAATATAAAAATCTTAAAATCACTCACTATAATCTGATTCAATGTTATTTTAGTTTATTGTTTTAAGTTTTATTATTATTATTATTTTGATGCTTCAAGACTTACTTGTATGTTTACTTAATTTAATATTTAAGTACTTCATATTATAATATTTATCATAAAGTTGTGATGCAATTTTGTACTAAATGTGATTGTAATATCTAGAAATATTTATTTCATTAAAATTTCTATTACTTGTAAAAATAAACAAAAACCATTGTGTGTTACTTGATTTTAATTGTTTTAATTTATTTTTATTTCCTGCTTTAGTTCTGTTTTTGAAGTGGTAATGTAAATGAAATTTTAATTTGTTTTGCTGGCCATGATAGAGAAAATTTTACCTGTTAAAAGTTATAATCAAAATTTTCTGTTTCTGTATATATGTAATCTTGCTTAATTTTTATTGCTTTAAGTTTCATCCTGAGCTGCATTTCAGTCTTTGCTGAACACCAAAATATGCTGTACATAGTACTAGATGGTGAACAAAATAGATTGAGATGATTTTTCAATTTGTTTCTCTATAATTAACATGGTTTTCTTAATTATATATTATTTGGGATTGCAGGAATTGTACTGTATTTTGTGAATTCCAAGATATCTCATTTACGCTAATGTAAATAGTTTAACTTTCATAATTTGCCACCTTCAAGGTTGTAGGAATGAGAAAATGATGAATTACAGAATGCATGAGTGTAACATATATGTAGAGTGCCCTTTAAAAAGAATCAATTGTAAATTTTAGTAATATAAAAGTTGTAATCTTGCAGAAGGCAAAAATTAGTACCAATTTTTTACATTTAATGTTTAAGAAAGTGTGTCATTAAATAATGTGTGATTTATAAAATGACACAAAATAAAAAAAATTAAATTCACAGTAAGAAATGATAAATAATATCACCACCATGTAGCATAAACATTAAAAAAATATCTAAAATTAAAATATTACGACAGTTAAATTTTTAATAAATTTAATATTGTACATTATTAAATGCTTTTATTATTTTTTTTTGAAACTTAATAATTTTTATTTTTTAAACACAGTTTTTTTGATTTATATTAAAGAGCTATTTTTACTTTTCTGCAACAAGCTGTTGAATATTCCATCAGTTTGGGCCTTTTTTCTTTCATGCTATTTGTGGTAAATTTCGTCTACTTTATATTATATCATTCTGGTAAAAGTTCCCATACTTCCTCTGTATCTTCTTCAGTAAATATATCTTAAGTTTGATCGATATTTGAAAGATATTTTTAGTTTTAGTTTGAAAGATACTTTTTCACTTAAAATTTTTCATTTAACTACAGTAGCATCTCTCGTTAATTTTATTGAGCCTTTATTTATTTTCTTCAGACCCAAGTGAATTCTGATATGTCTGTTAAGATTATGGTGTGAAGTTGTTTACTGTAAACTTGAATACCTTCAAAAACAAATAAACTTTTAATTAGTTGTGATATTAGTAAAAAAAATAACCTCAGTGATGTCATTTATAAATAGTACAATAATTAATATGAACGCTGTATTCTACTAAAGTTTATTTATTATTTATAGTTAAATATTATGTAATATAACTATTTATATTTATAAACAAACAATCTGGTAAAAAGAATAGTCACTAATTCTTAAAAAATAATAATATCTAATCTATTCAATGGACAGCAAAACTTTAAGATAGCATAGTCAAGCATGAGACAGAGACTAGTATTGGCAACGATTTATTGATATAAAATAGATAAACAACCCAACTACAACTATTCATTACCAAGGCCCAAACATATGTGACGCAATTATAGTGTCGCACATGCATATCTCTTGTTTCCTGCTTTCGATATATATCGATTATTACGTTCATACTACTTACCATACATGTATAAACTCTTACAGAACTATTTTCAACTCAACAAAATTCTTCAGCTTAGAAGTAAGGACCTTATTATACTTCTATTGCCACATTTTTTTTTTATTAACTTCTGTCCACCAATTTATTTAAAATAAAATTGAAAGATTTTCTCTAACAGAAACAATATTATTCCATCAATGAATTTTTAAATAATTCTAATTAAAAGGAAAAAAATACTGAGATTTCTAATTCTTCATTCAACATGTTCCTAAATATGTTCAATAATCATAAATATGCTCAAATAGTTTTCACTAATGTTGTCTGAATTGTGATTTATCTTGTAGTTATTTTATGTATTTAGTATCTTTTTATATTTACTTTAATATTATTTTATATGCTTATATTTTTAATTAATATTGATTTTTACCCTACCTATTTTCACTTTGTAATTTATTATGTATTTTGTGAAGCTTCTCGATCAAAATTTTTACCTTGGTTTCCCCTGATCCATTCCCATAAATATTGAGTAGATCCTTTTTTTATCCATGGAATAACCTAGCTACACATTCCTAACATTATCTAGCATTATTACGTTTTGTAGAAGGAAAAGTTTTGGATTGTCTCTAGAGCTTTTCTTATTATCAGTATTGCTCTTTGATTATGAACTTTCATAGAATCTCATAGCAAACAGTGGCAACTCTGAAATGCCTATTATATTTTGATAAAGCTCAATAGTATGAAAGTCTGCCATGGAGAAACTTTACAAAATTTCAGTCGCCAACTAAATCAAATCAAGCTAATTCTTGATATTTTGTTACATATTGTGAGTAAAGATTGACTTGATTTGTGAATTTAAACATTATAGATTAGAAATGTGTTATCTATACACTGAATTTTTTGTCAGAACTTATATTTGTATGCAAAAAATTATTTTTTTAACAAAATTGTAAAAATGATGACACCCATGTCATTTTTTGTGTTTCATACCATCCTTAGTCTTAATTTAGAAATGTATTCATTGAAATAAATCCAATTTTTTTAAATGTTTATTTAGTCTTAGTATTGTTGCTCCTCACTACTTACACACAACACTGTTTTGTTTTTCTAATTAATTAAGTGATCCATAGAGGAAATATGCTACATGTAAGATGCTATGAATAAAGCTATTTCAGTAAATGCTATTGAATTTAAAAAAAATTAAATTTGTTTTTAAAAATTAACCAGTAACCATACAAATTTACATAAACTTTTGCTATTAAAAATATATAACGTCACTTCAGTTTATAGGACAGTTGAAATTATATTAAAAAATTTGCAGTTGACATTTGTTTTAGAGAATTTTTTGGCAATACTGTTACAAGTTGTAAACTATAGTAATTGTATACTTTTATTTTGTATTTCAGTATATTTAATATTGTATTTCATTCTAACTCAACTAAGTCATTTGTACTATTTGACAGTAATGATCTATAAAAAAGAGATAATATATTTTACAGTTCTACCTATAAATTGATAATCATTAGTTGCTATTAATATTTAATCAAGTAACATATCATAAGGTTTTGTTTGTTGTTGTTCTCTGTAGTAATAATTATTTAATATATTTATTTTATAAATAACATTATTTAATTAAAAAGAAAAACACAACTAAAAAGTTAAATGTAATGTTTTCTTTCATATTTGTGTATAATTGGTTTTTTACACTTAATGATTGATTGATACTATTGTAGTAGAACTTCAGTAATCTAAAATTAAAAGATAATTAAACAAGAAAAGAATTTTAACTGGTTTTATTGCATTTCATAAACTGATTCTGCTATAAAATAATTATGACTAGATATTGATTAATACCACTCTAGAAACAGTAAATGATTTAAACTATTTATTCTGCTCTCAAATGACTTCGAAATGATTATTTACATCTTAAAAGTGTAGATTGATAAAATGTAATTGCTTACTTAAATTCAAATAAGATTTTATACCAAGTATAATTAAATAAATCAAGAATAGGTACTTATGAGGAAATTATTTCACAGTTACTGCAAGTCTTAAAATTATTTAATGTTTTTTCTTAAATTTTGCTATATATTATTTGTTATAAATAAAAAAATTTGATTTATTATATTTGCTATTCTATTCACTTAGATTGTATAGCCTTCCTTCTAGAACAATTTTTAAAAATATTTGTGTGTAGTTTTGTTAGTCACCAAATGTAGATAATATGTTATCACCCTTACAGAGGTATCTGAACTACTTTATTCTACAACGGTATTATCCTTATATTACATTCTACTCTACTCTTTCAAAATTTGTTGCACTACAACAGTTTTTAACCTAATTACAAGTTCTGATGGCAGTAATATACCTTGCTGAATTGTTTCCAAATATAAACTATCAGATTGTTGGCATTATCTAAAATGGAGCCAGATGCTTGTTGACAGTTAGTCATCTCTGCAAACCTTGTGGGATATAGTGATAGTAGTCTAACAACCTGTGTGCTTTTATCTTTCATCTGAAAGATTCTAGTTTCAAATCCCGTTTCCATTTGGTATTTTCATACACTATAAAAGTCATATTTTCCTAAAGAAGGATAAGGAAATTTTAATTCAGCATAAGTGTAATTGTAAAGATTTATTAAATAAACAATTCAGTCAAATTTTCATAGAAAAAAGTATGCATTTTAACAATACCATATATTATAGTTATGTCATCTGTTCATATATATATATATATGTATCTGTACTTTCTTCATGACAGATGATACGGATACAAATGTATAGAACACAATCATTAATGTATATCACTTCAACAGGAAGATTATGCAGATGTAACTAAATGTCTTTGCACCATTAGTTCAAATGAAATAAAATGCTTATAACAAATATTTGATCACAACTTGAGTTTGTGTTTAAACAAACAAAAACAAACTTACCCAGCATTATATATGCTTGGTTGTTTTAATCCAGTTTAACTTTTATCTGATCTTTATTGCAGATTTTTTCTTTATCCATATTTATTTTAAGTATATTTTTTGTATCTGTAGATGTTTTTATTTGGTATTATATTTGATGATTTATATATTTGAATTTAAATAATTTAGAATAAAAATTTCAACAAACTTTCTTAAGTAAATTCTTTTCTGATTGAATTTTGAAAATATTTTGTATTTTTAATCATTGTTAATTTGTCTCTTCATTAGTTAATCTGTAATTGATAGGTGAATTAATAGTTGTACATAGCAAATATATATACTACTTCTTATTTAAAAAATTTACATTAAAAAACTGCTAATTTTATAGGCAGTTAATATTAAATATATAGTGAAACGTGTGTGTACATTAAATTCTTGTATTTATAAATAAGTTATTAAACAGTGAATTAATTCAATGTATAAGATAAAACAACTGATGTCGAGTGATATAAAATTCTATTAAAGTGTTTGGAGATCTTGGTTTTTTCCATAATTATATTAAAAATCATATACAAACTCAAAAATAAATTGTAACAGACATTTTCAGTGAAGATTGATAATGTTAGATAATACTTATTTAACATATTGATTGAAAATAGAGAATACTGTACATAAATTTTAAGGTAAACTATTAAATTTTTAGAGTTTTTTTCTTAAATTAGTATTCAAAATCATTTTCCTTTTATTTCGTGTAATTTTTAATTATCGTACATTAAATAGATTATTAATGTTCTACAATATAATCTTGTATTAAGATTAACATTGAACAAATATTATGTATATGTTATAGATAAAAAAAATAAATAAAATATTTTCTTAATTTTATATGACTATGTAGATATATTAATAATTTTATCTTATAAGAAAAGTAAAAAAAAAGAAAAGATTTATCACTATTTAATTATAAACATGTAGTTGGAACATTTATGTAATTTTATCTTTAAAAAATATATATACATATAAATATAATATATTGGCTATTATTGCAATTATGACAGTATTATTTGATATTTTTTAGTTTCAGTACATTTATGTATTGTTTATTTGTAATCTCAAATATATATATTTTTTCATAAAAAATAACTTTTGTCATATTTAGTTGATTCTGTTGAAAATAGTATTTCATTTATTTTAAGCACTATATGGCATTAGTTACTAAGAGTCAAATAAAGAAATAAAAAGAGCTTTAGAGTTTTCTTTTAAGGTTTTTTAAGTTTTAGGTTTATGTATTTTATATTCTATTCTGCTTGTAAAATGTTATATTTTGTTGCTCCATTTCCATCATTTCTTTGCAGCAGATAAAGTCTCTCCATCAAACTCCAAGGATGGTGCATTTTATGCCTTGAACACAACGTCCTTTGTTCTTTCTTTTTTTTTTGTTTGTTTAACCTCTGGGTCTGCAGTCAAGCAATTCTTTTCCACAGAGAATGAGATGAGTGTTTTGTAGCATGTGTAAAAATGCCATGCCTGACCGGGATTCAAACCCAGGACCTCCAGGTGAAAGACCAAGATGCTACCATTTGCGCCACGGAGGCCGGCTGTACACATTGTCCTACCAAACAATTCAGTGCATCCAACTCAGTTTCCATTCATAAAATAATTCCTAAGCTGTATATTATCAAGGAGATCGCATAGGTATTCAACACCTTACATTTGTTTCAGGCACTCAGTTTAGTTTTCAGCACCACCTCCACTCTCCTCTTAAACCTTACTGTTAAGTCTTCTTTAATTTATTTTTGCTGGATATCTCTAGCCTGCTGATATCCCTACTACTTGTAGACCTCTTCTTTACCCTTGCCCTCTTTTCCATCCCAGTCACAACTGCAAAAATAATAAGTTGTTCCTTGCATCCCTTAGTGTTCCATATGCAACCCTTCTGTTCTTCTTCTATTAGACCATTTAAATGTAAGTGTTTATTTAACTATGCCACCACAATCAAAGTAAACATTTTATATATAGTGGGAAGACATATTATCGGTCTGTGTTTCTCAGGTTCCGCTAGTGGAACCGGCATCTTCAGGAGAAGGTACTTTACCTCACAAGTAAAGAATTCAGGAGCCAACTCAGGCTCCTGCAGCAACTTAGAATATAATCTTGCAAGTTACACATGGCAACATGAAAACTGTTTGTACCAGTAATTATGAACCTTATCTAATCCAGAAGCCTTACAATTCAGTATTCTTGCCGCTGCAGCTAACACTTCCTTAAGTTCTACATTAGCATCATATGTACAACATAGGTTTTTCAGATTTTCTTTCTCAGCTCTTATTCAATGCATGCTATTTTTTTGCTGTACAGGATCCAACCATATATTTCCCCAGAAGTATTGCATCTTCTCCTTTGTGGGATATGTGTTGAGCATATTCATGTTTGTTTTGTCATCAGTTCGAGACTGAATCATTCTATAAAACTTTAATTTTGCGCCGAACACCCTATTTTCCAAACTTCTTTGGTTGCTTTCTTTGTACCTTTGCTAGGGCAAAGTACCCTAGCTGCACTGTACCAAGCTGCTAGGGCAGCTAACCTCTTCTTAAGCCGATCAGTAACAATCACCAGAATGTTATCTTCTGCAGTCTTAAATCATTGTAATTTTCATAGCTCCATCAGCCACTCTCCTTGACACATTTCCTTTAATGAATTGGGTTAAGACTCCAATGTTTTTTCGAAGCTCCTTTATTTTGTTCTCCAATCATTTATGTCATAGAGGGATTGAGTTACTCTCCTTGTGTGACTTACAGGCAAGTGCAGCTGACTTTCTGGTTGTGGAGCCTGAGTACAGTAACTGCCCCAGCATAAACTGCTGCTTGTAACTCCTGCAACGTGATTGTATCAGTCATTCTGATTCCCATTACTTCATTTACTTTTCCAATTATTGACTTTGTATTCCAGTTAAATTTCAACTGTGGGAGTCTAGGACTCCTTTAATATACTTTCCCGCTCACTTATTTCTTCACATACCAGAATTACTTCATTGTGTAAAATTACATCCCCTTCAGTGTTTTTAAACATCCCCAGTTCCAACAAGACTTTCCTGTTTATTTCATCTATCCTCACTGAGGCACCTTAAAATAGTCACTGATTTGTATTGGTCCCTACATTTTCCATTAAGCGTACTTATTCAATCCTGAATTCTACTGATATGTCATTGTTGAATATCTAGCTTCTCAATACTTAGTACCAGCAGATTTTAACCAGTTTTTCACTTTTGTAATGTCCCAATTCATGACCAACCTTCATTCCAGATGATGCTTTTTGAAGATGAACCTATTTAATTTTATGCAGGTGTTTTGCAAAACAGTTTTGATCTGTAGTAACCCTGAAGCCTATTCAAGGTAGTTCATTCTTTTTTTGACAAGATCAAGACAATTTTTATATTCAGTCTTGTGTTTTGAGGTTTTTGTTGGTTCTTACATTACAGTTGATTATTAATTAAATTTTCATTGATATTATGTTTGTTCCCTTTTTTCTTAAAAAAAAACTCCCATTGCACTGAATTTGATTGATAAAGTAATTAATTAAAGTAAGATATTTTATTTCAACTTTTTTCAAATCTTCTATTTAACTGTTTCTGAGTGCTATCAACTGCTTCTAACACACTATGCAAGTGAATTTGATATTTTCCAACAGATTTGTAAATACTGAATTATTTCAGTTCCATCCTACATCTTACATTAAAAAACCATCAGTATATATTTGTAACCATTTGGGTTTAAGGCATTAATTATATATTGTAACCTTCTATAATAAATTTATTTATTAGCATGATGAAGTGCAATTAAACTTTTGAAAGAGCAATTATTATTCAGAATGGTTTTTTTTTATTATTATAATTCTTTTTTTCACCGAATCTGAGTTTAAATAGTTAAATATAAAAATATTATTTGTCTATGTTGATAGATCATATGAAAATTAAAACTTATTTATTTTATAAATAAATCATATTGCAAATTCTGCTTTTATCTGATTTTCCTTGTTTGAATTGAAATTATTATATTACTATTTGCACTTCAAATTTATTTTTATTATTACTGTTACTCAGTAATAAAGTGATTAACAGAGACAAAAATATTCTGTAGCTTTTAAGTAACAATTATTCTAGATGCAACCTTTTTTTTCAAATTGCAGTTCTTGTGTGCAAAAAAAATGTTTCTTGATTTTTAACTTTATTTGACATTTTTTGTGCAAATAGAAATTGAAATATAATAAATTGTAGTACATTTCATCATATTTCTATTTTTTTTCTGACTTAAATGTTGAAAATTTTGAATTCTCTTCAGTTTTTGAATTCTCTTCAATTTGTAATAACAATTACCAATTGTTGGATATTGATTAAATCAAGGTTAAATAAACAATTTTTTTATTAATGTTTTTTTTTTGTTTACTTAATGTGATTGTATGAAAAAATTATAGTATTAATTTTACTCATTTTTATTTATTTAATTCTAAAAAAATGTATGTACATGCCTATTTTTAGGTTTTTTTTAATTTAAGTAACATCACAAAAGCATAATATCTATACATTTTGTTCTTAATAAGAATTTTGTTTAAATAATTGTAATATCTTTTTTGCATTAGCGGATTTTCACTAGGACATCTTATGTTATTCGAATGTAACAGAAGAAAAATAGTTCAAACAGAATACACATAATACTTTAGTACTTGAATACATACCTATTTATTTAGTACATTTAATGTTTTCCTTTACACTGTTTAAAATGTTATAGATAATTATTAGGATTTTAATTTATTGTAACTTACAGTGACTGATATATATATACACATGCAGTGCATGTAGATATATTATTTTTCTAGGTTGATTTTGTTCTATTGGGCAAAAAAATTTAAGCATAAATTTTTTTCATTTTTTAATGTTAAGTGCAATAATAGCCATCTATATAAATAACATTTAACAAATAAATACATTTTTACGTAAATAATCTGAAAAGTGATTGATGTTATTTTTATTTATTTCTTTTACATTAGATAATTAATTTAGAAATAAGTATATATAATTATCTGTAATTATTAATGATATGATTATTTTAATTTGGTGTTAGTATTTAATTGATAGAAATTATTTAAATTATTTTTATTTTAGTGTGTTGCTGTAATTATATAAGTGCTGTTTGTTAAGATTGTAATGCAGGGAATATATAAACTTTGTGTATTAAATTTTTAAATAAAAACAAAAAAAATGCTAAATTTTTTCAGCAAAATTGGTGAGGAGGGAAATCTTTTTAATCTGGTGCCCATTCAGTTGAATAATTATCGTAATAATTTTCTTTAATTTATTAAATTTTTTTTATAAAGAAACAAAATTGGTTTTGAAAACTTATTATATTGTAATATCATTGAGGATATTTTTCAGAGAAAACTGATTGATGCTTGTTATCAATATTATATAGTTACAGTCGGGCATCTGTAAATCTGTAACTCTGTTTATTAGGAAACTTCAGTTTCTTTATAAATGTTTTCTTCAATTTCCTGGAAAATAATAAAACTTTGGGTTTATTTTAAGTAGTTATATTAGAGTATTTTTATAAAAGTAACGAATAGATAAACAAAACAGAGGTTCATGTTGGATGTAGTCGGTGTAGTTATTTGAATTAACCATATTTTTCTTTAGCAGTGCTAACTTTTTAATCGTTTCAAAATAATAAATAAGGAGAAATCTAACCATTTTGTGGAATTCCTGTCACGTTTAAACCTCCTTTGCCAAATTACTGTTAAGAAAATATACCTTGTACTGAATCAAGTATACATAATGATCACCAATCTGTCACTGTTCACCTTAACCAGAAACTGCACAAATACAAAATATCTGATTTTACTCTTCCTCTGTCACTAACCATATTTAACTATAAAAATCTTTCCAACTCCTACATCTCATTCAATACCTTCAATAATAAAAGTGTAAGTTTGCTTGCCACAAAAATTAAAATCTTTCCAGATATTTAGTTTTACACATTTTAAGACGGTTCTAATGTGAATTAAAGAGATATAATTAATTACTTTAATGATTATTTTTAATTTTATATATATATATATATATATATATATATATATACATATATATATATAAGGTAAATATTTACCATATATATATAAGGTAAATATTTACCATATTTTTTTAAGAGGATATATTCATGTGAATAGTACATTACATGTAAATGTAATGTACTCGCACGCACACACACACACACACACACAATATATATATATATAGAAAATTAACAAAAAAAAATTTTATTTCATTTAGGAACACAACATATGCATTTATATTTATTAAATATAAACAATAAATGTATCTCTTATAAGGGTTTATGTACCTTTAAACAAATATAGTTTTAAATTAAATACACTACATTATAATATATTTTAAAAATTGTATGACTGATGTATAGCATGCGTTGGTTATGAAATACTTAATAAATTAAAAATATATTAAAACTAAACTCAATTGTCTTCACTGGGTAATTGTGGTCACAGCTCTTACTATGAGTAGAAGACCATAATTCAGTCTAACGTAGCTCTATACAAAGTAGATAATGGCTGCTGCTTGTTTGTTCTAGTTAGATATACGGTAAGATAAATTTGTAGAGATGCGATTCCTTTGCAAATTTTACTTGCTTTCATCAGCATATTATAGTGCAGAGTAAAAAGAATTAGAACACAGTAAGGGAAAAGAAAAAAGAAGCAGTTTAGGGAAACTTACTCCACTTGTAATATTTTCTTCACCTGAGGTTAAAGTGTTTCAAATCCTGATTAAAAAATAAAATCATTTATTAATATACCTGTAGGAAATAATTCTTTAACATAAATTTATTTTTCTGAGCCTAAAACATAAAACAAATTTTTTTATCATATTCCTTCTGATTTTTCAGCTGTTACATTTTAAATGCAGGAGTTTTTGAATTTACAGTACCATTTTATTGTAGTTTAACAGAATTTTATAATTGTATGAAATAGGTTTAGTAAGATAATGGCAAATTTTGATAGTACTAAACTGGATTTATCAGTATTGACCAACAATCATTTGAAGTCATTTTAAAAATAATTATTCTTCTGTAATTAATGATTTATCTAGCTACTTTATAAAACGAATGATTGCTATAACTAGTTAAATACATTATTCTTTTTTAATTTAAATCCAGTATAAATTATGTTGACTACCATTTGCTTAAGGAACTGTTACATCTTTCTCTTTCTTTAAATACATTTTCACTGTATATTCATAGTTTTAAAATACAATTTTCAAATAAGAGTAAATCCAGAAACAACTGCATATACTGTAGCTAAGAAAATATTTAAATATGAACACTTTTCAAAGTTACTATAACATAATTTCCTTGGTATAGAATATTGATTGATGTTAAATAAAAGTATTTTCTTAAGTTACACATCATTATTTATACTTCTATATTGAAGCTATTAATGTCTGTTTTTCTTGATGTTTGAATAATAGTTTGCAGTATCAATCAGAAGTTTTTGTTGATTGGTTACAAGCAGCACAAAAACCCCAGCTGTTCATTGATGTGTTTTATAACACTTATTATCTTGGGGTTAAGGAGTTATAAACACCCCAAGTAGCCTTAAGGTTTTGATATCTGGATGTATTACTCTTTGATGTTAATTTATTAAAAAACAATTTTTGTAATATGTTTATTAAAAAAGTTAGACTTTTTTTTGCAGGGGGGAGACAGTACAATTTGTGTCTTACTGGTGAACATTGACAGTATTTTATAGGTATTAGTTTAATTTTGTTTGTTTTTTTACAAATAAAAGTTACACTTTTCCTTTCAGATTCATTCAGTTTAAGTTAATTTTATTTAATTTTTTCAATTTTGATTAGTCTTTTATAAGATTAAAGATAAAAAGTTTGTTAAAAATTATTAACATTTTTATTCTACAATATTTATTTGAAAAACAGAATATATACTGCATTTAAAGAAATCTAATGATTTAAGTTGTAAAGTACATTATTTTGGATGTGCAGTTTTATCATGGTTAGATAAATTTATAAATAATAATAGAATAATTTTAAGTAATTTTATAGTAAGGAAAAAGTTAAAAAAAAGATTACTTCACTTTTTTTCTAAAAACATTTCCTTTTTAATTTATATCTGTACAAATAATTAAATAATTTATTTCGTAATTAATTTTTAAATAGAAGTCTTTAGTATTTTTACAGTCTTAAGTTTTGTATATTCTGATAAAGAAACTTTGTAATGATAATAAATTTTTGTTATACTCTTGACTTCTAAATCTGATAACAAAATTATGTATAAATTAATGGAATATAATTATAGTAATAGAAATTAGAGAATATTTTAGATTAATCTTTTATTTTTTTGAGCATCCTACTCTTGTTCAGGTGGAAGGTTTGACTAAGTGATACTGGATTTACAATTCAGTGCAATACTGTTTAAATACATACTTTTATTTTGATGGTGGCAGGTGTTCAGCAAACAATGTAAGTAAGACCTTCATTTTCATTGTTTGCTGTTTTTGGAGGCCATTTGAGGAAACTCACTCCAAAAGAAAAATATGATTTTTGTTCAGGAAGTAGTGGGAATGTGGTTTATTATATTTGTGTGTGTGTGTGTATACACACAAATTTACACTACCTGTATATACAGGCAGTGTTTATATATTAGATACATTCTTTGCTGTATCTAATATTTTGTGTAAGAACCCTATTCAAAGTGGAAACCACAAACTTTACTATCAACATGCCTTGGCAATTTTTATCAAATTCAATCTAAGAGAAGAACATACTTCTTCTCTTAGATTGAATTTGATTGTATCAAATCTTTCTTGTTGCTATGTTTCTCAAGATGGCTATCTAATTTCATAAACAAATTTATGAGAGGCCCACAAAATATTACGGTTTACGGTTTATTTTGGACTCCATACTTGATAAGTTTGTGGGATTTAAGTTCTCTGAGGGTATCTTTGGCTAGTTTATATCAATGATTTTCATTCTAGAGTACAATAACTTATATTTACCATTACAGAACAGAGCACTGAGAACTAAGCCATCATTGAGGATTGAAAGACCAGCAAAATTTTAATAAATCCATGCATCGAATGAAAAATATTCTTCTGATTGTTAAAGAATACACGATGTATTATTGCAAAAACAGACCCAATATCAAATTAAATTTATATTTCAATGATTTTTATATTAATGGCTGACCAATTCAGACATTTGTAAATTTTTTGTTGTACCTTCAGCCCAACTTAGTTGCGCCTTAACAAAGAGTTACCCATTGTTGACCTCTTTTAGCTATATATTTATGTGGTCATTTTAATTATTACCAACATGAATTTTTGTGGTTGATTTTCTATTTAGACCACTTTCATCCTTTACTATAATTTTAAGTTTAGTGATGTGTTATTTTTCTAATGACCATGTTAATCTTTATTTACTGTTAGAGTTCTACAGTAGAAACTTCCACTTTTTAAATTAGACTTATTAGATTCTTTGTGATCTAAGAAATTCATGACGTTGAAAAAATTTAAATCAGTAATGACGAAGATATAATATTTACCTTTAAGTTTTGAGATTGTAAACAATTTTTAACGTATGTTACAGTGCATGTGTTTGTTACATGCATCATTGCTTGATGGTATCCTGACTTAAAATATTAATTTAATTAATTAGAGAACTAGGTCTGGGTTTATTGAAGACAACTCAATCACTATCTCTTTGTGCAACCTGCATACAAAAACTCCTCAAACAAACTTTCATGTAGAGCCATTGTCCTACTTTTACTGTAATTATTTGTTATTTATAATGAATTACTTATTACTTATGCTTAAACAATTCTTTAAAAGAGATTCATTAGCTGACTTAGGGCAGCTGCCCTAAAACTAGCCAAATTTGTATCATGAAGTCAGTCTAGCATCTGACCTAATTTTCATTAGGAATTATCATTACTTACTCAGGGAAGAAGAGATCTAGGTTACAGAAAGAAAGTGTACAAATGGAAAAATATAATGATCAAAGTATCCCTTTGAGGGATTGGGAACCCCTTGAAGAATGGTATTTCTTACTCCTTAGTTTAAATACTCCCACCTGAAATATTTCATGCCAATTCCCAGACTCCTTTTTATCACATCTCACTTTCAGAAGTATAAATAATCATGGTTTAGAAGTATAAGACTCATGGTTCCTTTTTGTAAATCAGTCAGTTAAATTTCCTCATTTATGATGTCAGTATGTTTATCCATAATCTATTTATTCCATTTCTTTGAATGATTGCATTTTAAATTATGCTTCTTATATTAGAATTTAATAGGTCATTAATAAGTAATTGAGTTCATTGTATGTGTATGTATTTTAAATGAATATGTATGTATGGTATTTTATGCAAAGTATTTTGTTGTGAAATAGTAGGTAATATGTCCCCAAAATTTAAACAAATATTGATTATGCTACATTTGTATTAATTTTAGAAATTTTTCTGTTATTTATGAAACTTAAGCCATCTATATTTAGGATTTAGGACACATTTAATTAATTTCTTTAAAATTTTGAATTATTATTTCAGATTTACATTTGTAAATAATTTTAAACTGTAAAATATTTGAAATATTTTTAAGACAAGTAAGTTTTAAATTATTTATGTAATTTTTTCAGGAATATTATTATCATTAATATGTGTATTGTTATATTTACAGATATGAATAACTTAGTTATATATACAGTACAGTATTTTATTAGGAATTCTTTGTGTGGGACTGAATCAAATACCTCCATCCTTCATTTCATGCCAACGAATATTAATATGTAAAATATAAATGTGTAGTTAAATATTCTCATTAATGATTAGTTGGTTTTTATTATCTTTACTTTGTTATAAAATTGAAAACTGCTCTCTTGTTATTGTCTTCAGGTATATTTTGATTTTTTTCTGTTTCTATTATGATAATATAATTATATTTATACGTGTAAGATGCATAAAAATGTTTAAGGTGTCTAGGTTACATGAATATATGTTGTAGAATTCGGCTTAAATTTATTCACATTTAATTGTAATTAAATTTAATGTAGGTAATAATTTTATTTTTCTTTAGATGTTTGTGGTGTTGTAGTGTCATTTTATTTAATTAATAGCATGTAATATAATTAAGAAAATTTTAAGTAAGGATATTTTTATTTTATTTTATTTTTTAATTGTATCTTGAGTATATCTCTGGACACATTCTCAAGTAAAGTAAGCTGCAGATTTATTTTTGCAAGATGCAAAATAAAATGATATTTATGATTTTATTTGTTAATATTTTAATTTAGTGTGATGGTACTTTATAATATTCATTAGTTTTTACTTGTATTGTTAATAATTGTTGAAATATATTCTAGAAAATAAATTAATTTTCACTCAGTTGTAATGTTACAATGTTGTATTTTCTTATTGGTATTTGTGACAGTGACATTTTACTGGGGGAAGTTAGTAAAAAATATTTTTAAAATGATATACTTGTAGATGTTTCAACAATATATTAATTTAAACTTTAAAGTTCATGCAGTTTTATGTGCTGATGTTTATTGTTTATGGTTATTGTTTTAATGTAAAAATTATGTGTTCATGTCTGTAAAATTGCTATTTAACTTCAATTGTTTGTGTTAAAATTAAGGCATACTTAATTATTATTACATTAATAGAAGTATTAATCACTTAGTTATTAAAATGTTATATTAATGTAAAAGAGCAAAGTAGTGTTACAAAACTTTTTGGTATTAAAAACAAAAATCAGAGAGTTATTGGCTTTATTGGTAATAACAAGTACAGTTGTGCCTTCTTTCTATTGGCTATTTTAAATTGAATTAACATTTGTGATGCACTCTCACCTCATATAGAAGTTGGTTTGAACAGAGCATGAATAGAACATCTCCTTTAGTTAATACTATTGTTAATCATTTGCTGATGTTAAATGGCATATTTCTCCCCAATTTCACAAACCACAAATCAGATTCTAATGCCCAGTGAGACTAGTTGATTTTCCTTAAATGATGTATTGAGATTCTTTTATGTTTATACCTTACTGTAACATTACGCATATTTATCTTCGTGTTGACTACAAATTATCAAGAATTGAATAAAATGGTTTTTGTTATTAGACTTCTCATATTTTACTGATTCTGTACTGATAATCATAAAATTTTAATTTAGGAAATAGGTTGTAAAGTCATTGTATGATCATAATGACCAATTCTTTCATTTTAAAAAATCAGAATAATAAGAATAAAGAAACCATATACACTCTCGGTTTACTATTCCCATGTAGTTCTTTTGGTCAAGCTCTACTAAATTTATTGGTTTTTTAATATGTTTATAAAACAGTTTTCTTTATTATTTTAAGGTTCTTTTATTTAAAAATAAATGTTGAATGTTTTCATCATAAATATTTGGTTTTTATAGTATTTATAGTCGCATCAAGAGTTATAGTCATTAGCAATGTAAAGGTAACTACATGATTGTAAATAATAAACACCAAAAACAAGAAACAGTAAACACAAACTAAGCAAAACTGCTAACTTTCGTTCTTCATCCCATGATCAGAGAGAAACCACAACAGTATTTTTATGCATACCTTCTGGTTTAGTAAACACTTCACATCTGAACCCAGGTCTAATTTTTGTCAAATAGATCTGAAGATTGGCAATCTATGAGCAAGTGGTGTACTGACCATTTTACATTGTAAGCCTCACAGTTCATTTATTTTGTATTATATATGTTAAGTTATTAGCGTTAATAGTTGTATCAAAAGGGTCATTTGAAAAATTTGAAAGAGAGTAGAAAAAGATAATTACTAGAAGGAAATAGAATAATAGAATAGAAGGAATAGAATCTATTCTGCTACTTAACTATTTACTTTATACAGTGTACATTCTCAAAGAAGTATGGGTTTATTTCATTTATGCTTAATTTGGCTGAATTTAGCAAGGACACAAAAACAAATTACAAAAAAATTACTATATTTATTTATTTTTTCTTAAGAAAAGTTGCAAACTTTCATAAAAAACTCCAGTTTTCAATAGTTTAAGGAATTAATTTTATAGCAATACATTTACTATTACCAATATAATAATGTGAAGTTTATGATAAGTTAAAATTTCTCTGGAATTGCAAAAGAAAATAAGTCGGTGAGTATTATTAAATACTTGTAAAATTTGTAATGATAGGCAGTTAACTAAATTAAAATCAATAGATATCTATAGATCTTATTGCCTAATAAATTTTGTTTAAGTATGCCTGTAAAAAGCTCTCAAGATTTTCAAATTCTGTCTTTTAATTATTTTCAGTTACCTTTTAAATGATTATTATTTTGAGAATACACTTACTCCTTTAACAGCTCAATAAAAAATTTAAAAAACCATTCAGTTCATTTAAAATAATAAAAAGTTTTCCATTGTTTTTATGAGCTAAATAACTGTGTTATTTTAGAAAAAGCACAACTAATCTGGACTAATAAGGTGCAAGATAACATTGTAATTAACACTTCTGAACAAATATCTGTTAGCCATCATATGTTGTTATGAAAACTAGATTTTTTATTTAAACAGTCATCTTTCGTTTGAAGAAATAGATCTAGAAATAAGAAGACAATGCTATTATTAATACTATTGTAGAGTTCTTAAGAAACCCAGCTCTTCTTTATGTTGTTAAATAGTTTAAATAATCACTATTTCATTCTCGTTTATTAATTTTTTTAATCAAGTATTTTTTGTAAACTTTTCAGATAATTGTCTAGACCAGCCATAGTTTTAGTATTTTCAAAAATAAAAAGCCATTATCAATTGTTATGTATCAGGGTGACTTCAGTTTGAAAAAAAATTATTTAATAGCTTTTTTATGAAAATCAGTCTAGTTGATTGTAGTTGCACAGCCACAAATTTACTTGTATATAGCCTTCATTGTTAAATGCATACCCTTTCAGTCTGGTAAAATTCCAAAGATATCAATCAACATTAATATAATTTTTTTTTTTTTTATCACACAGTGTTTTCATTTAGTTGTATGATTATTAAACTATTTTAAGCAACACTGAGCATATTAACAAATTCTTTTTTAGTTTCTTCTTCTTAGTACAAGTAAAATTAAGCTCAGTAAAAGTACTAAATTATAGTTTTTCTGATTGCGCAAGTCTGTTTTTACAGACTTTCTACATATGTTTGTGTTTTTTAAAATACTCAACAAACATTTGTTGTTTTTCCTTTTTTTAATATGTTGAAGTGAAATTTCTTAAATTATTTTCAGCATGTATAATTTTAAGTCTTTTAAAGTTTTTCTGTGCCTTGAGAAGTGTTAAAGTGAGTTGATTATTTTTTTATACCTTTATTATTATTTTAATTATTGAAAACCCATAGATTTTATGACAGTTTATAATTTGAATTAACTGATTTTTTAATCTATCAAAACTAAAATTTCTTTCTTGTTGTTTTGTTATTCAGTTACTATTTTTTTGTTAAATGTGATGCATTTTTTTATTATTATATTCGTTTTTAAATACATTTTATGGTTTATCTTAAATAACTGATAAAATTATTAATTCCTATTTATAATTTTTTAATCCATGGCTTTGGGACCAAAAGTTATTAGAAAATTAATTATTTTACAATTATTAACGTATAAATATTTAAAATTAGGTGAATTTTTTTGGGTTTGAATACATATTTTATATCTCATTACCTTAAATTAAAAAAAAGCAATAGAAGATTAATAATATTATGCCTTAAATGCTGTAAAAATCAGATTTAGTTCATTATTTGCATGAACTTTACAATCACTTTCCTGTTTGTTACAACATTAACTCTTATCTTTAGTATAAATGTATTTTATATGTCATGCCTTTATACATTGCACTTATTGGACTAAAATTGAAGAACGTTATACATTTATAATTTGCATCTTGTATAATCTGCAGTCGAACAAAAAGTGAGGTATTTTATTTTTTTTCTTAAGAGAATTTTGAAGTTATAATAAATAATAATTATATATATACTTATATTATTATATAAATAAATAAATATATATTATATATATTCTGAAAATTTGAACTTAAGTGTGAAAGATCTATATATATTTACAGTGACTATTAAGGATAATTTTATGTGTAGCACTAATATAGATATTAATCTGTTAATACGAATATAAACTAATTGATGGATTTTTCCTTTTTTTTTGTAAAATTTATTTTTACATTGTGTTTATTTTTTTTTTAAATGAACGTGTTGTAAAATGTTGGTAGCTACAGTTTATAAACATATTTTGCATGAACTAACCAAGAAATAAATAAAATTTGTGTTAACTGAACCTCTGTTAACCAAAATAGTATTTAATATAAATAACTATCCCCTATCTTGAAAATTGTACAATATTTAATTTTGAATATAAATCATTTATGTTAGGGTCTTTCCATTCAGCCATACCTCCTCTATATTATGTAAACCATCACAATTTTAGCAGTAGACACAATATATTTTTAAATTGATGATTTTTCTTAATTGCCTTTTTTTATGTTTCTGTATACATATCAAACTAAATTTTTGACAATTTGTTCATTATCTGAAATTTTAAATTTTCTTACAGGGGAGAGGTTATTTAAAATTAATTTAGCTAACAGAGATTTACTCTATTTAGTATTTAAAAAAAAAGGAAAGAAAAAAGACTCAAATCTTTGTTGCCACTTTATGTATAAAATCTGCAATTTAGATGTTTTTGTTAAAAATGTTTTTTTACATGTATACTGGTAAAATATCTTGTCTATGGCTATTCTCCTGCTTCAGTTCATTCTTGATCAGTATGCATCTCTATTGATTCACTAAAATTACTATAATTATTAGTTTGTTTACAGCTGTTTATCTACTCTCTTAATGGTATGCCTTTAATTGCTGTAAGAATCAGATTTAGCTCATTATTTGCTTGGATTTTACAATCATTTTCATGTTTGTTACATCAATGAAATTACAATACGTTTTATAATTTGATTATAACAAATAATTTGAGTTAATTTTCATTATATGGAAATAATATAAAGAAAGATAGAAGAAAGAATGATAAACTCCTTGTTTATATCATCAGATTTAGATTTACTGGACTACTTTTCTTTTTTTGAAAAGAAAATATTTTCTCTTGACTAAATTTAATTTTGTAGAATTACATGGGAAAATATTTAAAATATGGTCTAGTGCTTATTGGTGAAATGGTTATATATTTATTATTTTAAGTAGAAAATGTGAAAAAATAAAATAAACACATGGTCTGTTGGCAACAATTACTTCATTTTATCAATTAGTACACCAGAGATTTATCGCAACTCTTGAGGTCAATAGATTATATCAGTAACAAACCAGCAGATTTGATCAACCATTGACAGAAACAATAGGACTTTTTCTTTTTCTGTTTAATCTCCAGAACCCGTAAGGTATTACTTCAGAGGATGAATAAGAATGAAATGAAATGTAGTCTTATAAGTCTCAGGTTGACCATTCCTGAGATGTGTGGTTAATTGAAACCCAACCATGAAAGAATACCATGATCTAGCATTCAAATCCGTATGAAAGTAACTGCCTTTACTAGGATTTGAACCTTAGAACTCTTGGCTTTGAAATAAGCTGATTTATGATGATGAGTTTACCAATAGACCAACCCGGTGTATTAGAAACAATAGAACTGGTTTGAGTAAACAAAGATGGAGACATCAGCAGTGATGAAGAGGACAGTTAAATTAATTTTTTTCTTCTGAGAAGTGCTTGAAATAAAAATGGAATGAACTGATTAGAAGACAAATCAGTAAAAAATCAATTTTGTGAAAATGATACCCTGTAATTTAACCAAAGATTATATTTTACAAAGTAAACTGTCAAGAAATAAAAACACATCAATTTTTTTAAAAAAACATACAATGTTTACATAGAATAGCTTAAAAATTAATCTACTATAAAAAAATCTTAATACCTTCTTTTTATTCAAATTAAGTTATCTATATTTATTAAACTTATAACATATTTTCCTGCCTATTTTAGATGTTTTCCCATCAGAGAAAGCATAATATCCCCACAGTTCAAATTTATATACATTATTTAACTTGATTATAAAGTAACTGTATAGAAACATTTCAAGCCACATATAGCATTCACCAGTATAAAAAAAATAGCCTGAATTCATTACAAAATAAGAAAAGACAGTTTATATAATGGTCAAGATCATTTCTTATTATGCTAGGAGTATGCATATTACACAGGTCTCACTTTAGGCGGGATATAACCAGCGAGTACTGCATAGTAGTTAACCACTATGTTGACGGCCCGTGGCAATGTAATAAAATTTATGTCTTTAGTTCAGAAGATATTGGATCGGAATGCCATTCAGGATTGTGATTTTTACGTACTATAAAATTTATTTCTCATTCAATCATGAAAGAAAAAGTAATTAATTGGATATCAGCTTTACATCATTATGTAAATAAATAAATGTTACTATTAAATGGTGAAAAAGAAGAAATAAGCATCACATGTGCTCAATCTTAGAAAATTTATGAAATAGAACTTGAGAATATTATCTTATTTTAATTTTTTTCTGCAGTATTCAAGAATAGTTAACCCAGGGGAGAGCTTTGGAACAGCTGTTTGGAATTTTTATTATGCTGAACATTACTTGAACAGACTCTTCACATCACTATTATTTTGTAGTTAATATCACATCTTGTTCACAAAAATATTAAATTATAAAAATACTGTATCCATTCCATTACTTCAGTTTGAATTATTGTTTGTATGTGGTCTTTCTGAATAAATCCATTGAACTGCTTTTCAGTGATATTAGAACTGTGACAAGAGTAAAATTTTATGCTAGTGAATTTTAAATTTCAGTATATAATTAAAAAAGTAGGTAATCTATTTACTCAAAAGATCAGAGTTCTCTTTTCTAGACAATATTATCTTTTTTCATTAAGTATTAAACAAAGTAAGATAATCTACGTATTTAATTATTTTCTGATTCTCTTATTTCATGTGCAGTCAAAAGTAAATCAAAGTTAAATTGAGAGTAATTTTTAGTTTCTCTGTTTCACATATGCATCAAGTTTTGCAGGATTATTAACTTGTTAGTTGTTTTGTCATTCGTTCTGCTTGCATATATTTTTAATGCAAAAATTTGTGATCATTTATTATTGTTACTGATCTATGTTATCTGATGAGATGTGTATTTCCTAGTTCACTCATATTAATTGTTGTTTCTGATAAAATAAAATGTATCAAAAAATAAAAAATATTGAAACCATCATTTTTAATGAAAAGAGTCAAAAATATTTCAGGGTTTTAACGTTTGTAATGCTTTCACCATAAAAGTTTTAATTAAATATGTGTTCATGAAAAATGTATATAATTATTGTTTGATAAAAAGAATCATAATAATATTCAACATTTTTGTTTAATATCAACACTTTACATCACATAATATTCATTAAATAAAATTATTAAGGTTCAGTTAAATTAATGTAATTTTTTGTACTTTAGTTAATAATGATTTATATTGATAATTTATCTTTATGAGCAATTACTTTTTTAAATTCATTTACACTTGAAATCACACAATAATATATGAAGCAATTATTGTGTGTTTCCAATGGTTTAAAAAATGTTAAAT
Organism: Lycorma delicatula; assembly: GCF_047948215.1. Lineage (NCBI taxonomy): Eukaryota > Metazoa > Arthropoda > Insecta > Hemiptera > Fulgoridae > Lycorma > Lycorma delicatula. The sequence goes on from NC_134457.1 coordinate 128,445,761, forward strand.
TATTCATTATTGTATTCATGTGAGTAATCTAATCAGAATTGATTACATAAATTTATTACAACTGAATATATTGTGTTTTTTTTATGCAAGTTTCCTACAAAAAATGTTTCCTTTCCATGTGACTTCTCAATTGTCTTCTCCAAATTAATTAATATTTACATCCAAATGCATAAAATTTTAAGCGTGATCATATCTCATTTATTTCTAACTTTATAACTTATCAAATTACCCAAAGTAAATAAATGTTAGAGACTGCAGATTTGTTGACCAGTAATGGTAGCTAGACCGCTCATTCAACAGATTCAAAAGTAAATGATAGAATAGTACAACTCTCTGCTTTTCATATACAAATAGAAATATATTATATCTAAAATTTTCGTAAAAAAATTAATCTAATTTAAACATTTAATTTGACCATAAATGTCAAATTAAAAATCATGTTGGGGTGTTACAATCATTTATAATCTAGAAAGATCTACCCTTTTTCTTGATCCTTGCAATACAATTAACAGTAAATCAACTATATAACATCTTATTAGTAAAGTAAATGGTATAAATTTTTTATTTGCAAATTCAGACAATTTATTATTATATCCTTGTTGTATGTTTGTTTGTACTTATGAGTTAAGGAAATTAAGTTGGGTTTATAGAGATTTTTTTTTGTTTGTCTCGATAGGTCAGCATATTTTTGATGAATTGTTTGCTGTATCTATAACCTTACATCATATTTTAAGTGGATACATCATTGTATTATGATGATATTGAAAGTCCATTTTAAGCATTATCAGATGTATTTATTCTGCAATATTGGATATGCACACTTCAGATTTTTCAGTGACTTAACATTCATGTCACACTCTTCTAGATTGCTAATCGCAACACAATGAATGAATCTATAAAACTGCTAAGTAAACTTGGATCGAGCTAATCATGAAGTGTGTAATCCTTTGTTTACTCCTGCTTTATAAAAAGTTGGCTTGTATTCTGAGATAATTATTTCCTTATGCATCAAAGATACTTTATTTTTACTGCTGCTGAAATCATCAATGCTTAGTAGTTCTTATGAAGTTGTCCCCTGTTGCTTACACTTGAGCACATAGTTTCATATTGTTTGGTGTTACTCGATGTGCACCACAGATATCTATGGTATGTAAGTTTGTCATGTTCTTGATATTGTCATAGTGCCAGTGCAATAGAAATATTGTCACTTGGAATTAATCTTGATGATGAAGCGACAGAAATTTACAATGTTTAACTCTTTTAAAGTTACTGTTTTAACAGCTAAAACGTATAGAATATAAGAGTGGCATAGTTAACATGTAATTCCTGAGTAGATATCCTCTTTGTTTTATGGAAGATCTCATGCTTGTTACATTAGAACTTATACCAACTTTGTTTGCTAGGTTTCTTCCCGTTGCTAAACTTTACTGTTCTGCTTGCTAAAAATACTCATATTCCGGTAACTCTGTTAATTTGCAACAGTGTCAACTGTTGTGATATCCCGTTGCAACAGACTGTCTCTTTCGAGACAGTCTCTGTCTCTTTCGAGACAGTCTCTGTCTCTTTGTCTTTGTCTCTGTCTCTTTCTAAATGCTCTAGGCACGTATGACCAATAACGTACTTTGGAAGCCAAACAAAATGTCTAAATTGAAACCTTGGTTTTAAGATTTTAGCCTCTGATGAGGACGAATTATGTAGGCAATCGGTAAAGATCGATATGAAGGATGAATCTTTTATAGAAAAAGTTACTCTAAATTCGTTGTGTGGCAACCAAGCTTCTTAAGTTGGAACGAGGTAGAGTACCATCATAAATTATTGAAGGCGTTGGAGCTGGAAAAATAATGAATATGATGTAAGAAAGTATTGTTATTAGCTGTATTAACTAACCTTGTTCCTTTACTGTGTTAAAACCAAAACTGGTTGTCTAGAAGAAGACTTTTAAGTAAGTCTAGATTCTGTTCTAAGATGAGGGATTTTCCGAAAACTTTTGCTTGAACTGACAAAAGTGAGAAAAGGAGTCTTGTCAACAATCTCATATAAAGTTCAACAATGTCGAGCCTTCATCTAAGTAGAAAACAACTTATTTAATAACTAGTCAATGTAGGAATAAATATATACATACACCTAATTACTGAAAAAAATGTTACTAGAACAACGTTGGTCATTCTAGTAACCTATATCCACTTGGAACTTAAGACTAGCACTAAATTTAAACTGGTCTAGTGCTAGTTTTTTGTAGCACTTCAATTTCAGAAATGTGAGAAGTGCATTCCTCAGTTCTACCATCAGAATCCCATCGTCATCTGGTAGATCATTTAGCAGGCTCTGTAAAAGTTAGCTTTTAACAACACTAAATGAATCATTGAGCTGATAAAAAGACTGATTTTTTTCTCTTGAGGCTAAGAATCTGGCACAATATTTCTTACAGGACTTTCTTCTCTTTTACTTTAAAAAAGGAATTACAAGAATATCTCTTCAGAGAGTCACAAGAAACTAAGTTAAATCATCAGTCTTCTGTCTGCAATCAATTTGGTGACTAGAATTGTATTGATTTTGCTTGTTATTAGAATAATATGAAAAATATCTAATAGCAGTCATTGTGGCATAAATTTCAGCTTAAAAAAATACTCTGGCATAGAGTATTTTTCTTCTTAAAGATATCGTATAAAAATTTGTTACGAATAACCATAAACAACAAAACTTTGTTGATTTTTAATAAATTTCCTTTAAAATACAAAATTTCTGTAATTAAAGTTTCATCTTAAGTGTAATCGTTGAACAGATATCTTTAATAGTCTATATGTAATTTGATGAGATTTAAATATTATTCTCAGTCGTTGCCATGAAATGAAGTCTATCTGAACACTGCACCTTTCACCGAGTCATCCAACATCGTAAAGTACATGTAGTGGGAATATAAAAAAGAAGAATTTTATCATAAAAGAATAATTCAGCACCCTAGAAGTACACAACACTATGGCCATTTTTACATTTTATCAGGACAGCTAGATAAAGTTTTTTGTGCATAATTTTTAGCTTTTTAATTTCAAATAAGTATGTTCAGCGAAAGTTTTTTGATAAATCACACTTATTAGATGTATTGTAACTGGGGTTGTAATGCAAAATGTTTATTTTTTATCGGACATAATGTTTTGTACCACTGTAAGTGATGACACAGATTATATTGCTTAAGACACAAAGTCATTATTTTGGTACATTTGGGTGATAATTAATTTAACACTTTTTATAGGAAAAATATAGTTTGTTACATTAATAAACAAATAATAAATGTTAAAATTATATGTTAATCTAATTTATACCATTAAAATTGAAATAATTTTAAACATTTTTTCTGTATTTTGATGTATGATATTTTGTTTTAATTTATTATATTTCTAACAATTTACTGAATCACAATATGTTATTTTGAATTAATATGACAATATCAATTAATTACAGATATTATTTTCCACTAAAAATGTTGAAATATCTTACAATTTAAAAAATAATAAATTATCACTGAATAATTTATATCAATAGATGGTAAACCAATTATGTTGGGTAATTTTTTAAAACAATGATGCTTGAATAAACAAAGCAAAAATATAAAGTGAATCTTGGAATATAACACTGTTAATGTGAATCGTTACATATTATATCACAAAAAAGGAGAACATTATAACCTCTTGAATAAATGAAAAATTCTGACTTAAGCTAAACGTATACTATCATTTTTAAATTATACAAAATATTACTACTTTCCTGTGCTGTAATGATAGAACAATAGGTCTTCATTAGGTTACTTAAAATTAAAAATATTAGTGTCCTCCAAAAACTGAGAATTACTATAAGAAATTTCAGAGTTATTACAAAAGTCACATCATTTTCTCCAAGGTTACCTTCATTTCTTAAACTGATATAAAACCCATGACATTCTGTGGGTAAATATTTCAATAATGATAGTAACTCATTATACTTCTTAGTGGGAATTGGTTCTCAAAGTACTTGTAATTGATCCATTAAAAATGGTGCATCTTTTCTTTTATTTCTTAACAAATTCATTTCAAAAAATTCATTACTGCTATCCAATGTTGTTTTGAAACATAGAATTCCAATATTTTCTCTTTGTGCCTGTATGTGCACACATAGGGATATTTGTAGGTCTTATGTATTTGCAATGGTTTTTCTATTAATAAAAGGGCATGAAGATGGAGCATTGTAGAGGGCCTTAAAATGTTTGAAGTCATTCAATTCAATTTTTAACACTTTAATTTTCTTAGAGTACTGACGAATGAATTGCTGCCAGTCCCAAGGAGTCAGAATAGTAAACATGTTCATTTTTTTGTTTTCTTTTAATTAAACCATGAATACTATCAGCTTCCATGTGGGTGTGTCCCTTTAACAAAAGTTTCTGACTATTTTTTTTAATTTGTGGGTATTTTTGCAAGATATAAAAGAAACACATAATAATTGACATATTCTTATTTTAACCCCAACAGTTAACGGAGCACAAAGTAATTTCATCAGTGGTAGAATTTGGTATATTTTAGCCCATTTTAACAATCCTGATGCCAACTCATTGCCTCCTCGCCCTGCCTTAGATTCATCCCACATAATACACAATGTAGATTCTTCTGAACTGTCATATATCACATATATGACACAAGTTTTATTAAGTCCACAGTCAAGTAATATATAGTCTAATATAAGTATATAGTATACTAGTATATAGTGTATAAGTATATGTCATGTAAGTCCACAGTTTTATTTTCTAAAAACTAATTGAATTGGTAATAAGAGGAGTTCTCTGACATTTCTGCAAATCTGCTGATTTTATGATTTTTATTAACTTTGGCTGCAGCTGTTTCACTTGATTTCATGTCATACCTCAGTTTTGCTAATGCAAGGTGCATATCGTGTTCACTTTGGAGTAGCTCTTTCTCTGAGGAGGACATCTCACCCTTAATTTTTGCAGTATATGAGTCACACATATCTGCAGAGGGTATTTTAAAAGATAAATGAAATTTTGAGTTAAATATGTTTTTGTATAGCCATTTTTTAGCTATAAGCTTTTCTTTTATATTGTTATTTGAACAGTACTCCAAATATAAAGCATAGATTATTCTAAATTTATATTAGGGTTCAGATATTTTCTTTGAGTTTTTTCACATCTGTAGTGTGATTCATATGCTGGGAAAGAGGCAATGTGCTCCACAACATTCTCTACTACAGCGTCAGGCGTTTTTGTGATTGGAGTATTTTCCTCTTTCATCAGGTTTTATAACACCGCCTGATTCTTCATTTTTAAAAACATTTACAACAGTATTTGATGCACTAGGTATTAAGAAACATTACTTTACACACTTTTGTAACATTATCATTAACCCTAAAACTATAAACTATTGTATTTTTATTTTGCTTTATTCTAATCCTAGTTCTAGATCTTTCAACTGGTTTAACTTCTAGACAAGACCTTATATATTGCTGTTTAACATCATGTGATTTTTTGGAATCCCAGTATGATTTAAATATGGCTACTCTATAATTCTCAGAAATTTTTTCTTAACATTTCATTCTACATAAACAAGGTTTTAAGGACTCTAGCTGGTACATCTTTCCCCCTCTTTCTCATATGCATCTCCTGACAATTGCTTAATATGATGCTCATTGCATAACCCTTTGTCAATATGCCTTTGGTGTCTCCTACCTGGCTGTAAAAGTTTTGTTTTGTTATGCACCTTCCTTTTTCCTTTTCCTGTTGTGGCTTCTGTGTCAGATGATGACTGTATTTGCATTTGCAGGTGGATTATAATCTGTATTATCATGTGTGTTATCAATTTCACTACTTGAACTTAAAAACAGATCCTCCTGTAATATACTGAATGTGTTTGAATATTCAGTTTGGTAAAGATCTGTAGAAAATGTGGGCTGTTGCATTTGAGATTAACCTGCAGAACATTTTTTCAATATTTTTTGGTACATTAATTTGAAGAGCGTTATTTTCAGAAATTATTTCATTTTTATTCTGCTGCTTTTCAAATAAAGCAATGTCTGAAAACAACAATGAAAATTTGACAAAAACTAAAAAAACTCTAATTCAGTAAATAATTTATTATAGCAACTGTATTTGTTCATTTGTTATAAAGTTACCTATAGTGTAGTGTTATAGTTTTGATTAACTGTTATAAATAAATAAATAATTAATTCAACTATGTCATTGGGAAATTATCAAGGACGAAGACTATAACTGTGGCAATATCTGTCTATACCGGATGGGAAGGCTGCAACTCCAGAAGTCAAAGCAATTTTGACCAAAATTACAAAAAATCAAGTAAGAGTTGTCCCAGCTCAATGTAACTTCTGATTCGGCTGATCATAGAAGATACGCTACAAACCCAGAGTATTTAAAAATAACTAACGAATTACTAATGCTTAATTCAATAATTGAATTCAAAGCATACAATCATCATCAGAAAAAGTCTGGTAACTCTGAAATAATTCATACCTTGATTATGACTTGCCGACTCTGTCATTTTCTCCTATCACCAATGACAGAATGTGTTTTCCACGCGAAATCATTGTTTCTTCGATTATTCAAAGGCAATTCTTTAATGATATATTTAACAAAACTCACAAATTTATGAAAACTTAGACTACCAACATTAATAATAACTTCACTTATGTAACTTCCCTTGGAAAAACTACTGAATTAAAAGAAAAAAAATTAGAAAAACTAATTAAAAGCGTTTAATTGAGCCACTGTTTACTAGTAGCAATTTATTAGTGTACTAAACTGAATCAAAAAAAATATTATTAGAGCCTATGGTATTATGGCACTAACATGTTCAGACATGTAGACTACGGGTGTATTGTGTAATTTTTAAATACAATCTTGTAATGAAATTAGTCATTTAACATTATCAGTCAGAAGTATAAAACACTATGTGGACATAGTGCCTTAAATTAAAATTTGTTATATAGTGTTGAGTACAAAACATTATGTGCACATAGTTTACGTTAGCGGCTTTCTTGAGAGAAGTACATAACTACATCTCCAGATAGTGTTGTTTACCTCTCAGTGAAAAGTCACTTGGTGTCATTTTAACAGTGTTTATCTTGGTTGCCATTCGTAATAGAACATAGTGCTGTGCACCACTAAAAAGAGTGCAAAAAGTTAATACATGTGACATGAGTGACTTAGTGTTGTGTACCTCCTGGGTGCTGAATAGTTTGATAATTTATTCAACTTTTGGTACATTTGATAAAAAATATTTTTTACACAAATTTGTTGATAATTTTATTTTATGTTAAATTATTTTCTGCTGTTGATGAAATTTGCATGAATATCTTGTTTTTTTTTGTAAGTTTTGAAACAAAATTATTTTTGTTGGCTATGTTTATATAGAAGCTAAAATTGATTTATGTTCTCAATAACATATCTCCATTTGAAAAAAGAGGAAAACCTGAAAATTTATCAAAAAATGGTTTGTATTTTTCAAAACCCTTAAAACGATTAGAAAAGGTATTAAAAAAAAATCCTGATTTCCAAGCTAATTAGTATTAAGCAAGTATTAATATTAGTATTTAAAAAAAAACTGTTTGTACGATTATTTCTCTTTTTTTATGTATATCAAGCAGTTTGAAGATTTATCGCATGAACTTATCGTATACACTTAAGTTCATTTAATTTTTATAATAATTATTATATAATTATTTATAGATCTTATAAATATTCATAAAATGATTTATGAACTTGTTAATCAAATTCTTCCGTGCTACCATGAATAAGTTCGGATTAATTTGTTTTATCTCGCGATAGGAGGAGTACAGTACTTGAACTGAATTTTTTCTATTCTTTTGAAATTACAAACGCATTGTAATCAAGTATTTTTATAATTTTACTTTGAGTTTACGTTCTTACTTTCATGAATAGTATAATGTTCATGTAATACATATTGATTATTTAAAAAAAAAAAACCTAATAATTTGCTATGGCGATATTTGCAAAAATGGAAACGTAAAAATATAAAAAAAGTATGTTAAATGGAAAGATTCGTTGTAAATTTCATACAATGTGTTAATTTTAAAGTAAAAACTAACTTAGAAATGTTAACTTAGCTAAAAAATTAATGTTATGATAGCTGGAGATTTTTAAGATCCAGAAAATTTTTCAGAATTCTTTCATTCGTGCAAACAAAAAAGTAAGGATTTGAAGAAAAAGTCTGGGAAAATTTTAAGTGGTTTGTGTCAAATAGAGGCATCCGGTTGCTATACTCCTACCAAATTCAACTTGTCTAATCTTGTAAAAAAATAGGAAAATGGATGGAAAAAAAAAACATTTTTGCTTTGATATTTTAAAACTTTTTTAAAATTTGAAATCATTACGTTCGGCATTATTTTTATGATGCAGAATTCTCGTTTTGTGTCATTACAAACAAGAATACGTTTCTTTAATTGGTTAAGAAGGAGAGTTAGTCATGAAACTTAAAACTTCAAAAGGTCAACGTGGTAATATATACTGTTTCCTATGCATTTAATTGAAAGTAGCAATGCGGTACTGTTCATGATCTACTTGTCACGAACTGAAACATTTCTTTTTCTTGTAAAATTTTTTTCAGTCTTCTTCATTTGAAGACTATTCATGTCATGTATCTTCTGGAATTTTGTTGAATCGTAACTTTTAGACAACTGCATCCCTTGTTTCAGTGTAGTCTGCCACATTCCTTGATCGCTAGGTCAGGTTGTGTCGTTATTAGAACTCATCAGAATAGTGGACGAAAAGCCGAAAGCTTTGAGATTTATCTGGCTCACCTCGAACTACCAACCTTCCTCACCAAAAGTCATTCGCTAACCTTCTGCGCTACATTAAAACACAGTACACGCTTTAGTTCAAATTCTATTTGTTGACAGACAATTCTTCTTTTAGTAAAACACCAAAGGCAAATTTTTCGGGTTTCTTAATTGCTAACGCGTGTTGATAAATCGAGGGCCTGAAGGAATCAGTTTTCATGTTTTTGATATCGATGTCTCAATATGCCTTATAGCCAGCATTTTTTCTCAGGAAATAATAACACGTTTTAGTTTACCGATATAAGCGTGAAACCCGGCCTTACTCGGACATTATTACAATGAAAAATAAAGACACAGTTGCCTATGAGTCTCGATTGAATTAAGATGCACCAGATGTCCCAAAAACTATCAATTACTTCCCAAAAAAATTAATTAAATTTCTTGCCTGTATTATTAGTAAAAAATAGGTTAGTTTAAGTGATATTAAAAGAGATTATTTTATAGCGTCATCTTACATAGAAAAGACGTTTTAAAAGATAGAAGTGAATGTTTTTTCGCTTAAATATAAAATATTATATTAATGCAAATACGTTGAAATTGTTTTTAAGATAGTTCCAGTGAATTGCATTTAAGTGCTGTCGAAAGATTTGGCAATACAAGACAGTGTAGAGAAGGATAGATGCTGAAGACTGAGAAATCATTTAGGGAGGGGGTCGGTGTGGTGTCTCTGTGGAAGGAGGAAATGAATTGATAATGTGGGTGGAATATGACGGTAGGTTTTGGCAGTGGAAGGCAACGGAGACTGTAAGAGGAGTGGTTGCTGGAGAGGAATAGGGTGAAAGAGAGAGAAGAGAGTACAGCAAGAGGAGTTTTGTTTGCAGTGGCACGACAATTCATTAGGTAACAGGATTACGGCTTACAGAGCTGAAACAGCGTTCTCCATTCCTCTTTCACTTGTCTCACTGACTGTCTCTCTTTCTCTTACCCATCCCGCTCACAAATTAAACGATTAGTTTAGCAGAGCGATTCTCTCTCAAGCTCAGCGCCCTGCAGGAGACATGCATATGAATCGTTCCTTCGTACTTATTTACATGTACACATGAAATACATTAAATGAATTAAGAGACCATCACTGCTAGTCGTCTTCTTCTACTGCTATTACATGGATGTTACGCTGAGGAAAATTCATTATTGATTCAATACAATGAATTATATACATTAAAAATTAAATACAAATTATTACAATTTAAAAAAAGAACAAATATTACATGAAAATTTATTAAGTTACAGCTATTGTTTTTAAAAGACAACATACAAATACAATATATATATATATAATTATAAATAAAACCATATTAAAAGAATGAGAAAGTGCCATTCGATTGATTTAAACGGTTTACATTTTTCTTTGGAGTTTTCACATTAGATTTAAATTCTATGTGATGTAGCAGTAAATTATTTATTCTACGTTGTTAATAAAAATATATTTGTTTAGGAGAAATTCTTGTTATTTTGTTTTTCTTCGTTATAACCAAGGATATAAAATATTAGAAGTAAAATTAATGATAACAAATAAATTAGTAGTAAATTAAACATTTCTAGTTGAACAGAAATTAAACCTTTATTCCTTCTTTTTTGTTTAGCTTCCAGAACCACCGTAAGGTATTACTTCAAATGGTATGTAATGAATGTAAATGAAGTGTAGTCTCGTACAGTCTCGTACAGTGTGTGGTTAATTGAAACCAAACCACCAAAAAACACTGGCATACGATCTAGTATTCAAATCCGTATAAAAGTAGTCTTTATTAGGATTTGAACCTTAGAATTCTCGACTTCGAAATCATCTGATTTATTCTAATATGCTTGACAGCTATCGTACTGGGCTTAATTTTTGTTATAGCCTAAATCTTTAAAGAAAAATGTAAAAAAAAATTCCGGTTTGATTTTATAAACTTTATATCTTCATTTTTTACCTTATATGAATGACTGCTTAACTTGCATTGATGTGTGATCAACTGTTGAGACGCGGTCATGAAAACAATAATCTACATCCCATATATAATGTGATAATAAATTTTTCTGACGGCAGGTTTTTACATGATTACATAATTATAGAAGTTCATGTATTTCAATACAGGTAAAATATCGGTTAATTTTTATTGTTAGATATAACTAAACTCCAGTTAAAATGATTTCATGTAGAGAATTATAAAAATAATGGGCTGTTCGATAAAAATGAACCGCTACTTCTATTTCTTACAAATCGGTTAAAAGAGTAAGTTTGTTACGAAATTTAGTCTAGTCAGATTCTTCTGAGGTCGAAAAATTCTGGTGTCAGAATGGACGTGTTCCGTTCACCTACCAAAAAATATATTAATATTGAAATATCATAGTTTCGATATCTAAAATTAGATATTGATGGATAATGTACAGAAAATAACTTTTATTTACAGGAAATTTCGTCCAGAATACAGCGGTGTTTGTAACAACGATAGGAATCGTGGTTGCCTGTTAGTCACTTGCCATTTAGTGTTCATCCAGTTCACTAACTTTCATTCAACCCCAACGCGTAGTATATGATAATGAAACAACTGTTTTAGATGAGTCTATTTTATTGATATCTATACATCATGGTCAGAAAATATTACTCCGTACACCAGAATTTGGAATTCTGAGAACTATATGATATCCACAAGTAACCAATTCATTCTGACCGAATCATTAAGTTTGGATCTTTAGTGTAATTCTCGACTGTACGAAGTTATTGTAGCATTTTACTTCATACAGCAAATTCAATGATAAAAGAGTTACGGGATTTCTTTTAGTGACAGACTCTTTACTCGTGATTTATGGCCTGACTTAATATCCAGATATTCCTTCCTCTGATTTCACTTATAGAAATTTCTGAAATAGAATACTTACTCAAGAAACAACTGTACGTTTTATGAGATGGAAATAAACATTCAAATCTGAATTTCCATCATTTCGAAAGCAACGTACGCAAGGTTTTTTACAACAAGAAAAATGCCATAAGTATGCATTGAGATATGCCGGGAACTTTCAATATCTGTTGTAAATATTGTAAACATAAGTTCAAAAACGTATTTTTAAACAACATAATTTTTTATACAAGTCTACGTAAGTAATAATCAGTTCCTTAATAATAAATGTAGAGATCTAAATTAATATATGATCTCAGACTGATACAAATCTTAAAAAAATATATATATATATTTAAAAGAGAAAAAAGTCATGTTAAAAATAAATGTGTAAAAAGATACAGCTGCTTCCCATTTTTTTTTTTTTTTTTTTTTTTTTATGATGATGCGAAAATAAAGTGTAAATATGTAAAAATTCAAGCCTGACTAGGATCTGAACTCAAATCCTTGGAGATGAGAGGCAAAAACAATACTATTCCGCCGCGGAGATCGGCGAAACTATCTATTATATGTATTACCAACATGAACAGGATAAAATAATATAGAAAATATTAAGGCAGATTCGAAAATCATTCTAGCGTCACTATAAAAAACACGATGATAATTTATAATCAATTATGCTGTTTTTAAATTTTACTAGATGTTTCATATTTTTGGTATAAATAAAAAAAATCGCTTCCAGCTCTGAAGTTGTGGACCTGTTGGACAACCAATAACTTCAGCTCTCTGATTAGAAAGAGATCAGTAAAAGCTTACGTTATCGACTATAACGTTCTATGTTATGGTTGTTAAGAAGGGATGGAAGATAAAGAAGAAGACTCGAAGTTTTTGTAATCAGATGTTACAGTAGGATGCTGAAGGTCAAATGTAAAAGTCGAATGACGTGTCCGATAGCCGAAGGGTATAGAAAAGTCTGTGATATCAGATACACTGAGGCGAGATTGATTGACTTCAGTTATTATGTAAAAGTACCCTACTAAGAAAAGTGGAGAATGCCATCGAGGGATGAAAACGACAAGGAAGACTACACTCGGAATACATGAACCAAATCATATCAGATGTGATGAGCGACTTATCTACAAATAAAGAAAACAGAAAGAAAACAGAATTAACAAATCAAATTAAAACAATCCTTGAACATAAAAGAGCCACTCAAAAAAAAAAATAAAAAATCAAAAAAATCAATGACAATAAAATCTAAAAATAGAAAAAATAACAAAAAATGAAAACAAAAAATGTGAAAAAGAAAAATTTGAAACATCTGTATATATACATATATATATATATTTTTTATGAGATGGTATGTGGTTTTGATTTCTTCCAACTAAATAATTTTAATTGGTGTTACTGAAATTTATAAAGTTTTACATTGGAATAGAGAAAAATAATCTTCATTTTTGTTCATAAAGAACTGAAGGAGTTCAGCTTTACCAGATACAAAAGTTTCTAATTTTTATTTATTTATTTCTATGAGTGTTGGTTGGATAGTCTCAAGGATCCATTCACACCCTTTCCAAAAAAGTAATTTTGATTAATCTCCAATTCAGGTAAAAGGTAATTATGAGAAGGGGAAAAACCGTGTGATGTGAAATATATTTCACATCACATTCTCTTAGCACAATTCATTTAGTAGAGTTTTTTTAATGGTAAAGTATGTATTTTACATTTGGTATTCTTTTTTGAATATTTTTAAAATTATTTTCATAGTTTTACTGGATAAAATCACCACTACATATTCTTTATAAATAATATATATATTATTTTTCAAACTCGATATGATTGTTTAAATTTTAATAATAAATATACACTTTACCTCGGAATTATGAATTGGTGAGAAAACTAAAACGTTTTGAAAATCAGATATTAGTTCCTGTTAAAGAGGTTGAAAATTTGTAGAGAGATCAAATTAGGGGTAGAAGACTTCATGTAAAGAAGATCATAGCCCTATCAGAATTTTATAATAAATGGTGATGATTTTTTACTAGAAAAGGTATCCAGTTTGACAGTGCATAAAAATAAAACCAACCAGGATTAAATGTAATCAAAGTTAAACAAAAATCTGATTAACATAGAATATGTTAAGAACAATCCACTACATGGAGAATTCTGAAACGTAAATACTAGAGTTGTTAAGGATACTTGAAGCATGGAATAAATGAAAAATGTGGACAAAAAAAGAACGACAACTTTTCCGGAGAAAATAAATATATTTGTAAAAGATTTCAAAATTAAATATTTTGTTAACTATCCTAAAAAATATAATATAATTATCCTTAATAATAATGCGATAATAATTTTCTTTTAAATTAGTTACTGTAACAAATTGAATCAGTTAAAACGACATGGATGAATTAAAATGTGTGTGTGTACTATTATATAAAGAGGAAAAGAGTTTTTGTTAGTTCGGGATAAACAAAAAAACTACTCGATCTCAATCGCAACCAAATTTTTATCCAAGTTTCCTGGCATAACTGAGAAGGATTTTAGATATATTTCATCTCGAAAACAATAAAAATATATATATGTATGTAGTAGTGAAGATTTTCCGGTTGTAGCACAAACTTTAATGAATTGAATTAGTAAACTGTGGTCTCTATCACTGTGTGAATTGGGTTCGAACTGAATTATTCGAATCAAACGAATGAATAATACAAAAATAATAGAATTAAATTTACGTTAAATAAAATAAAATAATATTAAATAAATTTTAAAAATTTCTGTTTAACAATGATGGGTTTCCCGTGGGGACTGCGTGAGAGACTAGAATAGCGAGGTATGCGAGCACCTCGTGGGAGGCTAGACCGATCATCACCATCAGCTGGTAACAAACGGGGTGCCCCTGGGGTGCTGTTTGGGAGGTGCAGTGGATGCTCTTGTAATATCTCCGCAAACAATCGTCCGATTTTCAAAATTTAAACGGGATATTTGTTCTGTAAGTTGAAGGATAACTTTTGCATGTATCAGGTACACTATCTATCTAACAGATCACGGTTATTCGGAAATGTATAATTATATAAAGTTTTTCTGTTTGAATGTTACCGCATCACGCGAGAACCAGCCAACCTATTACTTTCATATTTACAGGATACATTTGTGTTATCCCGGGGAAGGTTTTAAGTCATCGACCGAGACCCTAGCTCCATTGAAGGTTAAGATATTAAAAACATTTATTATTTCTTCATCCACGAAGCCTTCCGAAGCACCGCCATATGCTGAAAATGCTCAATTCCATCCGCCATGTCAACAATCCAGGTGGAGCCAACTCCTTCGTCTAAACTATCAGTACCCTCAAAAAGGGTGGAGGACCGGAAGATGTCCTCGGGTCAGCCCCTAAGAACTAGCCGTTCAAGATCAGCATAAGGGACCTCATCTTCGACCACTCCTTGCAGTTTCTCAAGTGACTAAGTCGTAGCTCGTCCCAACCCTCCATCCGGAATTTTTGAGTTACCTCATCAGAGACAATTTGGTAAGTCTGTATGGCTTCGTTCTTCACACTTATCCGAACATGTTGTCGTCCCTGAAGTCCCTCTTCTAGCCGGCCTAACCCTTCCTCAAAAGACTACAACTTACGAACGTTGAGGTTCATGTCTCCGGAGCACTCCTTAATCTCGATCTTAGTTGTCGAGTATTGTCAGACCAATACATTCAGCTCCCAAACACTACGAAAGAGAAGCCTCATATTGGGGGAAGAATACCTCTGTTTCACAAGAACCGACTCTGTACTTACTACACGCCGTTGTCCTGCAGATCCTTCTTTCACCATACCGTAAACGTCCATCGACGACTCTCTCCAAGTCAGAGGCTTCCTCCGCCGAATATAGGGAAATCCAACCGGCTCTACACTTCTTCTTCCTCAGAGGCCGGAGGAGAACCACGTAGTCGACGCTTCCCTCCATGCTTAGTCTATTCCTGTCCATCATCCTAGTCGTCATCCGACCCAATCGGGAGAGACAGAAAATCTATTTCGTAGTCCCTAGCGGACGAACCAGACGAGCTAACAACCCTCTTCTAGCGTCGAACCGCAGATTCTCCAGTCTTCTTTGACTTACTTCTTGAAAGCAAGCGATCGGCACGCCGAATCTCCGCTATAACAATCTCGTCAATATTCTCACCACCACTGCTGTCAGAAAGAACTTCCTGCACGGTGACGCCAGACTCTCTCCGTCTGCAAGATCTCCGACCCGTAACAGGAGAATGATTATCTCCTCATCAATCGGGACGTCGTCCTCGTCAGCCTGGACCTGCCACATCAATTAATTATAGTCAAAATATATACCAAGTAATAAATACACATTATAAAAAAAAAATAATAATTTAAATAAAATTATTATTATAAAATTCGACTTAGTAGAACATATAAGCCGAAAGTATACAGAGATTAAACTGTCTTTGATGAAATCAGTACTGCGTAATCAAGCAAACAGTACTTGATTACGTTAGGTAAACACCAGTAAAAACAAAATGACAGTGAACAACGAAAAACGAAAAACAACTAAATAACAACACAAAACCCTAGTAAAAACTTCAAAATACGGAGCACGAGAAAAACACATGCAAAGGCATTCACAGCTGATCTGCCATCTTAATTACAGACTTGGGACTGTTAATGTTCACAGTGTTCAAATTTACATAGTGTGAACATTAATGGTTTAAAAAATGCAGTTTTTTTATTCTCTATTTTCTTTTTTAATCGAATTTAACAATGAAAGACTTTTTTTAGAAATCTTTTAATATTTCCGTCGTTTTCATACACCGGTACTTTTCTATTCGTTCATCTAAAATAATTTTTTTTCCTTTTCACCCCTTCTAAATGCAATTCTAAAAGCATTATTTTTGCATCGGCCTTTGATGCTTATTGTTTCAAAAATTTGACGACATTCTTGAATGTTGGATTGGTGTTACCATGAAAATTGTTTATAATATAGTTGCGTCTTTCTGCTCCATTCGTCCTATGTCTTGTTCTATAACAGTTCCATATTTCAATCGGAACGTTGCTGTCTCTCTAACCATTGCCTTACAAAGTAATTTAAGAACTTTGTCAGCGATTTGTTTTTCTCTGGTAGCAATAGACGTTGATTCAACTCATCTTCTTTATCATTTGGCAGTTCTAGAGCCGATGTTTAAAAAACTATCTTCTACATTCTCAGGTTATAGGAATGCCAAAGCAGTACACATTCTGATAATTTGACGAATTTCAATATCCTGTTGGTAGAGCGTAACAAGACCGTATTGTTGGACTTTTGCCAAACGGCTTGAGCGAAATGGGAATAACATCCGTGGATGTGAGCAGTAGAGTAGATTTTTTTCAGAGCTGACATGGCTCTGAAAATATTAACTTTTTCAAGGCTCCAATCGGAAATCTCAGATTTAATGAAACGAAACATTCTCTCGAAAGTTATAAGTAGCTTGTTTGGCAAGAAAGCAAATGCTAGCGGAACAATATTGGTTTGCTGATGTGCGCTACCCATATCTGCTAATAATGAATATTTGGATGAATTGGATTGGAGAATTCTTAAAAGTTGCGTCCATAAAAAATTTTTTTGATTGTACCAAAGCTACTATACCTTTAGCACTTGCGAAGAATCTTAACACCGATGCCGTCATCAGCGAGAGAAAAGCTAGATCCATCAATATTTTCAACATTTCTTCAGTTAGTTCGATGTCTTCTGGATTATCTGGTTTCTTTTGCAGACCCTAAACTTTGATTCTGTTTTTACAGTATACTGTCAATATTAGTTAGCTAAGACACCTTGTTAACGAATTCATAACTTTGATTTTGAATTCGCAAAAAATCTTGATTAAAAATTTGCGAGACAGGAGTATCAAATTCTTCGCAAACTGGTTTTTTTTGCACGACACACCGCTTTTTGTACGTCGATTTGGGCCATGTCAGCGACGCAATTGTCATGAGCAACAACACTTATTACTTTCGAGTCCATTCATTTTCAACTGCCCTTTACACTTATGTGATTTCTGTTTTTTTGCAGAGCCAAACAATAGTTCCATTTTTATTTCTGCAAAATTCACTATAAGAGTGACCATTATGTAGAGCACAAAGTCGACCCTTGGTTGTTTCGATGATTTCTAGTTCCATAATTACGAAGTCTTAGCAAAGATTAATACTTAAAAGGTGAATACAGATGAGATAATTTGAGAATTAAATAAATGATGATTTTGAGGAAAATCAAAGCTATTTATACAGTACAACCCCACCCTCTTGAAAGAAATTTGTTTACATTTACCACGATACTGGTAGCAACAGGAAAGACAACGATCTAGACAGGAGCATTTCCAGACAAAATATAAAAATTTCGACTTCCAGGCGACAATAAGTTTTTAATGGAATAAAACTCTCAACAATACTTTCAACTGTGTTCTGTTCTGGGAGGTATTCTATGATTATAATAGTACGCATGCATACTGAACAAACTTTTTTACGCACGCAAACTGGATTCGGAGTTTGGTGCACTCAGGTACCAAAAATTGTACTCATGTGAGCTCAGGTAATTTTTAAAAAATGTACGCAAAATGGGTATACACGCATTCTGGGTATACGCAAAATGCGTATACATGCATTCTGGGTATACGCAAAAAGGGTGATACCACTGGGCCTGACTGCGCAATAAGTTTCAGTTCAGCTATTGATAATTTTACGGATATTATTTTATAATAACATAAATATTGATCGTAATGCTTCTCTAAACGTTGCAACGGTCGTTTAATAGAACAAATTCTCTAATATGAAATTAATTTTACATTATTGAAACTCTAACTGTAACTTTTACATTATTGCAACTAATAACAAGCGATCATTAATTTATTTCAGAATGAAATCAATCTAATTGTATTCCTTATTTAAATAGATAATGAAAAAAATGATCGTGTATGATAGACTTACAAATTTTTAATTCAGCACCAGTATTTCAAATCGTTTATTTAATTTACTATACAGAAATTGTTAAGTTATAACAAGTTAAAGTAAACAACGATGTTACATTTTAACTTCGGTAGAAGAGAAAATAAGCTAGACTCATCCCTAACTTATGATGAATGCCTGAGGGAGTTAACATCATCCGGTTAGTAAGGAGTGAGAGCTAACGTTTAACCTTTCCTTTGAACAGAAACATTTCTCCGAAATAATTACTTAATTGAAAAATTAATTATCTTGATTTAGTAGACTCTCTCTTCCTCATTTAATTAATAAACGAAGTTTAAATTCTACCTGGATAAGTAACAGGACCAATTAGCTGCATAATGCTAAATAATCAACTTGGTTTTAACAGTAAAGTTTACCGTTCTGTTTTCTGAAAAACTCGTACGGTGTTTATTTTTAATTCTATTCGTTACTCTACGTCTGTATTTTTTTCTGTTTAGCCACGAATAAAATAAATATCTTAAACTTTAGAATAATAATCCTTGTAGAATAATTCCAACCTCTATAAAAAGATTGAGTGAGATCAAATTTGTTTCAAATAATTTCTTCATTTCATAGCACTTTTGAAATCTTTTCTATTTAATTTCAATGAAAAAAAAAGTACAATAGTTTGACAGTAATTAATATTTATTAACTAGATGTGTATATATCACTAGATGTGACAATATTTTGCCCAGAATACTCAACTGACCTAACCATATGAAGGTCTCAATTATTCGAAAGTGCATTTCAGTTGTTCCAAACTAGGATATATTAAGAGTAACGGCGCTCTTCTGATTTTGTAGTAATAGGAGTGTTAACTATATCCTAAATCCTTATATCCTTAAAAATCAATAAAAAAAATTCTTACTCTCTATCGTATTTAAGCCGAAAGAAGCATTCTCGAAAAAAGTCAATTCGTGCTACTGCTGTTATGTAACGTTAACCTTGAGGTGAGACACCCTGTCGTAGAGAAAACATTTTTTCTAAGTCAAGAATGTTTGTTGCAACTCGCAGAAACAGAAAGACATTATCTTGCAAAACAATTTTCCTGAATATTTTCTATTCTAAAATTCCTTGTTTTCTTTAATTATCTATCTGAATATTTAACCAGTATCTCAGGTTTTCTGTTCTTCGCTTTTTTAAAATAAATTTTAAAAAAATCTTAAATTCAGACAATGCCTACAAGTTCATGATAAATAGAAAAGGTTACCTCCATTTCATACCTGCGTTTTAGACCCCTAGCGAATGGTTATGTGGATAAATAACTGTGAAAATATTAAAATTTTTAAATTAGTATATTTCTGAAAGATTTAACTTTGAAATTTTACACCTTTAAGGTGTTAACATTAAAGAAATAAGCAACATCTATTATTGAAATTACTATTTACTTTTTATATTTTTGAATTACAAAGGTTGTACTTTTTTTCGAAAAGTTAACTTTTATAAAACATATTTTTTCGGTTGATTCAGACCTCAATTTATTAAAAAAAATAAAATTATTTTTATTTATTTAAATATAGATAAGTAGTAAACTTCTTTAATGCGATTTATTGAACGAAGATTTGTCGAGCATTTTGAACGAAGATATTTCATTTTCTTAAATGATTTTACAGTTAGTACAGTGGGTAATAGTTTACACTTAAGTAAATACAGTGCGATCATTCTATCGCGCACTTAGTGCATTACTTGAACAGTCTCCAAGGAAAAGTTTGCGTAAATTATAATTATAGGCAGGAATATCATACGGGAGTGCACAAAAGGCCACAAAGAAATTCGGTCTATATGCATACTGAATACATAGCGAAAACAAAATTTCATAATTTCTTCTCAAAAAGAAATTACGAAATTTCTTTTTGAAAAGTGGAAGAAGTAATGATAAAGGTTCATAAAAAAAAGTAAGAAAAAAAGAGCATAATTTAAGTTCAGCTGTTAACTGCTTCTTATCGTGACCAATAACTGAATCTTTTAGAAAGCCTTCCTATTATTTTACCTCAATATTATTCAATAAATTGGAGAATTTCACAATTAAAAATTATAAAATCAAAAAATTCTTATGTAAACTGAAGGTATAGATGATTGCAGGCATAAATTAAGAGATATTTTTTGAAGCAGTTCAGTTACTAATATTTGTTGGTTTTTTATGTACAATGTTTATGAAATGGATGGATGATGTATAATTTAGTAGATATATTTTCATTTTTCATTGTACTTATACAATAGTAGCTTTACTGCCATTCTTATGGCTGTAACTTATTTCATAAGGAGCTGATGAATAAATTGGTTGTACTGAAAATTATTTATCTACATATATATATATTTATTTATTTAATTTGAAATATAATAAATAATGTTTTA
Organism: Lycorma delicatula; assembly: GCF_047948215.1. Classification (NCBI taxonomy): domain Eukaryota; kingdom Metazoa; phylum Arthropoda; class Insecta; order Hemiptera; family Fulgoridae; genus Lycorma; species Lycorma delicatula. The sequence continues at coordinate 128,466,761 of NC_134457.1, forward strand.
CTAGAAAAAAAAACAGCTTCTTTACTTGTGTGAGACCATGCTTATTAAGATTACTGTGATGTAATTCTAAAAGATGATGGTTCCTTATACATACATAATTCCACAAGTATTTTATTTTTTGTGCATTCCTTCAATTACTTTACATTTCTTTTTTTATTTTCTTATGTGTTATACTGTACGAAATATTGATTTTACTTATTTCTTATGTTAGTTTCGGGGCGGAGTAATTTATTTGATTTAATTAATTTTTTTTTAAATACATTTATTTATAGTCGCATCAACAATTAAAGTCATTAGCGACTAGTGAGTGTAATGTAACTGAACCGGTAAATATGTAGTCTTGAACAAACTCAGGCCGACTACTCCTAAGACATGTAGTTAATTTAAACCCAACCACCAAAGAACACCGATATCCACGATCTAGTATTGAAATGTGAATAAAAGTAACTACCTTTATTAGGATTTGAACCTGAGAACATCGACTTCGAAGTCAGCTGATTTACGACGATGAGTTTACATTAGACCAACCCGATGGGTAATTTAGTTTTAACTCTCTGAACGAATAAAACTTCCTTAACTTTATTAATTATAGTTTTATTTTTTCCTTTGTTAATCTGTCAGAAAAGAAGTTTAGAATAAATAAATATATAAATAATTAAGAATGAAAAGAAATCTATATTTTAAACTGTATTCGGACTTTGCAATTAATTAACATAAAATCAACTAACTGATCTACTGAATTTGATTTTAAAAAAAAACAATATGTATATATATATTTTTTTCTATATATATATATATATATATATAGAAAAAAGTAAGAATATTTAAAATGGAAATTGTGTCCTTAAGAACTTACAAATTAAAACATAAATTCTAGGCTTCATTAATTAATAAATTACAATTTTAACATTAATAGTGCGAAGTAATAAACTGTTTTTATCACACTCGTAAACCACCACACGTTAGGGTTTGAAAATTTATTTAAACAGAAAGGAAAAAAAAATTGTTTAGATTTTCTATTTCACTAAATGATTTAAATTTGGCATGAATAACTAATCGAAAGGAAAAAACCACATACCAAAACAATGCAGACAGTAAAGATTCCAGCTTAAACTCGGGTATATTTTAATTTGTCTTACTAATTAACTCTAACTTAATTACAATTCTATGATAATATTAAGCTCACACTGGTATATTAATTAGCACTACGGATGTAACCACTTCCTAACAAGTTGTATGACTAGTTCGCGACTGTATTACATAAGTAAGGTGACGACCGACAGTCAGTTAGCAGCCGTATCTGGTTGGTTGTAATTCCTCAAAATTACAACCAACCAGATACAGCTGCTACATACGCGTTTAAACAATACCATAATCATTTTTTTAAATTTATTATATATTTGTATTCTATTTTATAATACAACATATTTTTCATTTAGCATGTGACAGTCCACTTCATTGTTTTAACTTCTTTCTAGATTAACCTTATTCTGCTTGATATCTTACTATTTACAGAGCCTTATTTTTGTTTTCACAGTTAGTAATGTGCAGCCGAACAATCTAAACGCGGATAATAAACAACTATTGGCCGTATTTATTTTATTTTTGATCTCTTTTCATGATTGTTATGTGTAATTACTGTCAAACTATTTTAACATATCTATTTCTTGAAAAAGATGATTTTCTATGTATAAGCTTTCGAGTTTCTTCTGGTTCTTCCCTGTTGATGAATTCTTGATGGTTCTTTTAAATTTATCGACTCTGTTTTTATAACTTAATTTATGGTTGTAATTTAAACGTAATCAATTTAACCACTTAGTGCAAAAAAATCTTTCGTAAACTATTTTTACGATCTCTTGTAATTTGTTTTATGGTTCTAATATAGTACCTTGAATTGTTTCAGTACCAAGAAATAATTATTTATTTTATTTAATTAACATTCGACCAGTATAAAGAAAGAGATCCATCTTAATGTAGAATAAACATCTTTATTTTGTTTAGTTTATTTTACAAGAAAGGCGCAGTCTTAAACTAAATAATAAGGACCTCAAAAATAGTACATCACCCAGAAACAAAAATTAATTGTTGAAGTAACTTATGATATAAATAAAATAAAAATCAAATTCTATAGCAATTAAGGTAAATTATATATATATATATATATATATATATATACATTTTTGTAATATAATCACTGCCTTTCTAACAATGATAAAATTTATAAAACTAATTACAACACAGATTTTAACACTCCAATATTTTGTAGTTTTAAGAAAAAACATCTTTTTAAATCAAATTATTAAACTTCTCTTAGTGTCCGTGTACTACAAATAATGTGCTAACTTTCTCATATCTTCATTGTTTAAATATTGCAACAAATAGAAAAATTCATCTTTCACAAGACAAACACTTAATTTATCATCGTCAAATGAAAGAACGTTTTTCTTTATTTCAACATACTGTGGCATTTCATATATTTAATGAAGAAAGTCGTTATAAGAACTGCATCATTACCCAGTAACCCAAGAATTAAATTATAACGATCGGATTCAACTGTAATTCTAGGAGCAATATAATTTATTAACTTTCCCGTCATTCTTACGTTTTTAAGGACGAATTAATATAAATCTGATGTCATATTTTTTAACAACATACTCATATTTTACAAAATTGTTTTATCGAAGATATACAAATCGGAAACTGCAAACACCAAAAAGAGCTTGAAAAAAGTTGTTTACCTGCATTTTTCTGTAAGTGTAGGTTATATATTTCATGCATTATAAACGATTTCTTACAATATTCTATTAATATTGTAAAACCAAATGGGTTTTAATTAAATATATATTAGATTTTTCCAACTGTTAGTGACAAAGTTATAATAGCTCAAATTCAGGTACATCTTTAGTTAACTTATCCCTTACGTCAGCATAGTTACCGCTAAGAAATTAGGTTATAGATAGATTGAGGCATTTGTATAAAATTATCTATTTTCATTTTCTATTTGAATTTTATGAACCCTGGAACTGTATTGTGAATTCTTTTATAATGTAGCGGTGTTGTGGGGTCATAAATGGTACCACTCAGAAAAAGTTATCCAAAAAAATTTATTTTAGGTTTTACTTGTATTAACAAGATATAATATGACATCTTATAATTATAAAAAAAAACATAAAAAAAATCAAATTTATAAGTTAAATAAACTAATATAGAATAGTTATGAAATTCACTAAAATTACCTTCATGTCATTTTAGTGTTATTTTTTATATGTTAAATAATATTTACTTTATTTTACTTATAAAATAAGAAGTTCATAGCGTAACACGCCAGAAAAAAATTACTATTTTGCGGAAATAAATTCATTTTCACAAATCCTCTTCAGCACACTCGTTGCATATCATTGAGCGGCAAGTATGGAATACTGGACGGTCACAGTTGACACAGTATTGATTTGTTTTTTCTCAGAAGAACGAGGACAGATGGCAATCTTTTTCTTTTCGATACTTCATTTTTGCTGGATTTTGATAATGGAGTTTTCAAAATTCTTGATAATACAAATCTAAGTTCTCTTGGAAGTCGGCTGTTAATGGGTCTGTCGTGGAGATAGGGTTCTGTTATCTGCCTGGCCAGTGGTTTTAAAAAAATGAATCTACCAATATATTTATTATCCTTAAATGATGAGCATAAAATGTGGGAATTGTTGCCAGTATATTGAGAATGGTAAAAAAAAGTGCGTGTCTTTCTGCTAGTATTATAAGTGATACGTTTTTGGTCAACAGTAACCACTCCTCCTTCGGTGCTATTGTAATAGGAAATAATCTTTAGTTTTCCTGTTCCTCTATCTGATGTTTTAGTATAATGCATGCTTGACACCAAAATTACAGCTTCCCTTTCTTAGAAATGTAAGAAATCAGTGTACAGTATTCTGTAAAACCATATTCAGTTGAATCTACTTTACGTTTTCTATTAGGTTGAAATTCTGGAAGGATATCTTTTTTGTTTCTTCTAAGAGTTCGAACATAGGTTAGCTTTTGTTCTTTTAGTTGGGAAACCAATTCCACTAAGCTGAAATAATTATCAGAAGTAATATTCCGATTTGTATCTACAATTGGTTTTGCCAATCGTAAAATATATTGTGTTGGTTTTAATTTTTTTATTCTTCCGCACTTAATCCAACTCCATCCACTATCTTTACCGGTATACAAATAAGCATTTAGAAAATAATTTGTGTGTGCGTCTCATAAAATCATAAGTTTGAGTCCGTATTTTTTAGGTTTACTAGCCATGTAGATCTTGAATCTGCAGCGGCCACGAAAACCAACAAGCAAGCATGAGGACCTCTGTTATGGCATAACATAGGTCCTCATATCTATGTTATTCTATAACATAACATATTATGAGAACTTTCAACCATTTTCTGAAAGATTCATCATATCGCTGCAGCGGTATCAGTTTTTTCCTTTCATTTGGGATGGTACTTTTTTCAAATCTTATGCAACAAATCAAAATCAAGGCCCTTTTTGACTGATAATGTGGCTCAAAAAAGTCCCTTCTCGTGCCATCTATAGCAAACATTGACTCAAATTTTCATTATTTGACTTAAAAACTGTCTCATAATAAAGAAAAGCAAGAATTGCTCGCAATTCTGTTATGTTGGTGTCCCTGAGTTCTGTGCGTGTTTGGTTTGAATATCGCAATCTACAAGAAGCAATATTTTTAAAAATAAACAATAAAAATGTAGTAGTAATAACAATAATAATAATAATGATAACAATAATAATCATCCCTCTTCTTGGTTGTGGAGCCGGGTTGGCCCTTGGCAGGGATTGTCCCACGGGTATCGGAGCTCTTACTGCTACGTGCGAGCCCTAGGATGTCGGTATCATGGGTCAGGCAATACCTGACTCCCCGGTCTGGGTTAAATTTGTTTGAGGCGGCGGACTGGGGGAACCCAGGATCTATGATCCGGGACACACCCAACCGTCTCTCCGCTTCCATCTTTTGACATATCGATTGGCGTTACCACGGGATAACGAATACCTTTCATCCACATCTTCCGTGGCAGAAGGCCCTTGTTCCGTGTAAAAACCCTTGTTCTGGAAAGCCTCCGTCTTTGCGGGCAAAGAGAAGGAAGAGCGTCGAATTTAATGATAAAGAAAAGTATATGGAAATCGAGAAGACGGATCGAACCAAGTCTCGACTGTCAAATCAAAGCTGTAATACCAAAATATTTGGTAATTAAGAACAAGACAAGACCTTTCGTGATAGCCCGACACATCACGGAAGCTGCTGGTGGACCGGTAAAGGATGTAAGGGAGACTGCAGTCTATCCAGAGAAGATATTTTAAAACGGGAGAAGAAAACACCAGCTGTTAACCAAAAGAGTTCGTTTTGTTTGAGGAATGAACCTTTGAAGAAAACGAACAGTGAATGCAGGAAAGAGAAGAAGCCTGAATTAAAAGTAGAAAGCTCCGAAATACCCGTTCAAGGTGTGACAAGATAGAGATGAAAATCCTAGAAAAAGATTTTTTTTTTTTTGTCTTCAGTCATTTGACTGGTTTGATGCAGCTCTCCAAGAATCCCTTTCTAGTGCTAGTCGTTTCATTTCAGTATACCCTCTACATCCTACATCCCTAACAATTTGTTTTACATATTCCAAACGTGGCCTGCCTACACAATTTTTTCCTTCTACCTGTCCTTCCAATATTAAAGCGACTATTCCAGGATGCCTTAGTATGTGGCCTATAAGTCTGTCTTTTCTTTTAACTATATTTTTCCAAATGCTTCTTTCTTCATCAATTTGCCACAACATCTTTTCATTTGTCACTTTATCCACCCATCTGATTTCTAACATTCTCCTACAGCACCACATTTCAAAAGCTTCTAACCTTTTCTTCTCAGATATTCCGATTGTCCAAGTTTCACTTCCATATAAAGCGACACTCCAAACATATACTTTCAAAAATCTTTTCCTGACATGTAAATTAATTTTTGATGTAAACAAATTATATTTCTTACTGAAGGCTCATTTTGCTTATGCTATTCAGCATTTTATATCGCTCCTGCTTTGTCCATCTTTAGTAATTCTACTTCCCAAATAACAAAATTCTTCTACCTCCATAATCTTTTCTCCTCCTATTTTCACATTCAGTGGTCCATCTTTGTTATTTCTACTACATTTCATTACTTTTGTTTTGTTCTTGTTTATTTTCATGCGATAATTCTTGCGTAGGACTTCATCTATGCCGTTCATTGTTTCTTCTAAATCCTTTTTACTCTCGGCTAGAATTACTATATCATCAGCAAATCGTAGCATCTTTATCTTTTCACCTTGTACTGTTATTCCGAATCTAAATTGTTCTTTAACATCATTAACTGCTAGTTCCATGTAAAGATTAAAAAGTAACGGAGATAGGGAACATCCTTGTCGGACTCCCTTTCTTATTACGGCTTCTTTCTTATGTTCTTCAATTATTACTGTTGCTGTTTGGTTCCTGTACATGTTAGCAATTATTCTTCTATCTCTGTATTTGAACCCTAATTTTTTTAAAATGCTGAACATTTTATTCCAGTCTACGTTATCGAATGCCTTTTCTAGGTCTATAAACGCCAAATATGTTGGTTTGTTTTTCTTTAATCTTCCTTCTACTATTAATCTGAGGCCTAAAATTGCTTCTCTTGCCCCTATACTTTTCCTGAAACCAAATTGGTCTTCTCCTAACACTTCTTCCACTCTCCTCTCAATTCTTCTGTATAGAATTCTAGTTAAGATTTTTGATGCATGACTAGTTAAACTAATTGTTCTGTATTCTTCACATTTATCTGCCCCTGCTTTCTTGGTATCATGACTATAACACTTTTTTTGAAGTCTGACGGAAATTCCCCTTTTTCATAAATATTACACACCAGTTTGTATAATCTATCAATCGCTTCCTCACCTGCACTGCGCAGTAATTCTACAGGTATTCCGTCTATTCCAGGAGCCTTTCTGCCATTTAAATCTTTTAATGCTCTCTTAAATTCAGATCTCAGTATTGTTTCTCCCATTTCATCCTCCTCAACTTCCTCTTCTTCCTCTATAACACCATTTTCTAATTCATTTCCTCTGTATAACTCTTCAATATATTCCACCCATCTATCGACTTTACCTTTCGTATTATATATTGGTTAACACCAATCTTTGTTTAACACATTATTAGATTTTAATTTATGTACCACAAAATTTTCCTTAACTTTCCTGTATGCTCCGTCTATTTTACCAATGTTCATTTCTCTTTCCACTTCTGAACACTTTTCTTTAATCCACTCTTCTTTCGCCAGTTTGCACTTCCTGTTTATAGCATTTCTTAATTGCCGATAGTTCCTTTTACTTTCTTCATCACTAGCATTCTTATATTTTCTACGTTCATCCATCAGCTGCAATATATCGTCTGAAACCCAAGGTTTTCTACCAGTTCTCTTTATTCTGCCTAAGTTTGCTTCTGCTGATTTAAGAATTTCCTTTTTAACATTCTCCCATTCTTCTTCTACATTTTCTACCTTATCTTTTTTACTCAGACCTCTTGCGATGTCCTCCTCAAAAATCTTCTTTACCTCCTCTTCCTCAAGCTTCTCTAAATTCCACCGATTCATCTGACACCTTTTCTTCAGGTTTTTAAACCCCAATCTACATTTCATTATCACCAAATTATGGTTGCTATCAATGTCTGCTCCAGGGTAAGTTTTACAGTCAACGAGTTGATTTCTAAATCTTTGCTTAACCATGATATAATCTATCTGATACCTTGCAGTATCGCCTGGCTTTTTCCAAGTGTATATTCTTCTAATATGATTTTTAAATTGGGTGTTTGCAATTACTAAATTATACTTCGTGCAAAACTCTATAAGTCGATCCCCTCTTTCATTCCTTTTGCCCAGCCCGTATTCACCCACTATATTTCCTTCCTTGCCTTTTCCAATGCTTGCATTCCAATCTCCAACTATTATTAAATTTTCATCTCCTTTTACGTGTTTAATTGCTTCATCAATCTCTTCGTATACACACTCTACCTCATCATCATCATGGGCGCTTGTAGGCATATAGACGTTTACAATCGTTGTCGGTTTAGGTTTTGATTTTATCCTTATTACAATGATTCTATCGCTATGCGTTTTGAAATACTCTACTCTCTGCCCTATCTTCTTGTTCGTTATGAAACCTACTCCTGCCTGCCCATTATTTGAAGCTGAGTTAATTATTCTATAATCATCTGACCAAAAGTCGCCTTCCTCTTCCCACCGAACCTCACTAATTCCTACTACATCCACATTTATCCTATCCATTTCCCTTTTTAAATTTTCTAGCCTACCAACCTTTTTTAAACTTCTAACATTCCACGCTCCGACTCGTAGAATGTTTTTTTTTTAATTTTCTGGTGACCCCTTCCTTAGTAGTCCCCACCCGGAGATCCGAAGGTAAACTATTTGAAAATGCAGAGAGCAACATTTTCTTGGAAAAAAAGCAGCTGTAGTTTTCCATTGCTTTCAGCTGCGCAGTACTCAGAGGACTGAGTGATGTTATGTTGATATGGCCGTTTAAATCATTCTGACTCACGCCCCTAACAACTACTGAAAGAGCTGCTGCCCTCTTTCAGGAATCATTCCTTAGTCTGGCTCTCAACAGATACCTCTCCGATATGGTTGCACCTTCGGTCCAGCTACTCTGTATCCCTGAGCACTCAAGCCCCCTCACCCACAGCAAGGTCTCATGATTTATAGAGGAGGATTTATAAAAGCTTTATAAAGAGCAAAATTAGAACCCCAAAATTCACGGACGCCTTTAGTAGAGAGGGCGAGGACTATGGAAGTGCCACAAGTTTTATCGGTGAATGCATCCAGTTTGGACTGTGATGTACTACTAGTCACCACACCACAGAAGCCGGTGTCGTCTGATGCCGGTAGTAGGAGATTCTCCGCGATTTCCACCGGAGGAACTGAAGGATCGATCTTGGATGCATCAGCATTTCACATTGAGGCCTTCAGAAAGATGAAGAAGAGAAACAAGAAAGAATGGCCTAAGGGAAAACCAAGGCGATAGGCATTAAGATGAAGCTCGTTTTATATTCCTAGACAAATTTAACGAATTGATTATTGTAATTTCTTCGTGACATTATTTTTAATTTTTTGTTAATACGATAATCTGAGAAGTATTTCTTGATGTTTCTATTATAAGTGTTCTGTGTAATGTTAAATGGTAAGGACCCTTTACACCTTTGTCATATTGTGTTTAATAGACTTTTCAATGTGCGGTTTATTTTCATCACAGAAACGTTTTGTTTTGACAGTTTTGACCTAATTTCGTAAAAAATGCTAGTTGGATTTTAAAATAACAAGGGCTCTTACACCCTTGTTATGTTGTGTTTCCGGGGTTTTAATAATGATTGAAAAGTCTATCTCTAGATACTCCTGTTGACAAGACTAATCCTTGACTGTGTCACCTGTGCTCTGTTTTTTTGGGGAGGAAAAGATTTTCTTTTTCTTTTGAGGTGGAAGGAACTAATTACCAAAGTAATCGATGCTCCTAAAACCTTAAAAAAAAATAAAAATAATAATAATAATAGTCACCTGCTCTTGGAAAATTTAATAATATTACAAACATTTTTCAAGATTTTTTGAAAACTTGCTTTATACTTTTTAGTCGTACTTTAATCATACATTATAATTTATTATCATACATTGCATGCGTTTAATTAATTAGTAGGTTAATTTGGATTCCAAAAGATAACATCATATACTGAAATTTCTAATATATTTATAAAATATCAAACAAATTTTCAATCAAACATTTACTGTACAAAGTAACGAAATAGTGAAGTTTTTATATTGGAGTTGTGTTTAGTTTTACACTGCTAGCCGTGTAAGCATACGTGTGGTGGTATGCTCACGTAGAATACCATTCCGTAAGGCCTGTATGCGGCCTTACGTGTGAGACGTAAGCATACATACGTGTTCCTCCACGGCTTTTACACGTGTACACTTTTATACTTGTATGTAACTGTTCTAAATTTCATCAATAGGCAATGTCAGAAAGTATGTTTTAACATACTTTATAATTATAATTTATAATATTTATTGATAATTTGATATTTATTGATAATTTATATATTTATTATGATGGCAATTTATTGTTACACCTGCACCCCTAATTTATCCCCGTACGGGGAGATGTTTGCAGAAGTAATGTTGGAGTACTGTATTATCACCCGATCTTAGTAACTGTGCAAAATTTCATCAATAGGCAAATTCAGGAAGTATGTCAAATTAAGGAAGCAAAATTTGAAGACAAACATAAAAAAAACATTGTGAGTTAAAGAAAAGCAAGTAAAGCATTATTCCAAGCAAAAGCATTTAACATCATATCGATTAACTTTTCGTAATAGCTAAATTATCACCTCAAACTTGAATACATAATGTCAAATGTTACAAACGAGAGGTTATCTTTGAATTAAAGACCGTTTCATTGTAAAAAAAAATATTCTGAAAACTTTATAAATATTTTTTTTATTTCTCTTAATCCGCATACCTTATACTACTTCTCTGTATAATCGCCGCATGAATTATGGCATTTATCATAGCGATAAACCAGCTTCAACATATCTTCGTCGTATTCTTCTGTCGCCACTCCATTTACCCACTGATTAACAGCATTTTAAGTTCGTCGTCACCAGCGAATTGCTTACCACTCAAAAATTGTTTCAATTTCCCAAAGAAATGGTAAAATCAGAAGGAGCTAAGTCCGGACTATATGTTGGGTGATCATAAATTTCCCATCCAAATGTTCTCAGTAAATAATGTGTCGGATCTGCAACATGATGTGGACGAGCATTATCGTGCAGCAGGACGACGGTCAGCCGCCCACGTCTCCGATTTTGAATGGCGCGCCATAACTTACGTAGAATTTCGCAGTAGGCTTCTGCATTTATAGTCGTTCAACGTGTCATGAAATCAATCAGCAGTATGCCAAACCGATCCCAAACGTCTGCGGCCTTCAGTTTGTGTCCATATGGCTGTGGTTGACCTTTGTTGGTGACTGAGGATGACGCCATTCACTTGACTGCCGTTTTATCTCTGGCGTGTAATACGAAATCCATGTTTCATCGCCAATTAAATTAAGGAGCTCATCATCTTTTTCTGTGTAGCGCATCAAAAATTCCAAAGCAGATCCCATTAGGATTTTTTTGTGACATTCCGTTAAGACGTGCGGCACCCAACGTGCACAAACCTTTCTGAAACCTAAATGGCCATGAACAATGCCACCAATAACAGCTCTTGAAACATCAGGAAAAGGAAGGGCCGAGTCGGAAATCGTTGAGCGACAATCTTTTCTGATTTCATCGTCGTCGGGTTTCAACAAGTCCTCTGTGATTATCGAGGGCCTCCCCAAACGTTCTTCATTATGCACATTAATTCTGTTTTTTTCTAAGCTTTCACACCATTTTAGAAATTTCTTTCATTCATTACATTATCACTGTGCACAGCAACCAAATGTCTATGAATTTCAGCCGGCTTAATATTTGATGGTTTAAAAAAGATATGACTCCACGTATTTCACAGTCGGCGGCAACATCAATTTTCCTATTCATTTTATATCGTAATAACTCGCCCGTAATCAAAGATACCACAATGCGACAACTTACAGACAACAATGCAATGTGTTAATTACTGGCGCGGCCATGAACAACACATTTTCGCCAACGTTAACGAGAGAAATTTCCCAGCGGTCTTTACTTTAGTGGTATCCCTCGTAGATATTAGTTAATCTATAAATTCATTGAGCATGTTTGATATTAAAAGAAGGAATGAGACGGTATTTTATGATTATAACTATTGTTTTCCAATTAAATATACCTACTAAATTCGGTTTTAAGCAGTGGCCTCTGACTTGCTTTAAACGTCAACCTATAATGAGGAACGTTCTTCTAAATACTAATTTTTTTAAATTGTTTTTCAAAATGTTTAGGCTCCCTAAGAAAGAATTCTCTTATCTTTTTTGCAAATAAAATTTACCGTAAAATTATGCGTTAAAATATGATTTATGAAATTTTCAATTTCAGAAAAGTCTCTAGCCTGAGCCAGATTCAAACTCCGAACCTTATTGATGAAAGATCTTCTCTAATTAAGTAACTGGAAAATGGATTTCTAAAAAATATCTGGAAAAAATGGATCTCTAATGAAAAAAAAAATCCATTAGCTTAATGAAAAAATTCATCATTATATTTATGCTCCTATACTAAATCAATTAAATCATCGAGCTGAGCCTTAGAAAAGTTGTTCGTTTAATAAAAATTTCACCCAAAAACACCTACCCGGATAAATCAACCATCAGTTTTATTTTTATTCTCTCAGCTCGTGTATAGAATGAATGAGAACTTATAACTTTTGCTCATTTTTCATGTAAGTTTTAATGAACGATTTTGATGGTGATTACCTTTTAAAACAGAATAACTGCTTCATTATAATTTTGTTTAAAAACTCAACATATTAATTCCTTTGTAATATCCTAATACTCCATCCTATAAAATATGTTATTTTTTAAAATAAAAATAATAATAAAAAATTATTTCTAATCAGTAAATTATGTTATAAAAACTTACTAGAAGTAACCGTTTATAAATTTATAATTTTTTAACGATTATTACTGGGGTAAAAATATTACATTTTACGTGTAGTATGATTCATTTAGTTGATAGGATCGTTTAATATCATTTAAAAGGGAATGTCTTGAATATGTAATTCGTTATAGACGATCTAAGTCCATTATTTTCTGTCGGTTACGCAAAGCAGCATTGGTTTTTTAAGGGGGGATTCGTTGGGAGGTAATGGGTGGGGGTTTTTGGGATTGTACTAGAGGTCCGAGTGGTGCTTCCAATCGATACAGAATAGTAACTCTTATCCACCCTCTCTTTTCTGCCACACTATACAACTAAGTGCCTGTCGTTTTCCCAACACATAAAAGTCACACGTTCCGAAAAGTCATTCCCCGTACTCTTTTAGAGAAGTACAATTTATACTGCGTAACTGTTTCTAGCGAACGATTGTCAATAAAAGAAAAACTGTTTTATATGATAAAGTATCTTCGTATCAGACATAGCAGTTTAAGCAATCATATGTGTTTCAATAGCTTGAGATTTTTATTCTAAGGAAAACAAATATAACAAAATAACTCTCTCTTTTCAATTTGGTTTTCCTTTTTCTTTCACTATGTATAAGCGCTATTTTATTAAACGTAGATATTTATGATTATATTTCAAATGATACCGATGTAATTAAATTTTTATATTATGTAATAATAATTATAAAACTATAATAATTCTGTAAATAATAATTTAACGGTCCAGATGCCTAAAAACATTACTGCATGACTTATTTTGTAGTGGTGGATAGCAATTGATTTAAAATGACATGATACTATTGATTTGAATAATTTTTGTTATTCTCCCTTATTTTTTTTAATTTTCTGTATGGGCTCTCATTTACATTCCACATTACAATAAAACAGTGGCTGGAGAAATATAATGAGAATATCATTACGTAAAGATATGTAATAATCATATGTTATGATATGTAATCTGTATTATATAATGATATGTCATTAGGGTTATTTAAAAAGGAGGATATTTTAAATATTTACTTGTAATAAACGACAATAGATAAAGACACATATGATACATCACTGAATAGAGGAAAGTTTAAAGGTTTATTTTACGCATTCAACTTGACCACCATTTGTCTTATGCGACAAACGTCGAATCGGTAGGCCATTTCTTCCCTTACACGAATTAACTGGTCCCTGATTATTGAATTCACTGCAGTAACAATTCAATTTCGCAGATCTTTAGGAGTAACAGGCATAGGTGGTGCATACAAGCTGTCTTTTACGTACACTCATAAACAGATGAAGAAATTTCTAAGATTTACTTCGTTTAAATCTTACTAATTATTAATTTTTGAGTTTCTTTTTTTTGGAGGAATTATTGTTTATCACAATTTTTGAATTAAATTTTATGTTAATTGGTGATGGTTTTGAAAATTAATAATTATCCTTTTTAATTAATAATTAAATAAAAATAATCATTTCAACGCGTAATAATAAATTTTGAAAAGAATATACTTTTAAAGTAACAGCAGTACAATGGAACCAAGCCGAAAAAGAACAGGATTTAATCAGCGACATTCATAAGTAATCTTTAATTTGTCATACAACTATGATAACTTCAGATTATTTAAAATAAATAGAAAATTAATACGTATTGAACAAATATTGTTTTGTTTTTATTTTTTTTAAATATTAATGCATAGGCAACATATAGATATCAGTAGCTTGTCGTGTGGTAGAAAAAATATATATATACATATATATACAGAGAGAGAGAGAGAGAGGGGCTAAACTTTAAGATGAAAGTATAATTATTTGCGTGTAAATATCATATCAAAACGAAGTAATTGTCTTCCTTAGTACAATGGATTGAGCAGTGTAATGAACATCATAATGTTTTACAGGCACTTCCACCAATAAATTTTCCTTCATTAGACTGTTTCTCATTACTTCTAGCACTGCAAATGATTGTTCTCTTCTTATAGTAATCGAAGGTTTTTGATGGTATATTAATTGTCAAGGTTTAGAAAGCTAGATTGACGCACAAGATGAGGATGGATAGCTGGATCTGCACTGGGTTCTTGTCACCTACAAGGTCCTGTCGTGGAAAATTATCCTTTTCACCATTATTAGCTGTGCCGACAACATTTCAAACACCACAAGTAGAACTACTGTGCTTACAGGTCTAACGTGTTTACGCTTTCTAAAATTCAAAGAGTTATAGATATTTAGATTATTAACAGATTTAAAATATATTATAGGCGTATGAACACTTTACGCATGCTCCTACAAATAAATGAGAATATTATGTACGGTACATATATTAAGTTACTTTTATAATCTAAACAGTATAATTCTGTAATTTATTTAGGTCGTTCTAGAACATTTAGAAGAGAAAATTAAAAATGAAATTAAATTGAAAATACATTAAAGAGAAAGATTTATATAAAACAAGAGAGCATATATAGATGTTGATAACGATGTTACGGAAACCGGGTAGAACAAAAAAATAAATAAATAAAAAATACTAACTTATTTAAAACAAGGTTGTAAAACTGCACGCAATCATTTAAAAGAATTAAAACGTTACATGTTAGATTTAGAGGATGGGAGAGGGTTGTGTTAGTTTAGTACTGAAGGCCATAACGCGTTTAACAGAAGTGGAGGATGCCGCTTGTCTAATCGCGTTATGACATTCAAAAACCGAGATTTCGTTTTATGATTTGAAATGAATCAAGGGTCCGGTGCGGTTATTAGTTAAAATTAGAGGGGGCTGTTCGTTCTCCCTGCACGGGAAATGAGCTGTAAGAGGATGTTTGTCCCGCAATTAGAACCTGGCTTCGCCTAATCGAATGATACTGGTTAGTTAACTCCAGCTCGGCTCTCGACTCTCGCTCCTGCTCTGTGTTTTATGCTCAGATTGCATTAAGACACCGTACATCCCCCCTCTCTTCTTCTCTTCTACCGATGTCTCCCTATTCTATTTCCCCTCCATACCCCTACTCTTATACACTGAATAAACAACCGACTTTTATCGTACAAAATTGGTGTTCATTTATGATAATTTCGTCACGTGTCATTTTTATCAAATTAAAAACATATCAATTCTGGCCGTAAAGTTTTTCAGACGATGAACTTTTACTAAATCTTCTTTGTTTTTAAACCGCATTATTATAAATAAAAATTTTTATAACAAAAGAAAAAAGTCTGGTAAACCACGTATTACAAAATTCTGCTTATTATAATATTTATTTTAAAAATTAACGTAATATACATATTTATGAGAAAGTGTTATTTTAGTATGTAGATTTACACAAAATAATATTATTAAAAAATGTATATACCTTACCTAGTACTTTCTTGTTTTAACTGTTGTATTTTTCTGATAAGTAAAACAATTTAATTTAAATTTTAGTTGCAAAATTATATCCTAAAAGATGATCGATAGGTTTAATAGGTGGGAAGAATTAATAAGTAAAGGTATAAAGTACCTTGATTAATTTTAAAGCAAGGTACTTTATACCTAACAATTATTTATTTATTTATTAGATTTAATAATAATACAAACCTCAGAACTTATTTTCTAGGAAAAAGCGAAACCAGCCTGTTTCATAGGGAGATGAAGGCTGATACTAGACACACATCGATCTCTCTGGCAACAGACCTCAATTTCTTGAACAACATGCCCTCTGATGAAAACAAGATTAATATGTGGCACGATAAAATACTCTATAGTATTTATGGCGTCATGAACCATGCCACATAATTAATTCTTTTGAACGGCTAGGTTATACCAAGTATTTTGATGAAGGACTTAGTATTTGCAATCCAGGACAAGGTTATCGTTGCTTGCCGCTACAGGAAGAATATCGTAGGATACCAGAATCTTATAACGCACTTGTACCAACTTTGTATATGACAAGCGAATCCATTTAACACGTATTACCTCGTGTTAGGTCCTAGCTTCGGGGGAATGTATCTCTCGACATAACGATGTATTTAGACTCCTCCACCGAAGGACTTTGATGAAATGCGGTCTTCTTGATGCCTCCATCCCCTATATTCCATATTCCCTGTTAGGAGTGTTTAAGTTATTGCACCTTTTCAAGGTAATGTATGATCGAACTATTCTGACAAAATTACCCGTTGTACAAATCAGGTCGCTTATTATCATTAAGGATAAATAGCAGAAGACGATCGTTATTATCAACGTAACCGTTCCATCGATCACTAACATCAAAACTAAATATAATGAAAGTTGAGAAGATAACAGATTTTATGGATCGGCTCATGGAAATCTTACGGACAGAAAACGGTGAAGATAGTCTCGGTGATTCTGGGTGCCACTGGAGAGATTTCATATACGATGCGGAAATCACTGGAAACAGTAGGAGGAGTAAAAAATACCTTCAAATGCAGAAAGCCGCACTGCTTTACACTTATCACATAGTAAGATACTTCACAGATAATTACGACGATGAGAGACAAGACATGATGTAATTTGTGTACTGACATTAATTTTTCTGCATGAAATTTTGTGTATATATTTATTTGATTGTGTAAATATTTATATATTTATTTTGAAATAATAATTACAATAAGAATACTGCAGCCTTATCAAACAGATCGGCACAGTTTTTATCAAAGGCTATTGTTTTAACAATAGTTAATAATAATAATTTTATCAAAATCGTTTGATAATACACCTACAAAAATTAAGTAAAAAAAAATTATTGGCTTCACTGTTACAATATAAAAAAATAACTCGACTTTGGCAGTTGCACATCCTAAAGAGAAATCAAATATTTGTTTATATTTATCCCATTCAGAGATTATTTTGTAAGAGAAAAATAAAATGAATGTCGTTAGGTTTTTACGGATTAATGAAACAGAAAATCGAATGGGTTACCATTCGTTTGAGTTAAAATTTATAACATTAATAACATGCAAATTTTGAAAACATGTAATTTTTGAGATCACGTTTTTTGTTCCTAAATTATTTTTTATTAAAAAGTAGATGACTTTTAGATTAAAAGTTTTGATTACAATTTTTTTAAAGGGGTCACCTTTAAATTTCTATCCTCCATAGGTCATATGGAGGATAGAAATTCACGTGGGCGCACGCGGATGCGGATTTTGGAGAAAAATTAAAAAGAATACTTTAATAAAAAATAAATAAACAAATGAATAATAATAGTTGAAAAATATTACTAAAATAAATTCAGAAAGAACTTCTCCAGTAAAGAGAAATAATTTAAATATTTTTTTCTTTACATTCGGTTCAACAATTTATTAATACTTATCGTTATTTCTATATTTAAAGGTTTTTTTTCCTGTTAAGAATGAAATTATCGTTTAGTGTTACTGTTTATAGAAAAATTTGTGAAGTAAAATAGCAATAGAGTATGGTTTTATTTATGCCTGAAAAAACCTAAGAGTCTTGGCAAGACACAACTTCTCCACTACTCCCTTTCACTATCAATAAATATGACTCCTTTCAACCCCTTCACTGTATTCACCACTTTTACTTCCTTACTGCTTCTACATATACTTTCCCTCTATGGTCTTTATTTCCATTTCTTCTATGTTAACTCGTTATTTCTCCGTTTGAACATATCTGTGCTGTGTAGTGTGTAAGTTTTAACCTCGTATTTGTAATATTGTTTCAGCAGTAGGCTAATCGGCACGCCACTATTTGTTGTAAAAACCCATAGTATCTACGAGTTAAAGCGGTAGAGAATAAGCGTGAATCATAACTTCTGGACGTTAGCCAACAGCAGGAACCAGGAATAGGAAAAGAGAAGCTCTGAAGGCAGAAGCGTGCTTTCCAAGGCCCCAATACATAGCAACGGTCACTCCAATCGGATTACATCTGCAAATTAGATTTACTTTCTCCCTCATATGTAGCCAGTTACTATTTTATCACCGTATTACCACATATATATCTTCAACGGAAGGAGAAAAAACCATTTTAGGTAGGGGATTTGGGAAAAAATAAATAAACATTTTTTTAGTATTACGCTGTAAATTACGATGTAAACTTATTTTGGCAGCCACACTTCGAGAAATATATTAGAAATATCATATTATTACTACAAACATAGACTTTTAATTTGAATATTTTGCTTGACCAATCATTAAAATCTTTAATCGATTTAAAAAAATCTACATTAAAACATACGAGATTTTGTAGAAAGAAACGGGGTTTTATTTTAATCAAAACCTGGGGTTTAATTAATACAAATAATTTTCTATAAAAAAAAAAACATTTTTACTGAAATTTTAAGTATCTATTTCTTTTATTAAAATTTTTATTTACATTTTTGCAATACATAATCTTTTTTTTTAGATACATTAAAATTAAATTAATAATTTTAACGTAATATTTTGTTAATTAAGACCACTAGACATAATGTAAAACTTTATCTGGGGAGAAAGGAAAGAAACTGACAAGATTTTTCTAATCTAAGTTCAGACAAAATTCGTGAATACAAACTAGAGATAGTTTAGTCAATAGTTTTATATATCGTAAAGAGAATACTCTAGAGTATACGGACAATTTTAGAAAATATTTTTTAGAAGTTAATGAACCCCGAAAATGTTTTCTTTAGTAGTTATTAAAAAAAGAGTATTTTTCTACTCATAAAAAGGTGTTCAGTTTTCGAAATACTTTAAAAACAGATGTATTCTAACCAAGTAACACAGCTTATCTGGCTCAACGGAAGTATCATTCCAAGTAACTAATTTATACTAATAGATTTTATGAAGTTTTCACTTTATTTATGTAAATAATTAATGAAAAAAACATTCATTTTTTATTTTTTAAACATTAATGTTTAAACACATAAATTTAAAAAAATTTAGTGTAAACCAAAATTACAAATTTTAAATATAAACGAATCTTTATAACGGATGATGTCGGTAGTGAAGTGTATTTTATTATATAGAGTTTTTAACGACCTCTTTGTAAAAAAAAGGTATACACAGTATTAATTTCGATATTTTTTTTTTGCAAAAATTACTCTTTTCTTTGAATTTAACTGATTAAAAATGATAAAATACAGTTACAGTGCAATTAATTATGTGTAATAATGACTCTATTATTATAAAGGAAATTCATTAGCTAATTATCTATATTTTGTGACATGGTTTTTGTGGAGATATGACTTTTACACGTCTAAAGTGCAAGTGAAACCTTAGGTTTATGCTCACTAACTGTGTGTGTGTGTTTGTGTGTGTTTGTGTGTGTGTGTGTGTGTGTGTGTGTGTGTGTGTGTGTGTGTGTGGGTGTGTGTTGTGTATGTATGTGTGTGTGTGTGTGTGTGGGGAGGGAGCGAAAAAAAATACATTGTAGCAATTAATTCTGACGTTATTTATATTATTTATTTAAAATTGATTGTTGTATTATGAAGTGGAAAAATGGCTTAGTAGAAGTTTTATTTGTTAGTCTCCAAAATATACCTGATGTTTGAGATTGAAAAAAGTATTTTTTTTCAGTTTTATAAAAATTTCCTACATATAGTCAAATTATATGATTAGTTTAATATTCAGAGTTACCCTGCAGTAAACAAAATAAAAAAAATAATAGAAGCAAAAAGGAAATAAAAAGCTTTATCAGTGAAGCGAAAATATTAATAAAAATGTCTCTTTACTACTATGGTAATCAGCTAGAAAACAAGAATAAATTATTGGAACCGTATGTCTGATTTGTTGGATAAGTGATAAAGAAAAACAGAGACGTTTTGTTTATTTGAACATTGCTGCTGTAGAAAAATAATAAAGAATAATTAAGACAGGCTTAAGAACGAAGTACGGCAGATGATAAAATAAGTGATAATTCCTGAGCAGTATAAAAACAAAGAACAAAAACCAAATAATCCTTTGGTAAAAGGTTTTCCTTCACCAAATGATACTATTAGAATGAGATATAAATGAAGATGGTTTATTTACATTAAAGTGTTGAGTCCTTGTTAAAAGGATATTTTGAGATGTGGATTCAGTGTAACTCTGTGTATCAAAAGTTGATATATGGAGTACGAAGTATGACAAACTTCACATTTAAGAGAAAGGTGGTAGGGAAGAGGTGGTTTTGAGAAAGAACATACTCCAAATAAAATACAAACAATTGACATAGAAAACGAATCGTAGTCATACATAGTATGTATAAAGTTCAATAAGAAATACCGTTAAACGCAAAAAGTATATATGTTGAAATGATTAGAAAAAAGGAAAATAGAGCCTTAGAGAAAACTACTGGAGACAATTCACTCATGAACCCATTTACTTCTCCATTTATTCTTCATTCTTTCTCCATTCATTCGTTCTTTATTCTTTCTCCATTTATATTTATTTTTCCATTTTTTTAGGGATGTTTTCTGTTATCTTTAGAACAGTAAAAATTTATAAAAATTTAATTTTCTACCTTTATCCGTTTAAAAATTACATTGACCAACAATGATTTTGTTAAATGAGAGTGAATAACTGACTCTTATAATTTTTCATGCTGATTTCAACTATGAAACCAGAATTCTTCTATCAGGCTTAATTTTTTTTATAACTACCATTCTTATTTTCAGATAATATCATGCATGGACTCCATAAGCATAGCATTTTGTGAACGTATTTTACTACATTACTTATCAACTAAATAGCTTTTATTTATTTATTACAGTCCCGTAATTGTCACATTGATTTGTTAGCAGTTAGTCATCACGTTTATTATTTGCACATGTATTAAAATGATCAAGAATATGACTCATTCTTCCTATTTTCATCTTACTATAAACGTATTATCCACTCATTAATTATTTCTGTCGTTATTGTGTTTACTTATAAACTATAGTGCAGACAAAAGAAATTTTTAATTTTCATTCATGTGCGAGTTCTCGTGTGTATAACGTTCAGTTTTGTAGCTGGCTTTCGTATTTGCGGGTATATGTTGTTCAGCAAAATGAGTGTATGTTTACTAAATTAGTGTGTTTATAAAGTGCTTCTTTTAAAACAATATTAGTTATTGTAATGTATTAACAATGCCTCGCAGTTACATTACAATTTCTGCTACATCTGTGGTGAGGTAACGTTGAAGTCTCAATAAAGAAATATAACTCTACTGATAAAAAGTCATATGAACTGTATTTTGTATGTAAATTAGGTGAACAGGACAAATTTTGGGTTCCTCATATTAGCTGTGCTTCTTGTGTAGCATTGTTGACTGGTTGACTCAAGCAGAAATGCTGGTATCAAGACTAAAAGGATGGCATCTTTTACAACCAAACACTAAAAGCAGCACTTTTTGTGACAGACAGTCAGAATTTGAACATTTCTTTTCTCAGTACGAAAACTTAGTATTCTGCAATGATGTGGACTCTTTACTGGAAGCTTTGGAACATATATTTATGCTCCATCCTGACGAATGGCGACTTTTTATTGACTCGTCAAAGCTTAGTTTGAAAGCTGTTCTATTTCACATTGGAAATAAATATCCGTCAATACCATTATCATACGCTTTTCATAAGAAGGAGTCTTATGAAACTTTTATTGAGCAAGATCCAATATGAAAAATATATTTGGCATATTTGTGGAGATCTGAAAGTAATAGCGCTTTTAGTTGTACGGAAACTTGGATACCTTAAGTTCTGTTGCTTTTTGTTTGAATCTGATAGCAGGGATAGGAAAAACCGTTACACAAAAGAGCAGTGGCCAAAGAGATAAGCACTGACTTTAGGAGTGAAGAATGTTGTTAGTCAGGCATTAGTAAAGCAAGAAAAGTTTATCTTCTGCCACTACACACTAAGAAGCTAAATTTATTCAAAAATCTTGTTAAAGCAGTGGATCGTAATGGTGCAGGGTTTCAGTTTCTAAAAAACAAATTCCATAATATAAGTGGTACTAAAATAAAGGAAGATATAATTGTTGGACCACAAATAAGAAAACTAATGAGTGATGCGGCGTTTGAAGAGTGTTTGAATGAGTAGTGAGTTTGCTGCATGGAAATCATTTCAAAATGTAATAAACGACTTCCTTGGAAATCATAAGGCCAGTAACTTCAGAGAACTTGTGAGTGAACTCCTTCAAAACTATAAAGAACTTGGGTGTAACATGTCGCTTAAAATCTATTTCTTACATACACATTTGGATTTTTTCTCTAGCAATCTCGGCGTTATCAGTGATAACGGTTTCGCCAAAGATGTCTACGATGGAAACACGATACCGGGGAAAATAGAACCCAATAAATGTTAGCTGACTATTGTTAGAATCTAAACAGAAAAACTACCTTCAAGAAAGAGAAAGAATATACCTTCAGCAAATCGTAGCAGAAGATCCAAAAGAAATAGATTTTAGGTGAGTACAACATGTATGTAATGTATTGTCATATTACATTCACCATACATTTTTTGTTTCAAAAGAAATTTTAATTACTAAAAAGTTGAGCCCGATAAAAAAATCTATTAATATATGAAGTCAGCATAAAAATATTATAAGAAACAGCCATTCGCTCTCATTTATCAAACAAAATATTAAATTTTGTTGACCAGTGTTATTTACAGTTTCTGAACCTTTCGGGAATTCTGTATATACTGACAAATTTATATAAATCACGACGTAAGTAAATTTTTCCTGATTTTTGAGAAATAAAAACGTAGTGAGTAATCGGTTTAATGATTTGAACGTTATGATCAACATTATAGAACAGAGATTTCTTCTTCTTTATAAAAAAAGCATGATGCGTTGATTTGTTTGCTGTATGTGCTCAAATTTTTATTTTTAAAACCAATGCGTACAACCTTTACGATAAATAGGCTATTTGAGGCTATTTTCAGGATATTGCAGAACTTTTTTTTAACAATTAATTATTGTTTTGGTTAAACAAAAGGACTGTGTTGAATAAATGCTCTTAAATAATTGTAATTAAGTAATTACAATTACAAACATGTAATTAAGTAATTGTTTCCTTAATATTATTATTATTTTTTTTTTTAAATTTATTAATATTTTTAAATAAGAGCGATAATGTACCTTTAATAAATTTATTGATCTTTGGGGATGAGAAAGGAAAACATTGGAGTTAAAACTGTTTTAAGAATTCCATAATATTGTATGATTCTTTCTTTATTGAAAAAAATGAATTAGCTACTTTTATTAATCTGAACGAGAGTTGTTTTATTAATGGAACATAAAGAGATGAATACTCATTCAAAACACATTTCAATTATACTTTTAATTGTTTTTCTTAATAACATATATTAAAAAAAAATAATAAAATAATAATTTAGGTTAAAATTCCTGTAAATATACATATTTTTTTTTTAAAATCTTTGATTATTTTATCATAAAAAAGATTGAATCTTTAGATTGATATACTTTATCAAGAGATGAAGAGGACGTTAAGCCATTACACTTCACAGCCAAGAAATGGGTGATGTAGCTTCATTACACAAATGGCTGATTTGGCTAGCACTCTACCAAACCATCTTAACTTAAACAATCATTGACTATGATGTTTCATATAACATGGACGGCTAGAAAATCATCTTTAGGTAACATTTTATTATTTTTGATCCGGATTCGAACCAATTATTTTTAGATTAGAGCTTTTTTTTAATACAACTTATTTAATATGCGAAGCAAGAATACGCTCAAATATAAATTTTAAACCAATGGAATTAATAAATAAAACATAAGTATTTATCTCTACTTTAAGGTGTAACTTCTAATTACAAAATCTGTTTGGTTCTAGAAAATTTTAAATTGGAAAGTTTTAATTTTAATATTGTTATCATTTGTAATTGAGGTATATATTTTATATATAAAGCTGAAATTTTGCCTGTCACCGACTGCTTTAAAATTATGCAGGATACATTCGTGTTATCCTAAGTCATAGATCGAGGCCCTAGATCAATTTCACCCCTTTGTATGTGAAGTTGGGCGTGAAATTGGATGTAAAGATTTTGGATGTGAACTTCACCCCCTTTGATTCGAAGTTGTGAATTAAAGAAAAAAGATTAATCCTTTTACTTCATTATTATATTTCTGTCACCATGGCAATAGAAGTAAGTTATGAATTTTTCGTCGTCAAAGGTTTGTGTACTTTAGTTACCATAGTTAGTATTATTAATTTAGTTTCTTTTTCAGGTTTCTTTAAAGCCTGAATATTATAATTATTATTTATCAGTATTATTCTCACAACCATGAGAGTAACAAACACTGAAAGGGACGGAGTCCTCTGACTAGATGGTTGGGCGAGCAAAGCGAATCCCCGATTGACTACAATCGAATTATTTTTTATCTATTTATCATTATTAGGCTTATTTTGCACATAATGAGCCGTTAGTTCATTTAAGATTCTTGCTTTCTTACTGATGGAAAATTGATTTGTTTACTTTTCATCCATGTTTCTTCAATCAGTTGTATTACTTAGTTAAAATAGCTCGAAGATTTCTGGAGTTACAACTGTAAAACAAAAAAAAACTATTCCATATACTTTTTGTTGATTATACTTTACGTAGAAATATAAGGTATTACCATAGTTGAATACGATAACAGAAAATTGAAAATGTTTGTCTTTTATTACATTATTACTTGCCAGTAGTAGACTTTATTGTTAGATTTACCTGTAGACTAATATTTGAACATAGGTTAACAGTATGCAAATGAATGTACCAAGTGTAGACCTAATAGACGTAAATGTAAATTAATGTGATCAAGGTTATGAGGATACCACTAAGCACTGGCTGTTTACATGTAATTTAATTTAATTTCTAGCCTATTCTACTGGTAAGTTTACTTGTACTAATACAGCAGTTATAATAATAATACCCTTTTTGTAGCCAATCTCCTACACAACAACAAAAAATAAATAAATATATGAAAAATTAAAATTAATAAAATAATAATGTTGAGTTGAACTGGTCAGTTAGACATATTATATAATATTTTTTAATTTATTTAACGGTTAAATGATTTCAGTAAGAAAATGATGTTTTCAATTCGATTTATAAGTTTTTAACCGCGTTCTTAAAATTTTAATCGCCAGAAAATATTCCAATTAGCGTGATTTTATTTCTTACTTGGTAAGGAACGTTTCTCTAATGGTCCCATGGTAAAAAAAATTCTTCCCAAAAACTTCAGCAGAATATTGTTTAACGAAAAATTATACGGTCATGTACATGATGGTTTGAAGATGTTTTATTATTATTTGTTGGTCGCTAATATTACTTATCATATATTGTGTAATTATTTCTAGCCTGACGTTACGCTAATATTCAAAGGACTTTTAGCGTAAAAATTGAAAAAATATTAATTGGAAATTTTTTTTAAGTAGATTTTATTACAATTTAAAAAAAATTATTGTAAAGTTTAAATTATGAGTTAAATGAGTGATTAGTTTTTAAATTAACCTTTTCTATCTTAAATACTTGAATGTTTTCATGTTATTCTTTCATAACGAAGTAAATTCAACACTATATGACGTTAAGATTGAATAACAGTTTATTATTATTTTGTAAAGAACTGATTTCAAACCTTCACTTATTTTGCTAGGTTTATTTTTTAAACCTTCAATTATTTTTCTGTATATTTGAATTACAACTGATAAATTTAATCAGATGTGTCTTGATAATTATTTTTTTAAAATCTTTATAAGTGATTTGTTTTTTAAAGACTAAAAGTCTTAAGATTTTGGCTTAAAATAGATTTCAATTTTTTAACTTTTCAATAAAGGTAGAAAAGAGATTACAAAGAAAGTAGCTGCTGAATTATATTCCAAAAAGTCATAATTTTAATAATAAAAGTGAAATCTTACCCAGCATAAAACCATTGATAATTTTTTAATCTCTATTTCTCAAGTTTCTACTTTTTTTTATTTGGTTTCTCATTAAAAATGAAAAACCTCAGTCAATCCCTTAACCTTTTAAGGGTATTTGTATGGGAAATTCTCAGTTGAAGACGATCTTATGTTATAATAACAAAGTGAAGGCTTGTTTATGAATTCATTATATACGTGTTACAAAGAAAAAATCACAATTTCAAGACTTGAATATCATTTGGACTGATTTTAAAGGACAATTTCATTTTTCAGATCTTCTAAAAAAATGTTATAATGATATTTGACTTGATTGTTTTGATAGAAGGTTGGGTGTAAAAATCAATCAATCAGTCAGTCAATTGTGTTCTGAGTTTTGCAGGTCCTCACACTACATGTCCGGTAGGTCATCACTTTACACTCTTCCATCTTTCACGATTCTCTAATCAGTCTCTTAGTGTTATCATATCTTTCTCCGATATTTATTGAATCTACCATCTGGTACCACCTTCTTTTTTTTCCACTTCATTATTCCCTCAATTCCAATCTTTAACAAACGTTCTCTTCTTAAGTAGTATCCCAGCCAATTAATCTTTCTTCTCGCGAAATTTTGTAATTTTAGAATAATCATTTACTGTAAGAAATTGAGTTCAAAGAATTTTGAACTAAGTAAATTATTACATTTTCAGTAATACAGCAATCTTAAATATTAAAAATAATATGTGCATAATAACTTAAAGAATTTAAAACCTTAAACAAACTCAATTGATTTTGGAAACTTTTTTAAAATTCTTCAACACAACCTCTTTTACCTCGTTTCTATAAAAGATACCAAAGAACGTAATCTAAGAGAGGAAGTGAATCTTATATTAATCACTTATTAATTTAAGTCTTTAAATAATTTTATAATTCTTTATAAAATGCTTTATACTTATTCATCCATTCATCTCTTACAGCTCAGCTCTTGCAGTGATCTCAAACCATCTCCTACAAATTTTATGACAATAATAATAGAATAAAATAATACAACTGTGTTTGATTCACCTTTAGAACTAAACCAAGGATCTGTTAAGTAAAACGTGTTGAAGGCATGACTTTGCGCTTTTATGAACGCATTGAATATCTTTTACAAAATCAAAACAGATAGTAAACAAATACTTTAAAAATCTAAACTTCCAAACCGTTGAGATCTAAAAAATTTCGGTAACACAAATTTAACATTTGAGGATATTTTGAATTCTAAGTTTATATATTCTGGAAGTAGAACATCTCAACCTAATTGTGAAAAAAAATTGTTGGATATGGAGAGTTTTACTTTGAAATGAGCAATTAACATCTTGTTCAAGCATTTATCGTTTTCTCAATTATCAAATCAATTGTTTTGTGCAGTATTTTATTGCATTATTTACAAAATTGTTCATTGTGTTTTGATTTAAATTAACATTCATTAGAATTTTTTTCTAATGGATTAAGAATGATTAATTTGGCAGTAGTAAACTAATTATATGATTACCCATTGAAGATGCCCTGAAGAACGTAAAAAAAAAAACAATTGGCCTTTAGAGAAGACTAGTACATAGGTCTAAAATTCAAATACAGGATTAGAATTTGTTTAACAAGAAAATGAATTCCTGAAGTATTATTTCTTGAACACTATTATTATATTTCTTAATATTTGTTACCCAAAAAATTTAGTTTATCTATTTTTTTTTTCAATAATGGACATTACAAACCTTCTAAAGCTATAAGAAAATTATCAAAATTGGCTCGAAAATATAACAAAAATTAATTTTATGAATACAAGTTTAGAATCTTAAATTTATTGTATTTATAAGATTATTACACATTTAAAGAAAATAAGAGTTAATCTTTTCCAGTTTATTTATTAGTTAAAATTAGTTTTCCTTTTGATAAATAATTCGAGTGAAATCTATTACAAAGTGATTATTAATTGTATCTATATCTGTAATCATTGGTATTAAGGATTCCTTGAAAATAAGAAATAAAGCTGACAAGGTATTGCACGAGTTAAATATTTTTAGGTCTTAAATATTTTTCAAAAATATTTAAGACCTATAAATAATAAAAATGAAAAGTATTACAGCTAAAAAACAAAGAAACAGATATTTATTTTTTAGAGATGGTGAAATATATTTTAGAGATGAGGAATCATTTTTCTAAAAATATTTATGCGAAGTATAAGCTTAACAAATTTTCTTAAGTAATTTTTTTTCTAAATTAAACATCCTCTTCAATAAATGTTAAAATAAGAAAATGAAAATAAAAAATAATTTTTCTACATTTTAAGTCCAGGGTTTATTTAATTAAAAACATCTGATGTGGACACCACATAACTTCCTCGTAAACCTATTAAATTATATATAGACATTTTTTTTTCTAATGAAAAGTACAAACATTTTATTTCATTAACTTCTGATATTTAAATTTTTTATTTTTTTATTGTTGAACTATTATTTATCGCAAATTTTGTTTACAAACAGAGGTTAAAAATTATCAATAAATGAATATATTTATATAAAAAAAAGTTAAAAAAAAATTTGAAGTCTTTTTCGAATCGATGTGCTTTACCCTTGTACGATCAAATATTTCATTAATTAAAATTTTATTTGGCTATAAGTCTGGAACCAATAAAAATAAGTACCACTTATGATATAATGTTGAAAGGCTCTCAATGACAACTTATTACTGCAGTTAAGAAAAAGTCCAAAATCCAAGAGATTTGGATTTTGGACTTTAATGGACACTTTTGATCCGGTCTATTGCAATCAAAAGGGAAGGTGCACAACTAGATGTTACAACAGTCCTAAATCCAAAATTTCAACATCCTACGACTAATCGTTTTTGAGTTATGTGAGATACATACGTACATACAGACGTCACGCCGAAAATAGTCAAAATGGATTCGGGGATGGTCAAAATGGATATTTCCGTTGAAATCTGAAAACAGAAATTTTTCGCGATCACAATACTTCCTTTAATTCGTACAAGGAAGTAAAAAATTGTAGCCATTTTTTTATAATCCTTTATATGAAGTAAAAAATTTCCAAAAATTTTGAAAAATATTTAAACCGAAGGTAATATAGCAAAAAACAAAAAAAATTCAATGTTAATAGGTAGAAATTGAATTTTTGAATTTTTTTTTATTCTTATTTACGTATGTAACAAAACTTTTTAATAAAGTTTTCTCTAAAATGCATCTGAAGAATTTTTTAATAAAGTTTTCTCTAAAATGCATCTAAATTGGGTTTCTCGCGTATCCCCACTTCTTTAATGAATTAAAAAAATAATATGATCAATTTCCCGTATATAGAAATATTTTAGCCAAATTTAAGGAAATCGGTTTGGTCAATCTTGAAATGTAAGGTCAAAAGTATGTGATACACATACGTATGCACATACATACATATTTTGTTTTAGTCTAGATGAACTAGTTGGACCCTAAAACGTAAAGACTTGCCAAAAACCCGTAGAGTAATAATGTCTATTGTGTTTTATCTAAGAGGATTAATTAACGGAACTCTAGATGAATTAATGTAGTAATGTGATTACTAATGTAATTAATTTACAAATTTTTACTGATAATTTATAAATTATCAGTAAAAATTTGTTAGGTATTTCTATTAAAAAAAATCAAAAATAATACAAGAACTTTAGTAATAACTGATCTGTCAATTGTACGAGTATAGCAGTCCGTGTGCTGATTTCCAGTTCATTTGGTCCACGTTTAAAATCCATGAAGGACCTGAAATTTGTCTTTATTCGCTTACCATTATTAAGACGATAAAGAATAATCTTCTAAATTGAGTTTCGCCTCCTAAATATAAAAATAAACAAAAAGTAGAAATGGTGTCTGCAACAACACACAGAACTATAAGAAAACGATAGCTTATTCATGTTAATTTAGACAATGAATTTTTATTTTTTATTTTACTTTCTCTATATTGTGAGTAAAGGAAGAAAAATTCATAAATTATAAAAAAGAAGAAAATTATAAATAATCGAATGCTCGTAACGAATGAAACTAAAAAAGAAACAAATAAAAACGCCTTCCCTACCATTTCCAAATTGATCATATTTTACATTACAGAAAGGAAGGGTCTTGGAATAGACAGCAAAACTAACATTAGGGAAAGAAATAAAATCGGAAACAATTTGTATCATGAAATGTGTATACAAACAAAATTCCTTTAGTGTTAATTCTTTTTTCTTTTTTATTATCATGTCGTTTTCAAGATTATTACTTTAATGTGTACTTTTTCACCGCAGTATAACTTATATTTTTGGTTTTAAATATTATTTAATGCCTTTTAATTTAAAGATCTTTAGAAGCGTAAAAGTAAGAAATTTGTTTCAAAATTTTCAAAAATTCTTAAACTAATTTTTTTGCATAAACTTGACATACGTAAACAAATAATTAAAGAACATTTTTTTTACAAATAAAAATGTACATTGCCATTTTCATTTGAACTATTTGTTATGTTATTCATTATGAGCTATTAAATTTTATCAAGAATGTTTAAATTTTGAAGAATAAAAACAAGAATAAATTCTATTTAGTTTACCTGAGGCTATATTTCCAAATACATAAACTAAATATCCCTGTAAAATTGTATTACTTTATTTCCCTTTTGTTACAGAGGTTAGTACATCCAAATGGCATTAAAGTATTCCAGTATATTAATATGAGACCTGAAATGTTTCAAAATTAAGGAAATCTTCATTTCTATATGTCTTGACAATCCTATAGTTTTCCTGCGTCATTCAAATGTTACTGATGGACAGAAGAATGTTCTAAATACATCTTATAAGAAAATTATATACAAATAATACATGTTCCAAAATTCTACACTGTGTTTTAAATATGATCTTGTGAAAAAGTTAGGAAATAAATAACCTGTACTCTTAAAATTAATAGTATGGATAGTTAAATTAATTGGATTTTAGACAAAAAAAAAAAAAAAAAAAAAAAATACTGTTAAGTTGGATTTTAACGTTGAACTTTGTTTAAAACTTTCATAAAAAAACATTAAAATTTTCTGTCGATAGGTTCTAAATCTTCTCTGTAACCCTTAAAAATTGCCAGAGTTTTTTTATTAAAAAAAAAAAAATATGTACGAGAATATATTCTTACAAAACAATGAATAATGTGACCACAAAGAGTCTGTGTAACCTTTGAAAATTAAAATAAAAATTTAATTTAATTTAAATTTCTCATAAAAGGTCAATTAAAAAAAAAAAAATCAAATTCAAGAAAACCGGAACTTCCCTTGGGTTCTCATAAAAGCCTTACGTGTAGTTTTGTGTGCGAGTTTATATATTTGCTTGCGAGCTTACTTATTTATATATATATATATATATATATATATAAATATATATTTACTAACATCCCGTCGCGGCTTTGCCAGCTCTATATGGTTAATTGCGTTTTCTGTCGAGATCAATTTTTTTGTTTTATGTTTTTTAGTCAAGTAATCGGAGCTAGGTGCAGCCAGTCACGTCGCATGTACAGTAACAGTGGCAGTGATTCTGTTGGTTAAACCGCTGGGCTTTACACCGTCACCTCCCTTAAAAAATCGAAATTAAAAACCCAAACATAGTTTTTAGATATTTTTTGATGAGTATTTGAAACCCCAAATATAGTGAATTTCTGGTTTAGTATAATCAGAAATGGGGAAAATTTTCAATCATTTTCTTATCTAGAAACTGATTGTTGGATATTCACATAAAGATTATACACAAAAAAAAATCAAGTTGATATCTTATTTGTTACCAAGAAATTAAAAAAATAGCTGGTTTTCAAAAAAAATTCATTATCCATTTTAACCTTTTAAACTCGGAATTTCAAAAAAAATCTGGAAATTTTTTTAGATATTCACTTGAAGATTACTCACACCAAAAACCAAGTTGACATCTACATTTTCTACGGAGAAATTGGAAAAAAAAAAACAAATTGTAAATTTCATTGTTACTCCGTTTTAATCCTTTAAACTCAGAATTAAAAAGTCATTTCTTAGTGTGTGTTCAAAAAATCATACACTTTCTTCTTATGGTGTAAGAAGAAACTGTAAATTTTCATTAATTTTTCTTTTGTAGTTTTTGCTGGGCTTTGATTATGAATGACTCACGAGAGTTTATTTCTATATATAGCTATTATAGTTCGTCATTTTCTTGAAAATGGCTTTCCCATTTTGCAGAGTGATTTCTTTATTCATGTCAACTTGTACCCTACTATTGTGGTTAGTGTACATAACATAAATTCGCTGAAATTACGAAAAACTTTTAATTCGAAATTTTCTTTAAAATATGAACAAAAATAATTAAAATGAATTTAAAGCTTGAAAAGTACAAAAATTAACTTTAATGAAAATTAATGAGGCGAAAAAACTTAGATTGAATCTTAGGAAATTTGGATAAATAAGAATGTAATTCAAAACCGATGCTGAGAGATTTATATTAGATGGTTCACCAAAGTAATAAAATCAGTAAATACGATTGAAACAAATATTTGTAGGATTCATAAGAGGTTTGTAAAACCCTATAAAAAATCTCTGAGAGATTACTGATCTGTAAGAAAATCTCAGAGCGGCATGAAGAAAAATCAACCATAAACGGACTGTAATATATTTTTATGAATTTTTTCTTCGTAAAGAATAATTTTTTTTATTCTTTGTCTTATGTAATCAATCAGGAATTACATGATTCAGTAGAAAACTGCAGATTAGATCTCTAAAAATCCTTTTAAGTAAAGTAAATAATACCGGCAGTCCGGTATTAATTAGTTGCTAATTCTTTCATTTTTACTAAATTAATCGAAATTCTATATATAGTTAGTTAATATTAGAAACATATATTAGTTAAATATATATTAGTTAAATCTAATATATTAGTTAAATCTTAGAGACACATTAACAAACAATTTGAAATAAATAAAAAATTATAAATAGAACTAACATGATGACCAAAATTTGTGTAGTTTTACAACGCATTAGCTTGCGTGTTTGTATCTACGAATTTGAATGCGCTTAAAAATAATTATTCTTTTACATTTTTATTGGATAATTTTTTAAAATAAAATGTATTTATTTAAACACGCTATGGTAAAAAGAAAAATAATGAAAACAAGTTATTTTCTGTAATACATTTGGACAGGAAATTTTTATCTATCATTTATTAGATAATAGGAACTTAAAAACTGAATTTTGTAATGTTATAGTTTCTTCTGAGCAAGTTTTATTCTCTTCAAATTTTCATCATTAGAGATACTCTCTTAACTTATAGAAAGAAAAAAAAAATAGATATAAAACTATTATAATTATTTTATTTCCCGCAATAAACACAAGGAAGGGTATTTCACGTGATAAAAATGATCATGAGAGAATGATGGTTCTTTGTAAATAACTTAAAATAAAAATTAGATTACTAATAATAACTATTGTTTAAGATTCTATTTATTAAGTTTGTTTTAAAGAACAATTTAGATTCGGAGTAACAGTACAAGGGAAAATATAAAGATGCTACGATTTGCTGATGATATAGTAATTCTGGCTGAGAGTAAAAAGGATTTAGAAGAAACAATGAATGGCATAGATGAAGTCCTACGCAAGAACTATTGCATGAAAATAAACAAGTACAAAACAAAAGTAATGAAATGTAGTAGAAATAACAAAGATGGACCATTGAATGTGAAAATAGAAGAAGAAAAGATTATGGATGTAGAAGAATTTTGTTATTTGGGAAGTAGAATTACTAAAGATGAACGAAGCAGGAGCGATATGAAATGCCGAATAGCACAAGCGAAACGAGTTCAGTCAGAAATATAATTTGTTTACATCAAAAATTAATTTAAAGGTCAGGAAAAGATTTTTGAAACTATATGTTTGGTGTGTCGCTTTATATGGAAGTGAAACTTGGACAATCGGATTATCTGAGAAGAAAAGATTAGAAGTTTTTGAAATGTGGTGCTACAGGAGAATGTTAAAAATCAGATGGGTGGATAAAGTGACAAATGAAGAGGTGTTGCGGCAAATAGATGAAGAAAGAAGCATTTGGAAAAATATAGCTAAAAGAAGAGACAGACTTATGGGCCACATACTAAGGCATCCTGGAATAGTCGCTTTAATATTGGAAGGAAAAATTGTGTAGGCAGGCTACGTTTGGAATATGTAAAACAAATTGTTAGGGATGTAGGATGTAGGGGGTATACTTAAATGAAACGACTAGCACTAGATAGGCAATCTTGGAGAGCTGCATCAAACCAGTCAAAAGACTGAAGACAAAAAAAAAAGAAAAAAAACGTTTTTTTGCTGAAAAATATAAAATAACAAGTTTGATATTTTTGTAGACTTTAGTATTTAAATTTGCAACCTTAATATTGTTTAACACGAATCTGATGCTGTTGAAATGATTATTACTTAATATTGAAATGTTTTTTTATTTTTATGTAAATTTATACTTGATTGTATATGTGTAGCCAGATTAATTTGTTAAAATATAATCTAAATATTCTTTCATAGATTTTTAAAAAAATCTTTATAATTTAGATTATGATGTAAACTTTTTAATGTAACTAATATAGTCTGTTTATTACTATTCTTATTATTTTTGTTTTAGAAAAAGTGTAAGTTTAGAAGAATAATTTTCATTTTATTAAATAAGATACATAAATAAAGTTTGATATAGATCTAATTAATTTACAAA
The DNA here is from genome assembly GCF_047948215.1 of Lycorma delicatula. Classification (NCBI taxonomy): domain Eukaryota; kingdom Metazoa; phylum Arthropoda; class Insecta; order Hemiptera; family Fulgoridae; genus Lycorma; species Lycorma delicatula. Next base: position 128,501,912 of record NC_134457.1, read on the forward strand.
TATTACACATTTAATTAATATGATGCAGGCCTAATTAAGATTAATAATAATAATAATAATAATAATAATAATAATAATAATAATAATAATAATAATAATAATAATAATAATAATAATAATAATAATAATAACAATAATAATAATAATAATAATAATAATAATAATAATAATAATAATAATAATAATAATAATAATAATAATAATAATAATAATAATAATAATAATAATAATGAAATCGGAGGAAATAAATTAAATTTTGCAGAGATTACGGGCGCTATTCGATAATTGAAAATCAAATTAGAAACGGCGACAGTGCAAATTGAAACACGGGGATAGCAATGAATTATTTATCCGATGTCATAGCGGAGCATAGATGAGAATTAAATATTGGAGTATCGGTGATATTTCAGCCGGGGAGAACATTATGCGATAATGTGGGTCTCCATCATTCGATTACTGCGCGAGAAAAATATGGGAATAAGTGTGAAACGAAAAAAAAAACCCCTCCTGGTGTAAATAAAGTTTAATTGTGATGGGGTTGTCGGCCAATGAGATTCATTTCGGTGTACGCGGAAGGCGGAGCTTAATGACTACTACCCCTCGGTCGGAATGCGCACGCATGACCAGCTGATTCCATGGCAACCGAATCTGTGCTGTAACCGCGTGACAAATGTTCTTTCTCGAGTTCCACCAACGGTTCTGATTATTCCGACATGATCGAGGCTACTTGATATCTAAATTACAAATCGGATTTGTCAACACGATACACGCGTGCCACTCACCTCGGTTTTCTTCTGTTATTGTTCATAGTTCTGTGTTTGTTTACTTATACTTGGACGATTGTAGTTTGTGTTCGACAAGGTTACATCTTACGGTTTTCAACTATTCATATCTGAAGGTTGTTTTACATAATTATTATTACTGTTACAATTTTTTTTTTTTAAATTAATCAAATTAAAGATTTAAAAAGATTTGTAAATGAAGTTCGTCAGTATAAAATAGAGATAAGTTTTGTATGTTAAATTATATAATTTCTTAAAAGAAATAAGTTTAAAAAAGGAAATAATTTTTTTTAAATCTATAGCTATGTAAAAGATACTAAAAGAAATAAAATTATATAACAAGTTGATAATTATCACATTTCAAAATAAATCGCTTAGTAGGATTAAAATCATTGGTAAAATACATTGATATTGTTTTGTTAAATTTTAATTTAGTGATCATTAAAGATAATTAAAAAAAGTTTCTTATTAAAAATACTAACTAAATAGCTTAATTTAGTCTAAAAATACAACCATAAAATGATAAAAATTCAAAATTTTGTTTATTTTTAATTCTATAGAAATAGTTAAAAATAATTTGGAAGTTAACTTTACTTCAATTTTATGGATCCACTTTTTTAAAATAATTAAAAATATAACATAATGGTTATCTAAATTAATTAGTTGACTTATTAACTAAATATATCTACTAAATATAAATTCTATTAAAACAGTAGTCTGTTGAAGTAATTGGTTTTATAATATATTAATCATAAGAAATTGCGTAGATAGAATCGGAGATGTTTAAAAAAATGAATCTATGCGATTCTTACCGGAATAAAAAAAGGAAGTTTTCATGAATTTAATTACGTTATTCGAATTTTTTTTATATGTTACTAATTTATTACTTGTTATTGGAATAAATAAGTTTACGTTATACATAGCCTTTAATGCTTATTGTTAGGATGCAGTGGTTCATTCACAAACTAAAAGTATATGACTCATAAATGTGTTTTATATTTCAGTTTTAGATTTTAGTTATTTATGTGCAAAATAACTTCAGTACTAATAATGTATTAATGTAATAGAGGCACAGTGATTTTTCTAAATTAAGGAATAGAACAGTTTCACATTAATTAAATAAAAAAATTATAGTTATTAGAAAGTGATTTGTATCTAACAGAAATAGTTTTGTTAGTAAATAAAACTGATGTTATTAATTACTAAAACTACGATATAAATTTATCAATTTATTTTATTCTCATAAAATTCATTGAAAAAAATTTTGATGTGTAAATCCTTCGTATAAAACTTTTTTAAGAAGAGTTATCGTTATAAAAAAATAATATAATAAAAATAAAAATAAAATTACACGAAAATTACTTTTATTTGCATATTCTTAAAATACATAGTATAAATCCAGTATTTTTATTAAAAACATTTTAAATGAAAATCAGGTAAGAAATTTAATTACAAAAAAAGTTTTTAACAAAATATTACTCAGTCTTCTGCATGCCTACTTTTTTATACCCTTAATTTTTGTTATTAGATCAAATACAAGAATGCATAGTAACTGTTAAATGTTTAGTTAAACTTATATTTTGTAATTTTTACATGTTCATTACTTTTTTTTAGATTTTTAATTTATATTCTAATAATAGCCTGATATATTAGCCGATATTAAATTCTTTTTGTAAATTAAAATATAAAAATATTAAATTAAACCTTTTTATAAGTTTACTCAGAAGTTTACACTAATGTTTAAATAAAATAGTTGTCATATGTAATTTTGTTTTCCATCCTTTAATTACGAATAATTTTTAAATGGATAATCAGATCATATTAAAAAAATATGACAAAAATAAATTTTCATTTGAAAGAAACAATGTCGCAAAAATTTGGTAAAAAAATATTAGTTACTCTTTAATTCATTACACGAACCTTGATCCAATTTATTTAAATAACACGTTAAAATAAAATAAAAAATATTTGTAATACAGAGTGAAATATTTTATATAATTTTTTAAAAGTTGTATAAGAAATATATTTTTAAATCGAGATTTTAATGTTTTTATACGCTATACAAATTAAGTGGTAGACCTAAAACTATTAATTAATTACGGTTAATAAAAATCACCGTAATCAATAGAACCTAAAAACTGCAAATATGATTATCAATAACTTGATAATTTTAATACTGTTGATAAAGATCCAAAAAATATTTCACGCTTGTAATCCGAATTAAAATTTTTAACAAAATCAAACAACTTTTCTTAAATAACTTTTGCAATTATTAAAATAACATAATTATATATTAATTAAATCTATTACTACATTTTATATTAATTTATGAACACGTTTATAAATTACACGAGGTTATCATTACCTTGTAATCATTACCTGCATAATTGATTAAATGTTTAATGTTTAAATGCTTGTTGTAGACGGTAACGAATGCTTGTTAAACATTTTCAGAACATAAAATCGAAAAATTGATCGTTTATTTAAGTAGAATTAACTAATGATAAAATCAAATGAATAATCAATATTTGTCTATTATTTATTAAATTTTTAATTATTATTTTAATTAGGCCACTATTTTTAGTTGATGTATTATTATTCTAAAATAAATTTATTAGTAATTTTTTCGTATAATTCCAATGCTATAATGGCATTTATAGGTTGTAAAATAATGCCTTACTATTATTATTAAGCTCTAATCATTGTCCATAATTCCAGTAGGGTCATCTCTCCTCTAAATTTACGCCTGATTGCGTATTAAATTCATTATTGAAACAATTAAATTTGATTGTCATTTAATAGAATAGTTTGATTAACAGTTAGATGAAAGTAAAACGGTGTTAAAGTAGCAAATAACTGTCTTTGTTTATTTTTTTTTTTATAATATTTATTTATTAATTATCTGTTACTTAAAATTATAATACAATTTATACAAAACTTGAAAAAATAGTGCATATAAAGAAAATATATAAGACAGTAATTTTATAACTACAAATAATTTTTAAATCGAAAATTTTAACTTAATTACGGTGTTATTGGTTTTATCATAAATACTTTTTTATTATTATTCTATAATTTTATAATCTGTATTAAAAAATTACCTATTTTTGTTTAACTTCTTGCACTTAATTTATATTAACAAAAATATTGTTTAAATTTAACTTAATTATGATTTGTGTTAGTTTTTATTCAAGATATTTAATTAATAAATCGTATTTGTAATAACTTATTCCTGTATCTACAATTATTTTTTACTAGAATTTAAAAACCTGTTTTTATTTATTAAATACCAATAGTTTGTTGATACTGCAATGTCAAAAACATAGTATCTACAGTTTTGCAATATTAAGATTATGAACATTTTTTATGTTATTGTTGGACCTCATGAAAGAAGAATAATATGTCTAGCAATTTTTTGTTGTACTTTATTATTTTATTAATATAGTGCCTAAAAAAAATAAAAAAAGGAATTGATTTTCAATAAAATATTTGGTATCAAATGATTCAATGACAGCTATTACGAGTGTAAAGATTTCACTTTTGTTATGAATTAAAATATTTAACGTTGTAAAAAGACTGGTAAAATTTTTTTATAGAGATCTTTGATAAAACAGCTTTTCGTTTTCTTAATTAATAGCGTTATTTCAACCGAATTTTATTTAAAACACTAATTTAAACTTTGAAATGAGATTATAATTTTTCTTGTAGTTGATGTATTATCGAAATAAGTTACAATGAAGATTTTTTTATAGGAGGCACTTTTTAATATATTTATCAAAATTTAAAAATATCTTTTCTTTAATGAAAGTTAAATTAAGGTGTAAACGCAGCAATTAAACTTTTCAACCGGTTATTAGGAAATTGGTAAATTACTTTAATATAATACCGTTTCATAATGGATATTCCGATTCGATTTTTGTAATTTATTGTAATCAGTTTTAAGATTTTGAGTAGAAACCTTTTATGTTATAATCCCTCTGTCAGATTTTTCAGCCCAGTGAAGCATTCACAAGTTTGAGGATTACAAGTTCTGCTAAAGCTGAAATACTGAAGATAATACATCTTTTCCAGGGTTATGAAATTCAAATACAATATGGCTTTTGATTTTTTCTAAACCATAAATTTCATAAGTTGCTTCATCCTTTAGGATTTTTAGTCTGACTAGGTGCAATTATTGGGAAATAATAACATTTCCCAATAATTATCTTGAGCTATTTTTAAGAAGCCAAGAACCATTTCTTAGATATAACTTTCCTCTTTCTTTGTTAGAAGATTTTCTAATTTATTGATTTTACTTTTCCGGCAGTTAAGCATGCAAAATAACTAGTACGCAAAAGATGACTGTGAAAAAGTAAATTTCCTCCCACATTTTTAATATCACCGCGTTTTTAAGTTCCCTGTTCGAAAATACTAAAACCTGGATTAAAAAATTCCATATTTATTTATATATGTTCCATATTCGTTTATAGATTTTATGATTTCTTTATAGATGTTTTCTCGTATGGTATTCATTTTATGTACTCGTATGTGTTTTGCAGTATTTTTGTTTTATATTTCTGAAATACTTTAATCGTCAGTCGTGAAATTTATTGAAGCAGATTTCTAACAAACAGCATTTATTTTATTACTATTTTTATATGTAAGATTTAGAAGATATAAGAGAAGTTATAAATCGAAATGTGTTGGAATTAATGAAAACTTGCCTAGACCTTAAATATAATGCTAATAGAAATACTACTTAAATAATATCTCCGAAAATCTTTAGAAAACAAAAATTGAAAAACGTTCTCTAAAGACTTATGTTTTATAGACTTTTTCAGGTTTTCACTGTTTTAACTGGTCAATTTGAAAATTTAAAAAATATCTCTAAATAAGAGATAGTTTATCAAGTTGAGGCAAAGGTCCTTTTTAATACAGGTTGGGGGGGCCATATATTTTTATTTTAAAAATACAATTTCTACATTTTTCTTTGTTTCAACCAAATAATTTGACTATATACACATTATATATTATATATAAATTTTGTATATATACAATTCAGTCGAATCTGGTAGGTTTTTTAGATGAAACTTTTGATGTTCCGATTCCAAGATCTCAGGACTGCAAATATTTGGGTTTTCATCTTGACCGACGACTTGGTGAAACAAATCAAATCTAAGCGGAAACAGTTAAATCTCAAGTTTAAAAGCACGTACTGGCTGATAGAATATAGATCTCGGCTTTCAATAGAAAGTAAATTATTAATTTATAAATCAGTTTTGAAGCCTGTTTGAACTTACGGGCTTGAATTGTGGGGTACAGCGTGCAATGATATACCCCACAATTGACATACTTGAACGCTACCAGACAAAAACATGGCGAAAAATGCTAAACATACCCTGGTACATAAGCAACAGCCTCATATATAATGATTAAGTTGCGAACCGTTCTGCAGGAAATCTCTCTGGTCAGCCTACGGTATCAAAATCGTCTGGATCGGCACCCGAATTATTTGGCGGTCAATTTATTGGATCACACGATTAGTGATTTTTCAAGATTGCTAAGGAACAATATTCTTGGTTTGCCTTATAGTATCAATTAGTGACTTTATGGTTTGGCTGTACGGAGTGCTCTTTTATTTCATTTCGTTGTTATCGTTAAGTCACCAGCCCCTGGGTCTGTGACTACTTAATGTTAGTTCAAATGTAGATCTTATTTACTTATTGTTCAATTATCTTGCTGAACAAATTGTAAAGTTGTTGTGTCGTTATAATAATTAAACAAAAATTGGCTTTTTCTTTCTTTTAATTAATTGGGTTTGTGATAAAATACATTAATTCAACAAAAAATTAAAAAAAAAATGAATTTAAAAAAAGAGCGATGTATGTATAAAATATATGTATACACATATTTTCTATGTGGGGAATAGATTTTATTTATAGTCCAAAATATTAAAGCGATTTTAAACAGATAAATACGTTTATATGTAATCTGTTTTAAAATTTTGAAAGGATTGTACATGAGTAATCCCTTTATCAGATTTTTCAGTCCAATGAAGCATTCAGTTTTGAGGACCACAAATTCTACTAAGGTTGAAATGCTGAATATATTAGATCTTTTATTTTCCATCGTTATGAAATTCAAATAGAACATTTCTTTCTGTTTTTTGTAAGCCACATAATTCAATGGTTGTTTCTTCCTTCAGGATTTTCAAATCACACATCTATTCTAGCTTTAATACATTGCGTCAATATGGCTATAGAAAGAGTAAATAAAAATGCGTAAACATTTACGTAATACTATAAAACGAGTTTTTTAAACCAAATTTTAAAATAATATTAAATTTTGTTATTTAAATTTATCATTTAGTATCCAATTTTTTATCCATTTTTCATTTATTATTATTATTACACTTACTTTTTATGTATTTCTTTAATTCTGTATCTGATAATTTTACTTTAAATAATCATATTAATATAAATCGTTTAATTTTACTTTTGAAATAAACGTTTTGTAAACGTATTTAAGCATAATATGAATGAATGATCCAATAATGAACGAATGATTAATATTTTAATTAATTAACAAAAGAGAAAAATATTTTTTTTGTTATTTACATAGTTCTTTTTTAAATTGCTTATAAAAAATTAACTTTAATCGTGATTTTAATAACAAAGTCCCTTTATAATAACTCTGTTTTGGAAACATATTAGTAATCACAAAGCTCGGAAATAATTTTTTTTTTAAATAACGATTCTCTTTAATGATTTTTAAAAAAATGTTTCAGTTTTTTTTTTACAATACCACTATAGTTTAAAGGATAAATCATTTAAAAAATAGGAAAAAATCAGTCATAAATGACATATTTACTTATTAACGACAAACTGAATCATTTTTCCCGCTGTTTGGAGAATTAAAGTAGCTGAGAGAATAATGACATCACTAGTACAAATCTTCACGTAGCATAGATTTTTACAAAATCTTTTGTTTATATTTTTTACCTAGTAAAACATATTATCTATTTTTAATTATCTATTTCGGAATATATTTTATTACTTACAGAAATATCGCGTTTTTATTATTTTGTGTATATTTCGTTTTATTATCGTTTTTAAAGGTAGACTGTATATTATTACTTTTTTGTTTTAATAAAATATGTTAAATGTAACATCTGTTGTTATTTTAAATCTTGAATAATTTTAAGCAAGTTAACAATTATTTATAATCAATTTAACTAAATATCATATTAGTATGTTATTTAAATGTATTTTCATACTTATTGCAATTCAGTTAGCACTGGTAACATTAATAAAAAATATATATATATTTCTGTGGGTCATACCGCTTAATTAAACTGCATACTCATTCTGTGTTGGTATAAACAGTGTATCGCAGTTTGACAACCAGTTGGCTGCTTTAGCTCTCATAAGAAGCTATATAAAGCCTAGTAATAACTAGTAAAATATACAAGATATAGGCTTATTTTAGTATACAGATAACAAGCGAGAAGCGTGGAAATGTAGGAATGTCAATTACGGCCTAAAAGAAAGAAAATACAGAATTTTCAAATGAAACTTCTTATTAAATGTCTGACGACGTTCCATAAATACATTTTTGAGCGATGATTTTGCCAATGTTTAAGTTATAGGTAGTATTAAAGTTTATTTTATCACTTTTTTTTTATATCGTTAATTCATTTTCATTAAGATAAATAAAAAAAGAAAATACAAACTCGGTAAAAATATTTGAATAATATTACTCGCTTTTTATTTTTTTAAACCAGATTCAAGATCAAAGTGGATGAAAATATTTAAATTTAGAAGAAATTCGAAGAGAGGCACACGAGTATAAATACGAGTAACGACATTGTTTTTTAGTTATTTGTGAATCAAGCTCATCAGAACATTTTTTTTATTTTAAATAATTTAATAAAAAGTGTGTGATGATAAATTTTTAATCGGATCATGATGCGTGATGACACTTAACTGAGGGTTTGAAACACCCCATGGAGCAATTGACGCAGTTCGTATCGAAATCTTTTGAGGAGGGAGTTACGACCGTAGGAGTCGCTGGAGGAACAATAACAGGAGAAGCTTGGAGCGGGCCCTCATCACGAGGTTCAGTATCCCCGCTGGTAGATCCTGAATCACCGCCCCCCTCACCACCAGGGGCTCCGCCCCCTAGCCCACCAACGCCTTCACACCATATTACTGCAGGTAATTTTATAAGTAATTAATTTACTTTTAAATAATTAAAAATATAAAATGAGCATGCTTTTAAAATATTAAAATTAGCAATTTTGATTTTATTTTAATTTGTAGGCAGTTTATAGATATTTATGTACTTTTATCTTTTACAGATTTATATCTATTTAATGTTTGTTTTTTCATTATTTATTGGTCTTTTAGAAAATATCAAATAAAAAAAAGTGTAAAGCGACAGATAGGCTCGATCAAAAATAATATATTTAAAAATAAAAACAAAAAATTATTATTAAAACAAAAATTGATGTAGGTCTTGCTTTCACATTTTATTGCTTTTAATACAAAAATTTGTCGTATGCACTAAATTCTGATCATATTAGTCAATTAAATTATCAGCGCAACATGCTGATGCTTATTTTTTACTAATATACATAATAAAGTAGGAAAATTAAGAAAAATGATATTCCTGTAAGATAAATTTTTTTAAAGATTTCTACATCGCTTAAAATGCGTAAATTCAAAACACATTATTTCAGTACATATAATCAATAACAGGTCTAAATGCACCTTTTTATTCTTACTTTTTCTCACATTTGTAAAATTATTAAAAGAATATTTTATTTCAGTTCAGGATCAATAACCTGTCTCATCTAACATTCAAACATGTTACAAATATGATAACCCTTTTTTATGTACGAAAATGAATTGCAAAATCCTAATTTTTTAATGTTTTTTATTTGTACATTCTTTGTGTAGGAACGGTTATTCTTTCAGGAACAGAGAATTTTTTTTATCAATACCTATCAACAAGTTCGTTTTCTGTCATTAAAAGGTTTCTAGCACCATACCTGTTTAAACTTTTTAAATTAGTTAACCGACTTAAAAAAAATTAAGAATAAATCTTCAGAGTTATTTATTATGCTAACATTATAAGAATATCTTTGAACCTCATCGGGGATATTTTAAAGCATTATACAAGGTCTTGCAGAATAGAAAAGGTGTTTTGGATGTAATTAACGGAAGCCAGTTTCGTTCCCAAAAGTAATAAATCTTATTCCATGTAGTTTTGGTAAAGTGAATAAATTTCTTCGGAAATATCTCAGTTCTCTTTTCTAAATTACATTGGCTTGGTAATAGAAGTAATAACCAAGAAACGTCAGTGGTAATACAACCGATCATGCTAGAAGAATGATCTTCGTGCTGAAAGGATATTCTATTAAATAACACTAACGTGCGTGCGCACACATTAATACAGAGTAATTCATGAAGAATGTAAAAAACGTTTAGGAAATAATCTGCTGGTGAAAATAAAGAAGAAAGTTCATATAAACATAGGTACGAAATTGCTTCGTTAGCGAATAAGATTTCGTCCTGATATCTGCGACTTCAGTAAAACTAGGCCAGACTGTAATTCTTGGAATCCAAATTACGGGTAAATTTGTGGTTTTGTATGAAATATGACCTGAAAAATTGGAAAAACGAGGTCCCAGAACTCTACTTTTAATAGTTATCTAGAAATCTGGAATAAAAGACAAAACATCGAGTTCATTAAACACACTATTTTTATGTTTTTTGGCGTAAAATAACATTATTAAATAAAAATGTTTTAGATAATACTTGTAAGGAATTTTTTTCTAAGTAAAACGATATGAATAAAATACAAAGATTTTAAATACAAAGTAAGATTTTTGATTAATTAAAAATAGTATATATCAAATTATGACAAATTTTAACTAGGCATTAAACGAAAAGAATTTCAATATTACAAAACAAAATGATTAAGTATTTTAGAAAAATAAACATTCGAAATTTAACAAAAAATGAAAAATCAAATATAGTAACACATCAATAAAACAATTTATTAGACCACTATAAAGCTTATTAAAAATTAGTTTTATCTAAATTTGTTTGATATAATTTATTTCATAAGCTGGCAATACTAACAGCTGATTCTAAAGATTAAGTTTTTTGTATTGTATTTGAAAATCCTGATCCCCGTAGGGAAAGACCTTGTGAAGATCCCGGTCGCCACATCACCTCCTTCATTCCTAGCCCTGATGGGCTTTATCGGAGGTCGTCTTTTAGACCCTCTAAACTAAATAACACAACTCATCAGTTTGGCTTCTGTCAGTAGGCCACTACCACCAATGCAAATGACTCGGCAGACATTTCCATCAGTGTATTTACACAACTTACTACCGCCTTCATAAGAACTCTTCCAAACACGACCACCTACCAGAACTTACAACACTAAACTATCAAATTCACTGATTCGCCGGAACACGATTCCCACGCCTTCCTTTAACACCGAAGGTTTCAAACAAAAACTCTTCCTATTTCCAGTTAGAATATGCATTATGATCATTACTTGATTGAATCTTTAAACATTCAGAATAAGTAACCTCATACCAACAAAACAAGTGTTGATCGAAACAATGACAATGTTTTTCTACAATTCAATTTATTCAACGTCTTGATTTACTTAAAAATCAAGAAACAGATTCACAGATTTAATAAGCCTCTAACGAAAACATATCTCTCTCTGCTCTGGTCCGCTTTCGGGAGTGAGGTCAATGCCTACACCGCAGCTCCATCACAGAGTTCTCCACACATCCATTCTCATCCTGACAGCGAATATCTCTACTAGCCGGGTTCGATGCCAAAACGCCAATCTTGGCGAGGTAAACACCCAGTCGGGCCTCTAGCCCCCCGGGCTGCAATTCTATCTATACATCTACAACAGCATCAGACCTCCTCAGCCATCCTTTGTAGGGCCAAGAATCTAAGGAAACTAGCAAATATTTTCCATTCTCTTTCGGTTTACCATTTAACTTGAAAATTAAAACCGTAATTGATTTCGCAAACTGTCTAGCTACTTTGGTACGTTCAGCTTCGTATGTGGGATAGATATAAGAGAGAGATATTACCCGCTTCCTGATGAAATGCACACCAGCAGTACCAGGAAGGGTGGGTAGCCAGAGGTGGAAGTTTAGTCGGTAGTGCGCAGGAGTATATACGCACTAATAACATCTTGCGGAATCTATTAGTGACCCCAACACTGTCTTGGCGTCTGTAAAATGGATCCCTCCATCTCTACAGAAAAAAAGAAAAAGAGACAACAAAATGATGGCGCACAACATCGATGGCCCTATACTCCGAACACAAGTCTGAATTAATCAAACCAAATCTGGCCAACCTATCTTGAAAAGTACCACGTCCATAAAGAAACTGTGTAAGATGTCGATTAGGATAGAAATCCACCGAACCACCTGCATTTGAACAGCAATAGATATTTATATAAGTGAGCGTATGTCATTATTTAAAAATGTCTTATAAATTTTCCAATGAAGAATAATCAATCATTTTTGCTTATGGGTTGTGCATTTCCATTGCACAACCCACAGCGAGCATAATATAAAAGATTTCTGATTAGAAGGTTTCCAGGCTACAACGCCGGCAAGAATAACATCCTGTCACGGAAGAAGAAAACATAATTCATCACGTTGAACGTAGCCCAGGTATCAGTACCAGAAGAATTTTTTACCGCACTCGTTTAATAAAAAGTAAGGTGTGGTGAATACTTGGAAAAAATAAACCCCATATTTTAATTTTTTTAAAAATGCATAATTCACTTTCTACAGATTTTCCTGCACGATTTAACTTTTGTTACTCGATTTTGAACAATTGTTTTGAACAACTGTTGGATTCTATTTTGTTTAAAGCTGAATCCTTATTTACACAAAGTGGAAAAAAAACAGTTACTCGGAGTCATAAAAATTCGCACGGTACTGTCTATATCGGATTTCAACACTAGTTTCATGTAAAAATTTGCGGTATTATAGGCAAAGTATCGTAGCAACTCTTTACTTTCATTGAGAATGTTTCTAGTGCTTCATACTTAAACTTTTTGCAGAATATTTTGCCAGATCTGTTGGAAAATATTCCTGTGATAACAAGATGGCAGACGATTTTCCAGCAAGTTGAGACAACTCCACGCTTTTCTCTAGCAGTTAGACAACACTTAAATACGATTGTTTTAAACAAATGGATTGGACGTGGCAGACCAATCAAATACTTCTCAAAAAAGAGGTATCGAAATCACTTGGTACCTTTGGACTAATACCGGTGGGATTGAAACCATTAATATATGAACAAAAGTATAATACAAGAGAATAGTCAGTTATTGTAATTCTCAATGCCATACAACTTATACAGACGGAACGCAAAAGTGGCGGGAGTATCACAATTCTCCCTTCGAATCGCAGAGCCTGGACAGTGTCCCTTGCTGCTGTATGATTCTGTAATCGGGCGTGTTTCAAGGATTTTCTTTTAATGTCGGTTATAGGTTTTAAATTTTATTTTATTTATGGACAGATATTGTGATTTGCGTTCCTAATACAGAAGTACACTGTTGAAATATGGAATTCCACTGAAAACACTGTTCGTAGGGCAGAATGTTGTATCCATTGTGGCATAGGATATTTTCAACAGTTTATTTAGTTGTTTGGAAGTTAGTTTTATTGTCAATGTTTGTATCTGTTATTTTCCTATAATAATTCATTCTTTTGTTTTGCGCTATTGAATATATTATTTCGTTTAATACCAAGTTAAAATCTGTCACATTTTGATGTTTTGTTTTTAATAAACTTCGAAATTACTACGTTTATAAGTTTCCTAGGTCTTCATTCATACCATTTTTCTTATAATTCAATTTTCTACATGGTTTGTTTAAATCTTTTGTTTGTTTTTTACTCATTTAAGAAATTTATCTTACGCCAAATATAAAATAGTCCTCAATATCTTGTCTTTAACCCAAATTTATCGAAACTAAAAAACGGTTCTAGACCTATTATTTACAATTTGTAGATCTGATTCCATATAAACCACTAATTTACCCCTTATTGGGTCCCAAGAATTAGAGTCTGGTTTAATTTTATTGAAAGCGCAGAAATCAGGGTGGAATCTTACTTAACGAAGTATTTCCGAACCTATGTTTATATGAATTTTCTATTTTTCCCAGTAGAACATGTCCAGAGAGTTTGTTACATTCTTCGTGGATAACTTTGAATGTACTCAATGTATATTTAAATTTAAAGGACTGTTTGTGATTTTATCTTCTATTCATTTATTTAAGTTGGTCGGATTCATTAAAAAAAAGTCTCAAAACTTTCATGATGAAATCAAAATTTTTACTTTAAACTTTACTAATAAAAAGAAAAAAGCTGAATACTAATACTGATGTAATAAATAAAGTGACAAAAAGTTTTTAGTTTGAACCCATATCCTGCTATATTAATTTTGTCAGCCTTTTTTTTATAGTCTATCCAAAGGCTTGTTTGTACTATATATTTTAGTTGTCGTATTTTTGTCCTGCAAACCTGAAATAAAGATAATATAAAAACTATTAATCTGCATCCTATTTAATAAAATAGGCAAAATAAATCTTAAAATATGAAGATATACAACATATAACAAAGAATGAATTAAAAATCTCACAAAATTGAATAATTGGGATCATTTCAATTTACTAAATTTTTACTATTACTCATAAGATAGGAAAATTTAAATTTACTTAAATCATTATTTAATTAATCGTTTTTTTCTTATAAAAATGGTCATTTAAGTGATATGAAATCTATGTACCTTCGACTTATGAATATTATGAAATGAAAGGTATTTAAAATTATTATAATAAAATTGTTGCTGTAGAACATAAAACACCATGCGCTTTTGACGAATGAAAAAGTTCTAATCCACTCTATTCTGCTGAGTCCGTTTATTATTGATTAATGAGAATTAGAGTGTTGATGTGACAAACTTACGCAGAATAGAAGATTTGTAACTTCTGATAATTTTTATTGTTTAGCTGTAAGAATTTAAGTATCACTTTCTCTCCCTTATATTATTTTACAGGGCATAAGCAAATAAAAAGCGTGAAACATAGAAAATTATTTAAACGACGAATAAAATTTATTAAATACAAAATTTTAAAATTAATATCATAACTTTATCAACTGGTTTTGCGGCCAATTATAGCTGCTGATGATAACAACTGATTTGTAGAAATGAATAAAAGTTATTAGTGTATGGTTATGGAATTCAATTTGATTTGGATCTTTCATTTAGCATATCGATGTTTTGCTGTTAATTTTTGAATAAAAGTTTAACAGCGATGTACTAAAATATTGAATCTCAATACGTAGACTCTAACTAAAAGGAAAAGACACTAAATGTGGGTGAGAATAAAGCAACAATCTCTGAAGATGACTGCAAAAGCAACTGAAAGCGTTATGATGAGAAGTTTAAAAACTATGATGATGTGGTTTGTTTATTTTTTAAAGTAATATTTTTATATATATATATATATATATATATATATATATATACCACTGCCAATTAAAAACAGATTCAAAAACAATCAAATTGACAGACGTCCTGTATATAGTAAGGTAATCTAAGGCACAACAGCGTTGTTTTTTTTGCTTTTTCAGTTTAGTCTCTCGAACCATCGTAAGGTATTACTTCAGAGGATGAATGAGGATGACACGTATGAATGTAAATGAAATGTAGTTTTGTACAGTTTCAGGTTGACCATTCCTGAGACGTATGGTTAATTGAAAACCAACCACTAAAGAACACCGGTATCCACGATTTAGTATTCAAATGCGTATAAAAGTAACAACCTTTACTCAGATTTGAACCTCAGAACTCTGAACTTCGAAATCAGATGATTTGCTGATTTGCAACGACAAGTTCATCACTAGACCAACCCGGTGGGTAAGACACAACAGCAAGGTGATCTGAAAACTATTGTGGCCTGTTTTGGAGACGGATGGTTTTTAAAGCTGTTTTTGTTGTTTTTAAAATCGTCGTTCCATTTTTGTTTATAATTTGTAATACGTTTGTATAACATGTAATTCTGAGTTAAGTGAACCAAAAAAGATAGAAATCTTTTAATTAGTTAATGTAAAAATAATAATTGTGCAAAATTAATGCACGAAAACTTATTAGTCAGATTTTCTTTTTTATTAGATTTTTATTGATACGATGTATTTTCTATTCATAACTTTTTTTAACATCATAAAATTATATAATACAGTGAAACTAAAATTTTACTGGAAGAGTTTAACGTAATATGGATGATATATTTTAGCTATGATAAGCACATCGCGAGAGAAGATTACAAAGTATTTACTATATTACAATACGAGTTTATTACATTTTTAAGACCGTTTATTCAGTTAATGAAAAATTTTCATGTAGAAACAATTTTCATGAAGTAGAAATGGCAGGAAAAATTAGGTTTATTAACTTTCAATTCAATCTCGGCTTTTGGTTTAAATTGTATTTCTAAGCACTATTAAAATCAATTGATTATCTCAAAGAAAAAATTCAGAGTAACAGGTTACGGTTATTTTTTAACACAATTTTAACTACAAATAAAACTTACTATTCAAGATTAAATGCATATTTTTGGTACGAAATCCTCTGATGGTACTGAATGAAATTTTTGATTTCATGTACAATTTCAAAGATCTTTAAAAAACTTTCACATTTTTGTATTTAAGTTATGACCAATATTGTTTAAAATTCTGTTTAAAATCTTTTATCAATGAAATATGTTTATGAATGAAACTTGTTTTTAATAATAATAATAATAAAAAAGGAGATAACTTGAAACAGAATTAAAATGTACTGAGTAAAATATTCTATACGCATTTTTTTATTACAGTCTGATACAAAAATATATCTGATAATGATGGAAGAAATTATATTTTTCTTTTATAATTTACCTTAAAACTTAAACAATAAAGGAAATGGTTGTGTGGTTATATTTACATTCTGTTAAGTTAGTTTAATAAGTTTAAAATGTTATTAAAAATAACGTAAAAGCAGATCAATTCACACTCTTAAAATTCTGAATTGAATAATTGATGTTTCACATCAGAACCTTAAGAAATCTAGCCACCAGAAGATTTTGGTAATCACTTGGGTGTGTAAACCTATTAGGCTCCCTGACTAAGAATTCTATGTTTTTCCAGTTTATCCTCAGTATCTCCACAGTTAGGTCCAACCGCCGCAGCATATAATCGCGGAGACTATTGCAATTGGCAAGGTGCCTAGTCGTTGTTCGTCCCGGTGGGGAAAATTTGGCACTAATTCAGTGAAAGGAAGACGATTGTCGGTCCATAAACTCTTGAACCGAGCAGTATTCTTAGAAGTATGATACATCTTTTGTTTCTATTTCCTTCCAAGGATTTCCCTATATTCTCTGCAACTCTTGCAGTTCAATCAGTGGTTCGACTGACGGAGTGAACAAATGGCTAGAATGCTTCTGTCCTTCCTTGGACAACCCAAGATCTTATGGCCATCTTCACACTTTACACTGCGGAAGGGTCGCATGCAATCGTTTTTAGAATTGCCGTATTGCTGGTGCTTGCACTCTACCAGACCGAGAGGCTTTCTGGGTGTTTCAATCGTAGCACAACACTTAGCGATATATTTCAAGTTAAAAATATTTCTATTATTTTCTTGAGGTTCAAGGTTTACAAAGAATGTTGATATCGAATCCTTTGTTTCTCGATGATGTGCATTCACTACGCTTCGGACTATGCCTATGTCCCGCAATTTCCTCCTTGACCATGTCCACCGGAACTGAATAGTGTAAATTCCTGACCATCTGAAATGCCCTTTCATCCATCCTAGTTAGTGTATATCCAATGCATGTTTGCTCACAAACAATAATTCTTTTGTAAACCTAAATGTTTTTCGAGATAACACGAAGTTGTTTGGCACAGATTAGCCGTATACTGTAATCACCCCTATCTACAACCGTTTCAAACAGTTTGGTAGGTTTTTGATCCGATTTGAGAAAGGTAAATCATTAGAATTATTGTTCGGGGTTTGTGGCACTCCAGATTTGCGGGCACAGGCACAGTCTGCCACGGAAAGGTGCCCGGTTGAGATTCCATAACATCATCTTCTGTATCACTCTAAAGTGATACGAAAAATGATATTATGTTTGATGTTTCATTACGAAAGTGAACCCGCTGCCAAATTAGAGAGATAATTTTCTGAGATCCCTGATTGAGGACGCCAGTGACCCACGTTTCCGAGAGGTCAGTAAACAACTTTTGCAAGACGACGTCTCACGATTCGGATCATCTGAGAGCTTATCCATTTTTACACTCCAACACAGCCTATAAATTAGCCAGAACAAACGATTAAAGAGAAAGACTTAAATGTTGATAATTAAAAATACCTCGTACGATTCTTTTTCGTCCAAAATCCGCTACGAGGCCAACAATAATCAGATGCACAACCTTTTATTTCACAGAGATGTCAAATAAATAACAGCACTAAAAACAAACATAGTTGGACGAAAAGTTTTTTTGTAATCTTAGTACCAGTTACTTATTTATCATTTATAATATTTTTTGTAGCATAGCATTTTTATCGTGTTACTTTGTTTTATTTAATAATTTTTTACCCCATTCTTCTCGTTATACGGTGATTTTAAAAAGTGTTTTATCGGCTTTTATTTTTTCTTGATTATTTTCAGAAATTTTTATCGCAGCTTTTAGGGTTCGTTGAAAATAATTCATACGACAATTGTGCATAAGGGTATATGATATAACCAACTATAAACAGATGAGGGAGAGTTATATTTATATAGTTTGGTGCGCGGGTGGGCTTTGAGATCGGGTTAAAACTGAGCGGATGTTTTTAGAATGAGAGTACTGTTGCGTTCATGTTGCTTGCAATCCAATTTGCCATTTCGACCACTCTAATGAGATTTTTTTCAAACCCTCACCCGCTCACCTACTCCATCCACCACCCTTTACAGTTACTAAAAAAAAGCCGCCCCTACTAAAGCAGATAACCAGATTTTTTATCCGTCCGTTTGTTTTTATTATATTGTGTTTCTCTTTTTGCGCTTTGTTACAGTTCGTTATGGCGACGGCGGCTGCCTCGCATCAGAGCAAATGGAAATTATTCCTCCAACCCTGAGCAACATAATTTAAACACGGCTTCCGCTCTGCATAAACGGGCCAACCGGGGGATGTAAAATAAAACAGTTATTTATTTTGTTCCCCGCTTCACTTCTCCCATATTTTAACACAAGCCTAATTAATATCTGCAAGCATTTTATATGATCTCACTGCATATCAATTTAGCTTTTGCCTTGTAAACTAGAGTACGAGGTAATCTTATTATAGTTGTTCTGAATTTAAATTACTTTGTACCTTAGTAATTTTAGTAATTAAATAATTTTACAATCGAATTACTACGTTTCAATTTTTCTACGTTATTTATTCTATTTAATTTTTATGTATGTATTCTGAAATAATGAAATAATAAATTTAAAGCTCGTAGTAACATCTTTTGACAGTCTTCATTTTATCAGTTTTACTTTGTTTTCTCTACGCACTGTTTAAAAGTTATAGAAAACTATTACATCCAATAAGTTTATTCAGTCACGTAGTGTAAGCACTGATTGTATATCTCATAGTCTTCTGGGATTACTTATTTTTTCGTCAGAATTTTCAGAATTCATGGTGCATCCTATTTTTCAGCTACAGTTTTTTTTTTTAATCCAGTGGTGATCACCACTTTTTTAATCTCTCTAGAGCTCTATATATTTATAAGTTTACTTTAAAGCCGTTTTAAATAATCATTTATTTATTTATGAAGTAAGATAAAAACATAAAAAATCTCTACAGAGTAACACAAACTCAGCTCTTGTAACACATCACGAGTAACGTACAAATGGTAAATGATATAAAAAAATTTATCAAAGCGAAAATATTAAAATTTTATTTCCTTTCTGCGTCTAATATTTTGTGTACCTAATTATTTTCTATCTAAAACTTTTAAATTATTCCAACCCATATTTAAGCATTTGATGAAACGGACCTTATTTGCACATGAAATACATTTAACAAGTTGAATATGTTTCTCGTAATTTCTAATAATTTACAACTTGAGAATATATTGACCTACTTCTATGAAATTTTCTTCAAAAAGCTGAAACTCCTTTTTGAGGACGTACTTAGTTTCACATGCTTATGCTGATGTTTGAATGGGAAGGATGAAGAACAAAGATCGAGTTAGTTTTTTCATTGTAAAATATTCATAACAGTTTGTGAATTGTCTGAATGTCTACCTTTTAAACCTAAAAACATAAATTTATTATTACTTTAGATAATTTGGATGCTTTCTCAGTCTTTTTATTTTTTAAAACTACTTTTTTTTCCTTCGCCGGACCCGCAATTAAGCATAGAACAGCGTAGGAGGTGTCCTTTCTACTCTAACAGCCCTTTTCACCAACCGGCAGTATGTCCGGCACGGCAGGTCGGGCTGCCGGTCGGATCTTTATTTTATATTATATTAGTAAGCAACCCATTAGAATACCCCACTTCCTGTGTAGTTTTTAGCAGAAATCCTACATGAGGCTATCCAGCTTCCAGTTGTCATTATTCAAAAACTCCACAAGGGGTCCCCGATCCCTCATCAAGAATGGCCCACTTCGGCGAACTGTCCTCCAGATCGAGGCTGCCCTTCCTAACTAAACACACGCACAGTTGCACACGATCGAGGTCCCAACCGTCCCGGGATTTTGTCTTCAATATTCTAGAAGCTAGTATCTCCACATTTCCCCAGGCCTGCCTGCTAGAAAGTATATAAACCGTAGTCCTCAATCTAGTAAGCCAGGTCAAACCCAGCTCCTGTCGAACACCATCCCACCTACAACACTGGTATATGGTGTGATCCGGAGTGTCCTGTGATTCGTAGTATCTGCAAACACAGGTAGCGCGTTTACCAAACCGGCATAGGTACCCCTCAAACTCACCATGCCCGGTTAGCAGCTGGAACAGGTAGAATCCCATCCCAAAGCCACGCTAAACCCACAGATCAATGCTATGTATAATGCGTCTTGTCCATTCTCCCGTAGGAGAAGCATTCCAGACTTCCTTACGATCTCTCAAAAGGATTTGTCTAGCCTCGACTTTAGGCATTCCGTTGTACACACTGTACAGCATTTGAGCCCTCAGCTGAACAGGAGCCCTCAGCCCGAAACCACTTCAGCAGCATTATGGGAAAGAGTCCTGTATGCCCCAATAATTTTTTATTAGACTGCTTATTAACATTCCTTTTACCGGTAAATGTATCCATTTAGGCAAGGACCGCAAAGAAAATTATGGGTAAAGCCACTTGGCTGTCAAATCATGGGTAAAAATGCAGGATAAGTCGCCTCTTGAACGACCGCGGTCCAACATTACTTAGTCTTATGATTTCTCGCAATAGCTGGAGCTTTTATATCGTTATAAAAAGATTTATTACTAACGCTTCACGATTAATTCAGCGTATAAAGAACTGCTGTTATTGAATTCTTGGATATCATACGTCTAGATAGCTTTTAAAATCGTCAAGTATTCAGCTTCAATTTCATGCGATGAAACGTGAGGCTGTTCATGCTTTAATTTCTTTAAATTAATAGTTACTTTGGTTATAAATTGTTTTCTTGTAAACAAGCGTACGCCGTGTGTGCTGTCAATCCAAATATAACCCTATGTTTTTCAGTTTTAAGAGACAAGTGCTTTTAAGCAGAATAAAAGTGATGTTAGCCGATTTATTCTCATTAAGTTTAAAGAGCCGTTCGTTTAGCCAGCCTTGTAATAAATCTGAAAATACCTGTATTTATTGAATATTTGTAACTGGAACGTTGCTTATAACTATAACTAATGTCATCAACATACTTTACAACGGTCGTTCTGGAATAGGAAATAAATCTAATACGTAGCTTTCTTAGATAAACTATATAACTGGATGTAAGGTTGGCGATTGATCACGAAATTAAATTTAATACTACCGGTCTTTAAGGGATAAGCATAGAACAATATGAAAGACTAACAAGAAAAAATGAAGAATACTACTCTCTTTCCTCAAAAATAATTTAATTAAACTGATTTTTTTACAATTAAATATTTACAATGTGTTTCCTCGGAACAATGAATAGAGTATATAGATATAATGAATAGGATTAGACATTTAGGCTAAATATCTATAACTGATTTGAAAGAGAGCAAGCTTTTAATTTACAACTGAACTAAATAAATAAAGGAGTTAAGGAGGAATTAAGGCTAAAGGAGGAGTTAGTTGCTTAATTTACAGCAACCAACTCCTCCTCTATATTCCGCTTTTTTTCTGAATAGCACCCTGAAACAGTTGCCGTTGGATGAATAAAATGTGTTTTTTTTTTATAGCAAGCGAAAAAATGTTGTGGCTGACCGAGACTCGAACCTAGAATCTCTGGATGAAAAATAGAGACGATACCATTTCGTCATGAAGATAGGCAATTAAATTAATAATCTTATTAATTTGTTCAATGATGACATTGTACAACATGAAAATTAAACAGGATATGAATTGATTTGTTCTCAAAAACTCGTAATTTTTTCATAAAGAATTTTTCAAAGATTATTTTCCTAGAGTTTGAAGACGGGTAACAGGGAGACTAATAAGTCTTATTATTAATAAGTCTTTTTAAGACTTATTAATGATATTTTTTACGAAATGTTTTTGGTGAACAAATCATTTTGATAGAATTGTGGCCACACAATAGCTCGATCTGACTCCCCCAGATTTCTTTCTATGGGGAGGCGGCAAAACTACGCACGATTGACGAACTAAAAATTGCAGTAACGGCATACGTACGAGATATTACATTACATAAGCTGGTTAAAGTAGTTGAATACAAACTGAAACGTGTGCAGTGTTGTATTGATGTTGAAGGAGGTCATTTTCAACACTTTTTATAAACTATTCCAGTTATTGTAATACCCGTTTATATAAAATAACGTATAAATACAAAGTAATAACTTAGAAAATTTTTGTCATTATACTCCATAATTCCAGCGCACAGCAACTTCCCGAACCCCATTTTATATATATCACTGTTTATATATGTTTCTCACACTATTTTTTCTGGATAAAAATATTTGAAAAATAATCAAAATAAATGTTTTACGTTAAAACTGATGTAGTTCATGAATTAAATATGCATTTATATTATCTTCAGTATTATTTTAAATATATCTATTTTTATAACTGTATTTGGTGTTTACTAATAAAGGTTATGCACCGGTGTTTCACTGTGTTGTTGAATGCATGTTTATTTGAGCATACATTCTTATTAAATAATTTTTATATTACCTAAATAATTATTTATTAGTTCTTCCTTAAAAATAAATAGTTATATTTTGCAAAATAAGTTTTAAGCAGATTTATCTATGAAATAAAATAATACGTTACGAATCTTACATGTTAATAGTATGTATATGTGAGTCTAATAGTAAACTATTAGACTCGTAGTTCATGTTTTTGAAACAGTTTTATTAATTTGTGAAATTGTTTTGAAGCAAAATTTAGTATCTTTCATAGTCATGAAATAATGGGTTAAATTTCATCTTTACTTGCCCGGTAACTTAACGTTTTTTTATGCTTTTTTTGGTTTGTCATTTTGTTCTCCTTTTCCTCATACTCATATTCCTAGAACCATTTTCACAAATAAGAAGAAAAAAATTATTTACAAGCAGTTCTCAGATACAAAGATAAAAACGATACAAACATACCGACCTCACTCTATTCTCTGGTAGATTAGTCAGGGAATAAACTATATATGTTTTATAAGTATTGTAAACTATATTTCCCCTCATTTACAGTGTTGTGGGAAAAATATAAGAAGTAACTCTACATTTCATTTTTCTTTTAACCTCTTGCTAGATTTCCTTTTAGAATAAGTCGGACCGGGCTAAATATTTTTAGAGATATTCTCAAGTAGGTCAGAAGTGACGGTCATAACTGAGGACCATAAGTCGTGAAGTATAACTGAGCCTACTTCGAAAAATATCGTAATAATTTTTTTTATATGTTTAAAGGTGTTTATATGAACCACCCACCCTTATGCTGAAAGGAAAAAAGGAAATAGGGCCCACACCAATAAAGAAAACGCTGAAATTTTGGCAGAAACCTTCAATAGACTCCTCAACTGTGACGACCCTTCAGAGCTTTTTGAGATTGACACTGAAACTCCAGTTAAAACTTTACTGGGTTTTATCAACATGTCAACAATTCAAGAAGTTCTCGCAACCTTAAATGAAATAAAAAACTACAAAGCAAGCGGAGAAGACCAGCTTTTCGCAGAACTCTGGAAACACTCATCAATTTATTCAGTCAAAACTTCCCTACATCTATGCCTCGTGAAAATATGGAACGAAGAAAAACTTCCAGAACACTGGACCACAGCCCTCATTCATCCATTACATAAAAAAGGGGATAAAACTAATCCGGAAAACTACAGAGGTATATCTCTCCTGGTTTGCACATACAAAATCACCTTCGACAACTTTAAAAGGGATTATGATTGTATACACCGACCATCCATGCTGAATATTCTGAGAAACCTGAGCCTTCACCCTAAACTCGTAAACATGATAAAATTAACTTTAACCAATACCCAGTCCAGAGTGAAATTCAGAGGTGAACTCTCTCGACCCTTCTCCATAAAAACTGGATTGAGGCAAGGAGACGGCCTCTCACCACTCCTTTTTAACTGCGCCCTCGAATTTGTCATGAGAAAATGGTATGAAATAAATCCCAAAAATATAAAAATGAGTACTAAGAAAAACTCCATCACACTAAATTGCCTGGTATTTGCAAAAAAAAACTTAAACATTATAAAACTGTAGTTCAGCCAGAAGTCACCTACGGATCGAGACCCTTTTCAAAATCACTCAGAAAAACCGAATTGATAAAATTCTGAAAATAGAGAGGAGAATTGTCAGAACGTGTATAAAAAAACACCAAAAAGAAGGCCAATGGTGGATTGTGCCAAATGAGGTGGTGTATCGTGAAATAGAGCCTGTTACTGATACTATGCGGAAAAAAAGAATCTCTTTCTTTGGTCATCTCATAAGGACACCGGAAACAAGACTGTCAAGAAATATCATTGAAAAGTTCTGGTTCCAAAAGCTAGAAGTAGGATGGATCAAAGAAATTAGAGAAGATATGAAAGAATTGGGAATTTCCCTGACTGACCTATAGAATAAAACTGGAAAAAATTACAAAGCTAAAAGACAAAAACATTAGATTTAAACAAAAGACAGACAAACGACACAATACAACGAAGATGAACAAAAGTTTACAGATGAAGGAAAGAAAGCAAGATCTGAACAGATGAAGAAATACTGGGCAGCTTGGAAGAATAAAATAACACGCTTTTCTCAGAAAAGATCTAACTAAAATTGACTTAAGTGGTCCCACGTTGGCCGTAAAAGCATAATAATAATAATAAAAATGCCCTGAGGTAGGTAATCCCCACGTCCGGAACACAACATCTACGTTCCACGTCCAGGGCGGCAACAGCTGGCTAACGGAGCTCCGAGTAAATTCCTCGGATGTATTACTTTATTGACCTGTCTCCATCTTCAGGTAAACAGACGGATTGGATTTTTCGGCAGCCTGCAGGATATGAACAATTTATTGATTAGGAAGTGGACACATAGCAAACTTAGAGCTGGCGATGTGGCGGCCAGGGTCAATGTTATTGCAGGTGTAACGGAGACCCTTCCGTTGTCCACATGCCCCCTGGGATGCAAGCATGTAGCAATGGTGCCCATGTATGTCGGTGCATGGGAGCTCTGAAAGCTTCGGTGAGTAGGAGCCTGGAGTCAGTGCAGAGACTGCGTATCCGCTCTCTGCCAGGACATATGCCGGTTCCACCGGAGTACCGAATTGGACCTCCAAGGTTAGTAGCCCTGGAGTGGGGGTGTACCCCGGCGGCTAGCCTTGCTACAAAAGGGATTAACCGTTCATGAATATTGAACAATCAAACGTGGCAGAGGGTGCACGTAAACACCCTCGTTTAGAATCCTCCGATTCGCCACAAGCGAAGAGGAAAAAGAGTAAAGAGTGTGACAAAATCAAGAAAGATGGTGATAGAATCAGTAAAGACTTACGTAAAAGCTTATTTGGCTATAGTGTACCTAAGCCAAGATTTTTAATTATTACAAAGGAGAATGGAAACTTCCAAAAAGTTAGTCCATTCTTAATCGCAAGAAAAATTACAAATTGTGCTGGTGGTCCCGTTAAAGAAATCCGAAAGACTTTTAATGGATTGCACGTCGAAACTATCAACGACGTGCAAATCCAGAAAGCCCAGGCGTTGAAGAAGATCGGTGAATTTGAGGTTTCTGTCCAACCGCATAGCACACTGAACTCTTGCAGAGGAGTTGTTGTTTGTCGCGATCTTCTTAATTGTACAGAAGAAGAAATTGTACAAGAAATGTTGAGTCAGGGAGTGACTCAGTGTCGCAGACTAACCATGCGAAGAAATGGTGAAGTTGTTCCTTCGGCCTCGCATGTTTTAACATTTAATAGGCCGAATCTTCCTGAAAAGGTACGAGCTGGCATCCATCGGCTTGATGTACGAGCATTTATTCCGCAGCCGATGAGATGTTTTAAGTGTCAACGATTCGGACACACAGCAGCTAGATGTGAAGCGCAG
This sequence comes from Lycorma delicatula, assembly GCF_047948215.1. NCBI lineage: Eukaryota > Metazoa > Arthropoda > Insecta > Hemiptera > Fulgoridae > Lycorma > Lycorma delicatula. The sequence continues at coordinate 128,528,446 of NC_134457.1, forward strand.
GAAATATGTATATGTGGAGAGAAAACACATGAGGGGGACCCATTTAAAGACCCTCCAACCTGCGTTAACTGTAAAGGGCATCACAATTGTCGTTCAAGAAACTGCCCTACATATAAATTAGAAACAGCGATTCAAGAAGTTAAAACGCTTCAGAAGGTCAGTTACCCTGAAGCGAAGAAAATTGTTAATCAGCGTACACCACGACCATCGACTTCTTACGCAGAAGCAGGGGCTGCCCCTTCCACATTTAAAATTAACGTGGAGCAGTTGCTTAACACGATGGCTCCAAGTCTTGCGACGATGATTGAAAGAATCATTGATTCAAAGATTGAGTCGACTCATCGGATGGAACAAACTAAACATGAGAAGGCTCACTCTCCGTCTGACGCCGTTCACATGAGAGACGCACCAGCACAGTTTAAATAACCAGCTAATCCTGCGATTACTAAGCCACCAACTGAAGTAAGAATAAAAAATCTTGACTTATCTAGCAAAGAGAAACGGATCACTCCGTCGTCTAGTCACAAGTTTAAAGAAATTGTGGCAAGAAAATCTGAATCTACGGAAATGGAGGTACAAGTTATTATTGAGAAACCACCAGACGTAGAGAATATAAAACCTGTACCAATAGAGCCTCCAAAAGCGCAAAGATCAGCTTCAGTGAGAGCATCTATTTCAGCTGGACCCAGTACTGCAGTAGAGATAGAGTCCAGCTCATCCGCTGCGGAGAGTGCATCGCTTATTAGTTTAGATTCCCTAGCAAAGATGCTAACAGCACCGACGAAACTTTCATCAACTGACGTCAGCCGCAGAACATCACTGGCATCCGAAAGAGAGGAAGACGATGCCATGTCTGAGGCCTCAGATACGCTGTCATCAGAGGTTGAGGCCGTCAGAAGAATGGAGAAACGGTGCAAGAAAGGATGGCCGAAAGGAAAGCCTAGAAAGTAATATTCCTTACAGGTAACACATCCCACGTCTTTCATAATCTGGTCGTTATACTTGAGCCACTGTCTTCCTTTACATCTTTCCTTCCACTATACCTTCTAATATTATTTCAGTCAACCCGTCATGTCTTAACAAAAGGTCAACCCAGTTGGTCCATCCTTAATACCTTCTCATTGTTCACCCACCAGATTTTCTTCATTCTGAGGTAGGACCAGATCTCAGAAGCTTTAATTTTCTTTTCCTTCTCTACTCTAAGAGTCCACGTCTCGCTTCCGTACAAAAATACACTCCACAAAAAAAGATTTAACAGAGTTTTCTTGAGGTCATAGTTACGTTTGTTTGAAATGAATACGTTACGCTTTTTGTTAAAGCCATTCTTAGCCTGGTTGAAGCAGCTCATTTTTCCTTTTTTGATCGGCTATCTGACGTTATCTTACTGCCAACTATGTAAAACAGTTCACATTTTCTAAAGAGTATCCTCTCAGTATGCATTGTGCTTTCGTTTGATTCCGACTTGCCATACGTATTTTAATTTTAGCTTTACTAATGTACATATTATACCCTGTACTGAGCATGAATTCTATCTCTTTCAAATATATATATTATGTCTTGCTCATTCTCTGCCCATACTGCTATATCATTCAGCAAATTCCACAATAGCTACTCTTTTCCTTGAGTCGTTGCCCCTTCCACTTCTCCCAACTTTTCTCTGATCTCTTTAGCGTTTAATTAACTTTAATTAAAGAAATGTTGGCACCTAAATAATTAAACTTAATTTTCTATATTACAATTTCGTTTTATTTATATCATTACATGCAAAGAATATTACATTATTATTAAGTTTAATACTGTAAACTTAGCAGTGATTTTTAAAACAATTTACGTTGGAAATGTACTTAAAGCTATATATCACTGTTAACTGTGTCTAACCAAGGTGGTACAGGAAAATGTTTATATAAAATTATAAACTAAAAATTATTACTTAAAATTATAAACAGGTGGATTTAATATTTTTAATGAACTGTGTGTTAGGTTTGCGCATTTTTTTAAATTTCGATTATGGAGAAAATAAATAATCCCTAATGAATTAATGAAAATTTATATGAAATGTACTCTCTACGATGTTATTAAAACACAGCTATGTTTACTAACTGATATCAAAGAGCGTGGTTTCGAAATGTAATTTTAGTTTTAATCAAACGCAATAGAAAATCTACATACTAAATAATCAGTGATAATAGTTTTATTAATATTATGAATTAATTTTGTTTATTAAATTTATAGTCGTATTTAGTATTACAAATGTATTGACTATGTTAGCTAGACTACATATATTAAATTTGTATTATAAAACAAAAATTTCCTCGATATTTTACGGCCAGATATTTTCAAACTAAATTATAGAACAAATTAGTTACTGTGTTAGTAAACTACTAGATGTATTAGTTATATTTTAATTTTAAAAAAAATTGTGAACATTATATATGAATATATTTTCTTTTAATTAATGATGAAAAGAGTGAGATATTTTTTCCTGATCTTCAATAATTTTTTTTTTCTAATTTATCGTAGTTATATAAACTAGGAAAATATTTCTCTGTTATATTGCTTTATAATCATGAAAGTATTGATTTTAATTATTTTCTTATTTTTAGATTCAGATTTATTTTATTTTTCGTTAAACGTTTATAATTTCATTTTTAAAATACTGATTTCATCAAAACATTTTTAAGAACAATTTTATCTATTGTATGTATGAAAATAAAATATTTTTTTATTTTTATACTTTCTATTATTATTATTATTATTATTAATAGAATATGGGGACGCCATATTAGGTATGAGGACGCCCATATTGACGACCTGACCGTGCTGGTCGCAGCCAGCACAGAAGGAGAGGTCGAAGATATCGCAAGTAACGCGGTGGAGATGATAAGGAATGATAAGGCGGGAGAATAGGGGAATAGGTCTGGCCCCACATAAGAATGCTACCCTCGCTTTGGTAGGCCGAAGAAGGATCCGAGTTATTTTCATCACGGTTGACAGGGTAAGGATCACCACGTCGGGGTGTGTCAACAAAATCCGGTTTGTTTAACGTTCACCTGCGGGAGGTGACAAAGAGAACAGAGTCGGTAATGAACAACATAGGGAGACTTATGGGGAGGCGGGCTGGTCCCAGGCAAAGTAAAGAAGAATGATACCGTCCGTTGCATTGTCTGTTGTATTGTACTCTGTGCCCGCCTGGGCAGATGCTGTTTCCAAAAAGAGAAACGTGAGGATGCTAGCATCACTACATTATGTATGAGCGGCCATTCGAATCGTTTCAGCGCACAGAACGATTTCAACCATTGCGGTAGAAGTTATAGCGGAAAATATACTTGTTCACCTGAAAGCAATGCAGTTAAAAGGATGAATGAAGGCATACCTAAGGGTGAGGCACGTAGATTGGCATTGGAAGAATGGCAGCCGGAGTGGGACGGAGCTCCCCTCAGTAGGTTGGTGTGGACCAGGTGACTGATCCCCAGGATAGGGCCGTGGGTCTGAAGGAATCATGGCCAGGTGGACTACTACCTCGCCCAGTTCCTTTCGAGCCATGGTGAGGTTGCCTTTTATCTGCATCATTTTCGCAGGAGGAGATCCCCGGGTGTATTTACTGCGGCATCGAAGACACCCCGGAGCATACCTTTTCTGGCTGTACCAGATGGACTGCAGTCAGGCGGGGAAACAACTTATAGTGGCTGACCCCGGCTTACATCATTGAATTTACGCTCAAAGGAAAGCAAGAATGGGACGCTATAGGAGAAATGGTCACGCACATCTTACAAACCAAAGAAGCTAACAGCAGGATATGGGGTGCTAATTAGACAAACCAAAGACGAAGATCTCTAAACAAAGGAAAGAGATGAAGATAAGGACGGGGGAGCAAGGAGGTGACGGACAGAGCCCCTGCAGAGCCGTCTTTCGTCCACGCTTGCGTGGATGGGCGTCGGTGATGAAGCACAGGAACTCTGGAATCTCCGAGATCGGAGGCACCTCCCAGGGCTGTGTAATGCGGGTCAGGCTCCGAGAGGGGAGTTAGGTGAGTTGGTGGTTTAGTTAGTATGGCGCAGGCACACATACGCACATTAACAAGATCTTGCGGAACCTGTTAGCGATCCCCACGACGTCCGTAAATAGGATTCCTCCACCTCAGCTATAAAAAAAAAACAAAAAGTATATTAGTACAGGCAATTTGTCATCAAAATAGGCTATATTTGAAAATCCTTTCCTACCGATTGATCTTTTGTCCATGCGTTAGGGGTGATGAGGGAAGCTTAACTCCAGATTTTTAACATCCCCCTCCCATAGATTTTTGAAATCTCGAAATACTCAAAAAGTTTTTGAAATGCGTTTTTCTCTGAATATATGCATTTTAGAGAAAAGTTTTTCAAATAAAAAATGTAGAGGACATTCTTCTCTACAATTAATGTTTTTGAAGTTATGCCGTATAATTTGAAATTGAAATACTAGGTGGCGCTGACGTTGTAAAAAACGTTGTAAACGAGTAGACCGGTTTCGAACACGTGCCCAATTCACAACATTTTCACACTTTCGCAAGCTAAAGTACCAAAACGGTAAGTCGTACAAGAAAATTGTTTAAATAAAAGTTGTCTGTTTTTTTTTAGATTAACAACTTTTCCAAATGCAATACAGACGAAAAACAATTGTTTCCGGTGAAAAAACCGAAAAAAACACGTTTATTACAACTTCTGCGCCACCTAGTATTTGAATTTCAAATTATACGGCATAACTTTAAAGACATTAATTGTAGAGGAGAATGTCCTCTACATTTTTTGTTTGATAAACTTTGCTCAAATGCATAGATTCAGAGAAAAACGCATTTCAAAAACTTTTTGAATTTTTCAAAAATCTTAGGGAGGGGGGTGTTAAAAATCTGGAGTTAAGCTTCCCTCATCATCCCTAACATATGGAAAAAACATCAATCGGTAGGTAAGGATTTTCAAATAAAAATACAAATTGACTGTACTATATTGTTTCAGTACATTATTCACTACTGAATTTCATCAGCTACAGATATTCAGCCCCACAAGTAACACTCACTCTATTCTCTACACGAACTAACTATATAGTAAACATCACTAATCTCAGAAGAAAATAGTTCTGATATTTTTATTGCGCTTCAGTTGCTTTATATATGTAAAAATCATACGAAGTCTGCAACAGACGTAACAGTCGAGAAATAATTGATCTAAATAATTTTTTCCTAAAATTATTAGTTTTTTGTCAAATTATTACTGTAACGTAGATGTTTAGAAAATTATAAATATCCCCAAAACCAACCAAAAATGTATGGTGTTTTTAGTTTTCATAAAAAATACTTTTTTCTTACGGAGATAAAGTTATAGAAATAAAGTTAACTTTAGTAATTGAATTACAAATCTTACTTCGTCAGAGTTTAAATCTTTTGTCGATCACACGACTAATGGATTTTTCAAAGATTCATTATACGTATCTTTGTTTTAAATAGAAATACAATATTAATAAATTCTCATTATCAAATATTCCCATCAATCTAGGATGATGTGTTTTAAAGAGAGATATACGAGCACAGATTGTAAAATTCGTATATTTTACTTATTATTTGTTGTTATTAATAAAAACTATTGCGAATTAATTTTTTAATTAAGAATTTAGTATAAGAAGCTAAAAGAAAACAGTTACAATAATAAAAAAAAAATTGCGCTAAATATTTGAGATACATTATATGGTTTAATTTAAAGGGTGAATGATAAATGGTTCGTACAAATTCCAATTATTTATCCGTTTCTTCGTACACCTACAGCTAACCTATTGTAGATGTTAAAGATATGGCGGGAGGGAAGTGTCGGGAAGTTAGTAGGATATCGGAAGTTGAAGAAGTCAGTCAGGTAGCGGGAACAATTAATTAATGAGCTAAGTGCAGAAAAATCGCTGGGGGGTTTGAACAGTTAGCCCAGAGGGAAGCATTAACACCAGTATAAGCAGAGAAGAAGGAGCGGATCTTCTATTTAATGTTCCTACCTTAATGTAATTTAAGCCTCGCTAGAAACGAGCCAGATTAATCTAATTCCATTACCTTAATGAAGATACAGAATATATAAAGTCTGGCTAAGACCCAGAATGGACGACTATTATTTTGCCCTTCATCCTGCCCCTTTATTGCTGGGGGGATTCCGTCATCAAATTTACAAATTGAATTTAGCTGAGTGTCTCGGGGCTCTGATTCAGCCAATCCCCCCACTCTTCTTTACATCCCCGCGTTCCGACGCTGCTATTTTCTACTTACTTTTATTCGCTCTTAACGGATCAGAAAACGCCTCTACGACGTGTCTTATTTGCGAAATTAAGAGGCAATCTGGAATCTCCCGTAAATTAGTCCTTACTTCACTTTCTGCCTGTATATACTTTTCTAAACCCCTCACTTTAACGTATCCTAGCATTAACTGCTGTTTTGTTAGATGCATTCAATTTTACACCCCTTCACGGATTAAAACTTCATTGTCACTGTATGATTCTCAGTTTATAGGCAAGGTTTTTATATTATTCATAAAATAAAAAAAAGTGCAATCACTTATGCATATAATTATCTAATTTGATTAACGGTCTCACTAGATTATTAATGCTCCCCCTTGTAATCACACAGTACATTATTTTCAGTGTAATAAATATCCGGTTGGCTTTCGCGACGTAATCTCGGCGTCGATTGCTTCATAGTTTATTCTCCAAACAAAAATAGACATTTAAAAAGCTTTTAAAAAATTAAATCCAGAACTGAAAACTGTACATCCCTTAGAAAAATACTGTCAAGTGAAAGGCAAAATTACATTAAATCGAGGTCACTGGCACTCAAGGAAGTGATGTGACTAACCGGTTTGAGCTGAATTTGAAATCTTGCTTGAAAACCGGTTCTTTATCACATCGTTATCTCAAGAAATAATAAATGATATAAATTAAATCTCCGGCAAAGGGTTACATAATTTTCCTGTCTTCGTCCTTGACAATTTTTTATTACAAATACAAAATAGGTTTTTTAAAAATATTAATAATTTTATTATTACTTAAAATCGATCACATCAATTATAATATACAAGTAGAACACAATTTTGGAAATAGATTTTACATAATAAATTTAGTTGATGATTTTAAAAATTGTTTTCTGCAGAGTGTTTCTAAACGTTTTGGCAGTTTAATTTAAAGGGCGAATGATAATGATTCGTGCAGATTCCAATTATATATCTATCCTTCCATCGTACATCTACAGCTAACCAATTGTAGATGTTAAAGATATGGTGAGAAGGAAGTGTCTGGAGGTTAGGTCCGATACCGGGGAAAAATTAATTAATTAATTAGCTGTGCAGAAAAATCGCTGGGGGGGTTTGAACAATTAGCCCAGAGAGAAGCATTAACACCAGTATAAACAGTGAAATATTTTAATAATATTTACAGATGACACAATCACAATTAGTAAATCTGTTTCATTGTCATAACATAAATATCATATTTTGTTATGTCTGAAAATTATTCATGCGTTTTGATAAAAGGTAGCTACTATTAGAGATAAACCAATTCTTTTACAGTAAGCGTCAAATATTACGTGTATTTTGATTTTTCTGGAAGTTTTGAATTATTTTGTTGAGCTCTACGATTAGAAATAATAAAACATTTTTAATTGAAATACGAACAGTCAGAAAAATGTATTCATAAGTGATTTTGTTGATTCCTATCATACTACTTTCGAAGCTGTAATTTTTATTGATGAATTGTAACGAATAAAAATATACTCATTTTAAACTCTAAAAAAATCTTGCGCAATTTTGCACAAGAATACCGACTTTTCGTTTATTTAATTTGGTTTTAATATTTTTTTTTAATTTGGTTTATTATTGCTACCAATAGAAACCGCAGATAAAGAAATGACAATGTTCTAACTTGCAGCATCATAGCGAATCACGCTTTTAATTTACCCCGCTCAAACCTTTTCAACCTTAAAGAACCTTAAGAACGATTTAACCAACCTTCATCAAATTTTCACACGCATAACTTCAGACACACTATAATAGCATATCCCACCACCATTGTGTAACCCAGAATAACATCATACGTTTCTCCGAAAAGTCGGCAAAAAAAAAAAACATAATTAAACTGCACGAAATAAATATATATAACTGCACAAAAACATATATATATATATATATATATATATATATATATATATATATATATATTACTGCACGTAATATATATTAATAGTCCCAAACCCAACATTAAACACTTTGCATTATTATGATATAGAGAGGGGTTTCTATATGGTCTCCCTCTTGAGGGGTCTTCCTCCTCAATAAACAGAGGAATTGCCGCAGCGTTATACTGAAAGAAATTTAGAGAAATATCACTGATTCTTGTTAGAAGTAAATGGAATAATTTGTTTAATATTGTGTTAGTATTTATGGTTGGTTAACTACACTTAATGTTTGTGCGTAGGAAAACGGACGGGACTTTCCGGATGAAAGTCATTAGTCATTATTATTGTATATTTGTAAAAAATAATATTATAGAGACATTATTCAGTTAGATTAGGGAGGCAATGTTCTCTTCAAATAAGATAAAGTGGGTAATAAAAAGTAACCCGGATGCCTTTGTAAGCCATGCACAGTTTTATACTGGCTGTTTCTGGATTCTGAAAAATTCCATTTCTCTTCTATTGCGAAGTTTATATAGGTAAAAGGTATGGCGACGGGAACTGTGAATAATTTTACAGTCGAGTTCAGGTAGTCGATTCTTAAACGGCTTTGTTGCTGCTTGGTACAGTATATTAGTGTAACTCTGACTGAAGTCAGTGTATTTTCTGCGAGAAATTTCTGCGTGTATTTTCTGTGTTATGATGTTTTTTGATAAATTTTTACAATACAGAAGTAATGTGAGCATTAAAAGAAAAATTATTTCAGTTTGCGACAAATTAAAAATTATTGAGGAATTAGAAAACGGGCGATCTAATTCTGACGTATGTAATACGGTATTTCTACTTCCACTGTCTCAACGATTTGGAAGAAATGTGATAAACTAACGGAACTTTCGGAAAAAAATCAATTTTAGGTAAAGAAAATAAAAAAACTATGTGGGGAAAAATGATTTGGACGTAGCTCCAAATGCCACGTGGTTCAATATGAAGAGGAGTGAAAAGTGAAAATGTTCCCATAACCTATTTTGAAAATTCAGGCAGAAAAATTTGCTGGCCAACTAGGATACAAAGAGTTTTTTTGTAACGATGCTTGGCTGAACCGATTTAAAAACATAATCAAATCGGTTTTGCAAGACTTAGCGGTGAAGAAAGCAGCGTAGATAATTCTGACGTTAGCAATTGGCAGGGTGAAAATAGCCGTAAATAGAATCGGGTTATGAATGGGAAGATTAATAGCTCATGAAATGGTCTGATTTTTTAAATTAACTATGGACAAACCATTTAAATTTAAAAGAAAAAAATGTGTCGGCGGAATGCATTCAAAAGTAAGGCTTACTGTTCTTCTATGTTCGAATATGACTGGAAATGAAAAAAAGAAAACTGATAGTCATTGAAAAATTAAGAAAACCTCAATGTCTTAAAATAAAAAAAACTTCGGGTTAGGTACTTGCCAACACAAAGGCGTGAACAACATCTACAATTTTTGAAACTGAAATTCGTAACTGGGATTGTGAACTAAAAAAAGAAGAGAAAAACTTTACTGTTGATTATGAGGCCTATTCATAAAGTAAGTGCCGTCGGCTTATATTTAAATATTAGCGGGTCTGAACACAGTTTCACGCATGCAGGGCCATTTATCGACTATTTACGAAGCCACTGCAGTTGTTTTGATTAAGTAGTCGTTTGCCTTCTGATGAATGCAGATCGCAATGTCTGCGACAGTCGCTTCTGCCATCAGATATGAAGTGCGCTCTGTGATTCGATTTTTGTGTTCAAAAGGATCTTCTGCTGAGATTCATCGAGATTTGTGCCTAGTGTGTGAACCTACAATAATGGGGAAGGAAATATTAGACAACGGTGTCAAGACTTTAAAAATGGCCGCACAAATGTGCATGACGAAGAGCAGAGTGGCAGGCCCAGTATTCAGACCGACGAAATCGTTGAACAACTGAACCGAAAACTGTAATGTGATCGGCGATTGACGATTAGTGCTCTGTCTCATTAATTTCCACGTTTTGAACGCACCTTTATCTACACAACTGTTACAGAAAATCTCGGATGTCACAAATTGTGTGCAAGGTGAGTATAAAAAATGCTCACCGACCAACACAAAAAGCAATGAATGTGCAGTGAACGAGCGTTTTTGGATCGCTATCGATAAGATGGAGATGATTTTTTTCCCCCTTTGTTACGGCGACAAGACGTAGGCATCCTACACCATTGCAGAATCGAAGCAATAGTCAATGTGCCAGTGGTGGCATTCAATTTTCCCAAAACCGAAAAAGCAATCTCCGTACTCGAGTCGAAAAATGTTGGCTACCGTTTGGAACGAAATAGGGTCATTTTGGTTGATTTAATGGAATATAGATCAACAATTGCAGCTGACGTATTCTGCAAAACGCTCACCAAACTGAGACGTGTGATCCAAAATCGACTATGTGGGAAACAATTGTCCGGCGTAATCCTCCTTCACGACATTTCGCGTCCTCACACCACTGCTTTAACCAAGAAGAAGATTCAAGATTTTCGTTGGGAACCTTTTGACCATCCACCAAATAGTCTCGACCTTGTACCTAACGACTACTTCCTCTTCTTGCATTTGAAAAAGTGGCTAAGTGGACAACGATTTGAAAACAACGAGGAATTCAAGACTGCAGTTGTCAACTGGTTCAATTCCCAAGTACAATTACTTGACCGCTTAGAAGAAAGAAAAAGAATTTAATCCAAATGTTTGGATGTCATAAGATTAATCAACAGAGGATGAGATAATGTAATTACTGTTTTGAAATTTTTGAAACTGTTCAAAAACAGTTTCAAAAATTTCCGGTCTTGCTATAGTTGCAATTAAAGAAGATTACGAGCCAGAAGACGAATTACACTGTCCGCGTGGTTTCGGACCATTGATCCCAAAAAATGTATTTAACGGATGTAATATGAATGATTATGTGCATGCTGACCGTGTGTTAATAACCGAAAGTCCAGCAGATGAAGACATAATTAATGAAGTGAAACAGGCAAATCAGCAAAATTGAAAACGAAAGAGAAAATGAAGATGACACGATGATTGAGAATCTAGTCTTCCGTCAGTGCAGCTCAAGACAGTTTAGAATTGCTTACAAATATTATCAAACAAATAATTTTAGCAGTGAGTTTATAAAATTATTAAATAGATAAACATTCTTTTTTTTTTACGACTTCAGTATAAAAAAAAGCAAGTGTAAACAACTTTTTTAAGTTGTGTTAAAATATTTAACTTTTATCGATGTAAGCCTACAGTATTGCTTGCGCCGATCATTCTTAAATGTGTTTAGGTACAGTATTAAAGTATTAAGTTATACAAGTTACAGTGTTTTATTTCGAAAATAATTTCTTCATCAATATTAGGTGTTTACAATTTTATATGCTTGCGCAGTAGTACATATGTAATTAAAATTTTATGCAATATTTTTTTAATTTTTGTTTTTAAGTTCAGGCAAATTTCTTACACACTGTTGTATTCTTTAATGTTCAGTATCAGTATTTACTTTGTGTTTTGAGGGGAAAATATTTTTTTGACAAGAATAAACTCATTCGTTTATAACGAGCACATATTACCAGTCCCTTCAATCTCGTTATAACCGACCAACTTTCACTGTATATAAATATACCTAGGTAGATTATTATTTTGTGCAATCGCTCTTGCTGGTAGTTGATTATTAATAAGATTTCTGCTAATATTCTTTCTTCAATAACTTCATCTGTACTGGGTCGGCAAGGCTGTTGACATCGAATCCCATTTACTGATAGTATTTTTTATCAGAATTTTTTCTTAATGGGAAATCTTGTATGAAGTTGTTTGTATGGAGTTGTTCTGACGATCTTATTGTATTTCATGTAGAACGTTGGAGAGATGTTATTGCCAGAATTATTTCATGATACCTTACCACAGTTTCCACCAGTTATATATATATATATATATATATATATATATATAACCTATATATATATATATAAACAGAACAGTATATATATATATACTGTTCTGAGAGGATCTGATGGTCTGGATTAGGTAGTGATTACGAAAGAGAAAAAAAATAAAGCACATCAACACTATTTAAAGTTTGTTAAATTTATAATTATACCAGAATCGCAAGAAGAGTTTATGCATCAACTATAGGAAAATAATACGGTAACTGATATTTATGCTACAAGAACAGAAGACTAAAATGAGAATAATTCAGTCTGCACTGAATCAACTTGCATACACAAATTAAAAATTCAGGAATTCAAACACATGATTAACGTACAGCACGAAAACATAGTATTGACCATACTATGTTTTGTTGTGCCCGTTAATGTTGTGCTCAGTAAGACTGATCGTCTTACCGAGCAAAACATTTTACTTACAAATAATCAATTTTTAGTTTTTATATATCGATAATTCAGAAATATAGACCGAAATATAATATATTATAGACCGAAAATCCAGAAACAGCCGCGAACAGTAAGTAAAAATTAAATAAAGTTTTTAAGTAATTTAAATCTTGTAAAGAGCTTAACCCGATGATTTATTGATAACAAAAAGATTTACACAGCACAACCGAACCTAACACACCCACCGCACGAACTGCTGAAACGTCATTCCCACACTCTGAACAGAATTGTAACAATAAATAATCTTGTGTTATGTTGATGATGCTGTAATTTAGTTGGTATGTTGTTTATAACACTGTTCACTGATTTGTTTACAAATTCTAGCCCGGTATTGCGAAATCGAAAAAACTGTTGGCTCTCGAACAACGTTGTGTCTGCGACCGTGACCAAAAACTGAACATATGTATTGTTGCCGAATGGCTTCGACGGCACGTGGCACTTTCTAACCTTATGGTGGTGGCCCTGAAAAGGGCCGTTTTTTGCGTTAGCTCTGAGAAGAGCTGTTGGGTCCGGAAGCTGGTCTCCAGACAAGTAAGGGAGTTGCGGCTCGGCTATTGAAGTCCGACCAGGCTTTCCCTAAGCGGCAGTTGGGTCTCCACTACAGCGTGGCAGTGATGGCCCCCAGAGCCCCGCAGTATCGGGTCGGCGTCGGTCGTCCTTCGCCGGCGCGGCCAAGGTAATTCTCCCCGAGCGATTCCACGCTGGGCTGGCTCCTGCTGCTGAGTCCGCCCCGGCCAGGGCGATTGAAGCCCGGCGAGTTGGAGCTGGAGGGGGAAGGTAGCGTCCGCGTCAAGCCGCTTCCAGGTCAGCCAGGCCTGCTGCTTCGGCAGGGATGTTGGCATCCCCCAGGAGGTCTCACGTCGAGCCGGCCGGGGAACTTCTGTCTACTTACAACTTCTTCTTCAGGTGGTAGTGGACGATGAATTTAATTCACTCTAGTGGTGCACGCTCTTTTATTGGAGCCTGAGAGTGGCGGAGGTGCAGTGTCGCTATGGTGGGAGAACTGCTCGGTAATCTGCGCGGCGGTAGTGATGCGTATCAGCGCGTCCGTATACTGTGCGCCAGTTGCTATACCGTGCTCGGCCGCCGATATTAAATTAGGCATATGCCTAATATATATATACCAGGTGGCTAAAAATAAAGTACATCCCCTGTCTAATCTTTTTAGAATTAAGATAATACGATGCGTATTGTGGAATTCTTCCTTGTACCGTGGGGCTACTTTATGTATATTTCTTTCTTTTTATTTTTGAGCTGCTGAGGGTGGAGAGCAACTCAAAAATTTCAAGCAGGACCAATGGTTTATTTGATACATCATTGTGCTCGATGAGAGAGAAAAGTTATAAAATTAAAACTAAATTCTAATCGCCCAATCCAAAATGGCAGCAACAATGTTTTAGATTCAGAAAGCTAGACCTACGGTTATATGCTCTCCTTTTTGTTATTTGAGATATCCCTGTATGTCTTTGGAAATTTTCACTTATAAGAGAAGCTAACTCAGTAAGCCCTAATTTAGAGAATTCGGCCTTCAGGGAGAGGAGAGACGGATCAAAACTACGAGACGGATATATGGTCATGTATACATACCAAATATTGTTTTTTTTGTCTTCGAAACCTCATTTTTTCCACCCACCAATGCTTGGTGATATCAAAAAAATTTACTGAGATACCTTTTTGGTCTTTATCCAAAGAATAGTAGGAACTTTAAACAAATTTGATATTTTACCTAATAAGAAAGTTATAACAATGTTTTGTTTTTTCGAAAAAGCCAACCCCCCATTTACACCCACATGGTCCGATCTTTACCATTAACCAACTCGACCGAAATTTTGGATCGTTATATTTTATATATCAATTTGAAAGTGACTGGCGAAAAATTACGGCAGTTATCGTGTCCACAAGAAAGTGAAGTATATATATAAACGTATATATAAACTTTTGAACAGATGGTGGTTTTGGGGTCTGGGGGATTTGAAACGCGAAGATACGTCGAAATTTTCCGGGTCGAATCATGGTACCCATTACAATAGGTAGCTTTCTTATGAAATCTACCTAATAGTACAAAACGTATAAAGGAATACCGACTAAATGCAAGCTGAAAATATGGTAACCGAGATTTGATATTTCTAAATTTTATGCGAATATTTTACTAACAAATAAATAATTATAATTTGGAAAGTATTTCTGCAGTATGAAAAAAATAAAAGATAGTTTATGAGAACTGCGTGAGATAAGTAAACGAATAAAAACCAATAAGTTACCGGTATTCCGTTATTCTGGTAAATCAGATCTTGTTCATGGAATATTTTTAATTTTTCGTCCACCAAAGATCGAATCTGGAAAACTGATTAAGTAATAACGACAATTTACCTATTAAAAATTGTTCCTGACATAATTTGTTTCTTTGATTGCTTTTAGAATTTCTAAAGAACTGCACTCTGAAAACTATTTTGCATGTTAATAATTCAGCATTTTATCTTGGTCTTCAATTTAATGGTACTATAGAAATGATACAACCATCCTTAATTTTTTTGTAATTTATTTCAACCGATGTTCTCAAAAAGAAAACGTCATTCATTACATCATGTATACCTTATAAAATATTTCGGTTTAATATCTAATCTGAATTTGAAAAATGAAAGTTTTTAAAGATTAATTTCAGTTAATTTTTTTTTTTTTTTAAATTAAATGAACATCAACCATAATGATATTTTTAAGTTGGTGTTTGAAAACTAGAAGACGCTTGCAGTATCTTATTTTACAGTAGATCATTGTATGAAAGAAATAAAGATGACATGGTTGAAGATCAGTAATCAACGTCAAAGTTTCCTTGTACCGCACAGAAGGGAAAGTTTTTCCTTGCCTTCTGAATTATTTCCATTATTAAATTTTTATAAAATTAAAATTAATAACGAGTAACTTATTTATAGTAGTGCCAATTATTATTTTTTATGATGTTACCTACCTCACATCACGTAAAGTTTTTATGTTGTAAATTATACTTTCTTCTTTTAATTAACTACACAACAGACAAATATTTAATGCTTGATTGTGTCACTTACACTTTTGTAATTTCGAATTCTTTAGTTACTTTAACGAGCTACTTTTTTTAATTTAAAGACAAATTTTCTACATCTTTTATATGCTGTTAAAATAATTTTAAACATTACTTCATACTACTGTGTTAAAATTTTACATCTACAAACACTTTTGGTGTTCTAACATTTTCTTACTAATTACATACTCTTCTGAGTATTAGTCTAAGTTAATTTGTCTAGTTAAAGCGTTCACGTAACACCTAATTTTCGAAGTCGGAGGTTCTAATGTTCAAATCCTAGTAAAAGTTATCTCAGGAATGGTCTGTTCAAGATTCATTTACATACAGACACATATCTTTATCTCACTGGGCCGTGGGGTGGGGGTTGTTTATTGTTAACTAGTTGAACAAATTGCAACGTACACATTAGGAAAAAATTATATTCAAATCCAATTTATCCAAATTTAAATCCAATTTTTTTTTCTACTTATTTTATTTGTGTTTTTGTTGTCTAATATCGTTCACATTTTAAAATTAACATCAAACATTTTCATGATTATCACATGTTTTCTGTAATAATTAAAAATAAATAATCAAATTACAACCATAATTTACTGATTCTTAACATATTAAGTTGCAGAGTTTCTGTTGAAATCTTATTGAGTAGGGACCCGTAGGCAGCTGCGTCGCTTGTTCGTGGAGAGAGTTATTGTGTTACATTTTTACGCCTACATTACCAGATTAAGATAATTACATACAATATGTAATGCAATAGCGGATGGAGGACATTATCAAACTGCCGATTGCCTTAACATGTAATTGACTCTGCTTGAATTGCCTAACTCCTCATCTTTATCTTGAAACTAGGTAAAGTGACATTACTATCTGCACGTGTAATAACAATAACATTGTTCTTCAGCTGAACTTCGATTTGTTGATCAAAATGAAGTAAACAATGAAAAAAATCTGCCATTACCACAAGAAAAATAGGTTAAATAAAAAAATAATTTATCAATAAATTAATTCTTCACTTCATTATTTTCAGAGGAAAATCGGAATTTTAAGAAATGCTTTAGCTGTTTTTCGCTACCTAATTTTGATGATAGATATTGAGAGACGAATCTGACAAGCAGTAAATTGTTTAGGTAGATATATATATATTTATGCTTCAAATTATTTAATTATACGTTTATGATTGATTTGTTCTGTTGCAGGTGTGGAGCGCGATAGTGATAACAGCCGCAGCAGGCTGCAAAATTCTCCCCCACCACCAAGTAAAGGCGGAGGAGGCTCAACAAATAAACAACGACGTTCCAGAACTAATTTCACACTGGAACAGTTAAACGAATTAGAAAGGTTATTTGACGAAACACATTATCCTGACGCCTTCATGAGAGAAGAGCTCAGCCAACGTCTTGGGCTGAGTGAAGCCAGGGTACAGGTAGTTGTCACGTTTTATTTATTTATCTTTATTTTACTTATCTTATTATTATAATAAAAAACTTTTAAAAATGTCTAAAAATAGAAGTGAAAACCTTATGTATTTCCAAGCTGAGAAGTTCTGTTAAAACGATCAGCATGATAAAAGAGTTTACTCATGTTAAAGTAGTTGAATTCCTATATTAAGTGTCCTAAATATAATAATATCTCATGGGATTTGATGTTTTCACTCCGTTATTTTGACAACCTTTTTATTAATCATGGTTTTTCCCATTTTAAATTTGTTAAAGCGGATTATAAATTTATTAAATTAAAAATTTTCTTAAAATCAAATATACAAATTAACCTCTGAAATATCTTTTATGTTACATATGTAGAATTATAATAATTTTTCTTAACGTAACAAGTTGGCAATTCGTAACGTACAGGTTGGTAATTCCCGAAGAATTACCAACCTGTAAATGTGACCCTTAGACCTATATTTTATATTTAAACCATTCTAATGATTCCATCTGTTTTACATTAAGATTTAAGTACTTTATAAATACAAACCCTTGAAAAAGGTAAATAATTTCTTATTTCTATAAAGTAATAATAACCATTTCCATAATAATATATATAATAATAGATAATGTTAAAATATTTTCACGAAACAACTTATTTTTGCCTACAAATAAATCTTATTAAAGTTGAATTTTCAGAATCCTCGTTCAAAGCGTACACATACGTACTTAACATATTTTCATTTAAAGATTTCAATATTTTTATTTTATTCTGCGCTAATTTTATTAATTTATTAATCTTTGCATATATTTACACCATCTTTATTTAAATTACTAACAGACATTGCTACATTTGAGTATATATATACATATAGATTATATGAATAGAACTGAAAGTTTGATAAAACATTAACAAAATGAACATTACGGAACTTCACAAAATTTAACCTTTTCTTTTACCCTTTTCCCTTTCCCCTATCCTTTTTCCCCATTTCCTTATCCCCTTTTCCCTACTTTCCTTTTCCCATTTTCATTTTGACCATATTTTCTCTCTTTCATCATTTCTTCCCCTTTCCATAATTTCCCTATCCCCTTTACCCCATTTCCCCTTTTCATCTCCCTTTCCCTTTTCTTCCCCCATTTATCTTCCCCTTATTTCCCTTTTCCCTTCCTCATTCCCCTTTCCTTTTCTTTTCCCCGTTTTCTCTTTTTTTCTTTTTTGAATTTTCTCCTTCTTCCCTTTTTAACTTTTCCGATTTTCCCTCTTTCCTTTTTCTAGTTTTTAACTTTCTCCCTTTTTCCTCGCGCGTAAATCGGTCCAGTTGTTTTTTAGTTTATAGCGGGCACACATAACGGAAACATTTAAATGGAATCGTAAAATATTTACTTTAGCGTGTGTTGCTTTTACGTCCAACAAATAGCGCTGTTTTTCAAAAAAGTATGTTTTTACCTGTCACAGGTGATATATTAGGTATACAAATAGTAGGTATGTAGAAACACTCGCGTATTCGAATGCAACGTTGTGTCAAAATTTCAAAGCAATCGAATGAGAACTTTCGGAAATTTAAGATTTAAACAATTTACATTTTTATTATAGATTATCATTATTTTCGCAAAATAATGATAATCATGATAAAATATGATTAGAAATAAATATTTTATCTTATTATGATAAAATAGATATTATTTATTTCTTTACGTAGAAATAAATCAGCTATTTTTTTCTTTTAATTCTACGAATTATTCTTGCAATTATTTAATTTTAATCATTATCTGAATTATTAGAAATAAATTTTTATGACAATTAATCTATTCAAATTATTTATGAAAATTTCTTTTAGGAATTCTGGATATTTATGAATGTTAAATGTTAAAAATATAATGGTTGTAGATAATCTGATGGAAAATTCAAGTCGCTCCCATAACTGGCTTCACCATTTTTAGGACTAAATGATGAGACAATTACATTCTATATATATATTTTTTTTTTGCACTGAATGTATGAGTAATTAATTATTATTACTTATTTGCAGCAAAATATTACAGAATCATTTTTGACAAGCTTGATTTTTAAGAAACTCAATTAAGATTATTATTATTTTTATTCTTATTATGTTTTCAGTCTGGCATCATTTGAATTATATAAGACGTATCCTTGATAAGATATTGAAATTCATAAATTAAAAATTAGCCATCAAGTTTTTTTTTATATATATAAAAAAAGTTAAATGATTTTACTACACTAAAAAAAAGATATTCCTAAAGTTTTGAAAATTTTACTTCAAGAATATTGAGTAATTTAAGTATTATAACAACTGATGTCCTGGCCCGTTATCGCAAATTTTCTAAGTATACCCTTACAATTCTACGTCATTTTTAAAATAATAAATCCATTGACCAAGTAATGTTTTTGTTTTAGTTCAATATGAATAGCTATTATTAGTTTCTTAAAATTACTGTTCTTTTTTAAATGCTTTTATTTACAGTCGCATCAACAATTACAGTCATTAGCGACTACAGTAGTAGTCGCTAATGACGTAGTTGCACTATCACGTAGTGATAGTAACACTATCACGTAGTTGCATAAAATAACAAAAATAAACAATAAGGAAACAGGAACAATAAAGAATAAACATAGACAAGTAACAACAACAAATACAAACTAAAACACATAAGTCAGACAAAAACCACTAAATTGTATTCTTTATTCCACTGTAGGAGAGGAACCGCAACAGACGTTTTATACCTTCTTTCCGGTTTAGTAGAAATTTCATGTCTGAATCCAGGTCTTAGTTTTGCCGGGTGGTAGCAAAAATTGGGAAATCGAGGAGCAGATGGTGCACGGACCATTTGACCGTGCAAGCCTCAAATACGCAGATCTTCTGAGGAGAGCCAAATAGATGAGCGTGGGTAGCCTGGTGTGTCCAATCCTTAGTCGAGTTAAGATGACTTGTCTCTTCTGTTGTTCGGGGAAAGAGGTTTCTCGAGCACATTCTACTGGATGTTAAATAATGCCGTGGGAGGATTCAGCAGCCAGAACCTATTCCATTGAGCCCGCAATTTTGCACTGACTGACCTCAAGAAGTCTCTCTCACATGTCGATTGTATTCGGATGACATTTATTGCAGCTCTTGGCAGCCTCATCGGCCCGTTCGTTCCCGAGGATGCCACAGTGGCCAGGGACCAATACCACAGTCTTATTTATCCTTGAAATGATATCATGAATAATCTGGACGATGGATTCAGAACATCTGCAGTTCAAGCTCTCAAGACCACTCCTAGAGTCGGTAATTACGAGGAAGCTGTCATCACAACGGGTTTCGATAACTTTCAAGGCGGAGTAAATTGCATAGGCCTCGCAAAAAAACACAGAAGAACAGTCATTAAGCTTATATAATATCTCGGTGCCAGGGAGTACAATAGAACAGCCGCCTGTGTAGATGAAAGTGTACCCATTGAACTTCTTATCCATGTTTTTAAACTGGTCTCTAGCGGACTGAAAACCGGGTCCCGTTTACGACTTCCAGATTGTAAATATAAGTTCTCTGGTGACGCGCGTAACCAAGGGATGCCGCATCCTATTCCCTTTTCAAGGATCTTCGGGGCAGGCAGATCTAGTTCTTGGAGATAGCGAAGCAGTCTGAGGCTGAAAGACTGCGGTAAGGACGTCCTTCCTTCAAGCAGCGAAGTGCGACCGTGTCTGGTCATTTGCCGTGAGCAGTTGATCGCGTGTTTGATAGTGTTGTATTTTCTCCTGTAACTCAATGGGAGTTCATCGGATTCCACCAGTAAGCTTGGTATAGGAGAAGTGGCGAACGCCCCTATTGACATGCCAATACAGGTGTTGTGCAAGGGGTAAAGTATGCCCTTAATTATCTCTTTCGTAGAATCATATAGTACAAACCCGAATTCTAGCTTCGAAAGAACAGTGCTTCTGTATATGTTCAGGATGATGGATTTATCCGCACTCCACTTGCAAGATGAAATGAGTTTAAGGACATTTATTCTCCTTAAACATTCAGTTTTGGTGTACTTAATGTGGCTTAAATTACTGTTAATTCAAACTTTTAGGTAACTTTAGTTGATAGAATTGTGTGTATGAATTTTATCTTAGTGGTACGTTTTATGACTAAATTCGATGTTTCATTGATTTGTTTCTAAATTACTTATGTTTCATTTTTAATAGATGATTTATCTATTGAATCATAAAATACATATTTAATCAATATATTTATTAAATCTTAATAGATTTTTTATTCATTTTATTAGACAACTTCTTTAGGTTTATTAGTATCTATTAATAGAATGTAAAAATGTAAAGAGAGGAGAAATGTATAAATCGAGTTGCACTGTAAGAGATCTTGTAAGGTTCTATTTGTGTATCTATATATTAAAAGAACGACGTAATAATAGTCTCTAAAAATATCCGTAGAGATTACTGTTATAGTTGTTATTGTAGTTACATGTATCGTTTAGTTAAATGCTTGAATATTTATTGAAGAGGTAGTTAAATTGTTTGTTATTGTACTCGGGCAGGTAAAGCAATCAAGGTAAGTACAGAAAAGAAACAAGAAGGAGGAGGAAATGAGGGATTCAGGACGAGAACAACGTGCAGACTAATGGAATGAATTGAGACAAGTTGGCGGGGCGATTACTTTAAGAGGCCTGATTAGGTTAGGTTCAACCTCTCCTCCTAATTGGAAATCTCTCTCTAAATTTCTCTTTCTCTCTTGCTCTTTAAATCTCTCCCTCTCTAAACACCTGTTTACTTACCTTCCTTTATCGCTCTTTCTATTTATAAATAACCTCTTCGTTTACTTCCCCGCTAAAGATTCGGCAGAACGTTTTTAATTTTATATTTACCAATTAATTTGTGAAAAGGTGTTTAAAACGGTTTATAAATCCATCTGTAGAGTTTAACATAAATAAGCACAGTATTTGTGAATATATTTTTATGGTTGATGGTTTAAATCACTCTGCCGGCCCATTTCCTAAAGATATATTTAAACAATGTAATTTTTTATTTTTGGAGTATTAAAAAGTATGACGCATTTTATTAAAAAAATGTAAATCGTAGTATAAATTATTGTGTTTTTCCCCTTTATCCATGAGAAAAAAAAAGTAAATTATAAACAAAAAATTATACTGTTAATTTTCTATTAATTTCTAATGGGAAGGATCTTCTTGAAATTTATTTTTTAGCTAATTTGCCAACCGAATACCTGGAATAATTTTTCATTCTTGTTTTCTGGGATTTATTGGTATTAGGTTTTAAGCAATCCACTACACATTTTGAAGTGTTCTTATCATTCTTAAATCTGTTATCGAAAAACTCCTGAGTGTATAGAACGAAACTTTAACTGTGTATTATTGTGGAAAAATTCAGCTGACAGATCGCTCCAAAAGATATTTTATACAAAATAGTTTATTGTAAGAAAATCAAATAACTTCCATTTGATTTGTAAAATGAGTTATGTTTATCCAGTTAAGGTGTTAAAAAGAAATAAATATTTTTAAAAAATGTAATTTTATGTCTTTTGAAGTAAATTACCAAAAGTTGAAAAGAATTTTTTTTCGAGGGGAAATAAAATTGTTTTGTAAAATGGAAATAAAATCTTCATTCGTTATTTAATTAATAATTCTAATTCTAAAAACACCCAGAAACGGAAGAAATACATGTTCCAATTTCCTTAAACTTTATTTATTGCAGTAGAAGTGAACCAAAGTTTCTGGACATAGTTATTTTCTCTTTTTTCATCTTTTATGATTTCTCGTACTTTAATAACATTTCCTTCTTGTTATTACAGGTTTGGTTTCAAAATCGACGAGCGAAGTGCCGAAAGCATGAGAGCCAGATGCACAAAGGTAGTCTCGGTAATTACAGGAATTCATTTATTCATCAATTTTTATTTTCTGTTTCTATTGTAGCTATCGGTAATAAATATTGGTGTTAATTTTTACTTTTCGAACGATATGGCAAACAAAAGAAGTAAAATTGCTATCAGTTAAAATCTACCCGTTTGGTGTTTTGATTTTCTGAACGTTATGAGGGTTCTTGATTAAAAGATTTGGATACCCTGATTGCAGATCGTATACATGTGTGCATTTAGCATCTGTCTTCTTTGTGTTTAAGGTTTATGTTAGAAATGTTTAATCTAGAATCATGAAATTTGAAGTGGTGATGGATAGTATACAAGGGTATTAAATCTAATAAAATTTTGAAAATTCGTTTAAACGGATAGAATGAAACAAAATTTGGAGGTTAATATAATAAAGATCAGACAAGTAATGAATATATACTTGTAGAAGATTGATGCTTATCTGTAATATAATTGACTTAGTAGCATACAACTACCCCTAAAGTTGGAATTTTACTAATCTTTATAACTTTTGATTGTTGCAATTTATAACAAATTAACTTTTTCTTCCAGAGAAGGAATATTTTTCAATCCTTACCGCAGAGGTAGGGTTAAATGTTCAATATTTTCATTCAAGGGTTGATTTAATTACATTTTTAATGCGGGTTTGAATTTTTGCGAATTTTTAATTTATTAACGAATAAATCTATATATCTATCGACTCAGAAATTTTATTTTGATCATTCATATAGTTTGTTCTTTCTGTATTTAAAGGTAAAATTTGAACTTTTCACTGAGGAAAAAATCAAATTTTATCCTTTATTAAAATTCTAAGAAATTTCATCAACATATTTAGCAACTTTTTCTAATAGTATATATACTTACTTTACTAACACTATATATACTTCGTAAATATAACTCAATTTATCGGGCGTTAACAATTTATGATAATTCTTAAATTACTTTTTAGTAGTTAAATATAGACAAATTAAAGTTAACAAAATCGTTTAACAGGAAACGCTCTAATTTTCGATATGAGATCATCTCGTCCCAAGAACCCTGAGGAGGCAACTCAAACAATTTAAAAAGAAAATATAAAGTTGTGAAATACCACTTTAAAGGGCACTGAAAAAAAAACTGGTCTAAAAAAACCTCAACGATGTTCGGGCTATGAATCATCCCTAAATGATAACTATTTAATGTTTCACAACTAGTTTGAGAAGTTGTCTACAATACACTTCGTTGGGGTAGTTCATACCGAAAAATAAATCATTTTGACGTAGGACCATTTGATAAATATTATTTATGTTTTTTGAAATATTTTCCTGTTGAGAAGTTATTTAAAAGGCCAGTTTTGAAACTAGTATCAAAAAATAACAAATTTGGTTAGGGTTGTCATGTCCGAAGTTTACTGCATCAAAATTTTTGTTTTTCAGTACTTTTTAAAACGTTAACACATCTCTACCCTTTTCTTTTAAAAGCTGGAATTTAATGGTTTAATAAAAAAAAAAAAAAAAAAAAAAAAACAATAGATCATTTGGAGTTGGTAGTATTTGACTAATTTAATTTGTCTACGTTTAACTATTAAAAAATTATTTAGCGTTTTCCATAGTTTATAATCGGTATATTCAAAATAAATATTAATTCTGAGATTTTTTAATACGCAATAAAAATGTCACTGCAGTTTAGCACTATCACATATTTTTTTAAATATTTACATTATGTTATGCAACGTTCTAAGATTCCACTCGTATCACAAATAAGCAATTCGAAGTTCCATTTTTGTATTATACTATTCCTTTTAGGCTAGCTTGTAATTTATCTACTAGAATATCAAACGTTAGCCCAAAAATCCAGGACCTATGTTAGAGAAATCGGTAAAGTCATATAACGGTTCATCTTGATTGTTATAGTCATTTATTTAATTTTACATGAGAAACATTGCTTCTATAATTTATTTCCATTTATTTTTAACCTATTCTAGCTGTAAATAATGATTTTTCAAAGTAAGGCTGAAGTAAGAGTCATTAAACATCAAGTTACATGTGCTCAATCGTAATTTCGAAAAATATAACTTATTAATAATGATCTTTAAAAGTTTTTTTTTTTTTAATTTTCTGTCATCGGCTAACCCAACAAATTTAAATAAATTACAAAACTACAAACTCGGAAAATATAGTATCAAGACCCCTTGACAGTTCTCAAGATTCACTAAACGTTAGTTCCATTTCTACGTGATATTGCCTATATCTTTCACCGAGTACGTTAAGTAAATTTCGACTTCTCCAGGATTACGTTCTTATTTATTGAATCTATTCATCGTTATTTATGTTGTAATGACGTAATATAGGTGGAAGCGAGAATCTATTGAGTTAAAGTAGTAAAACAATTTGTTCTGTTTAGTTTTATTGATAGATTAAATGTGTTTGAACTAGGGTCGGCCGACTTGTTCTTTACGAAAATTGATCGTACAGCGTAATGGGTAGACAAAATGAGCGCAACACAACATTGAAACTTTGGAGAAACAAGGACAACGAGCTAGAGATGGATAGATTCCAGGGATGGATGGTGTCGAGATTTATAGCGACATGTTTTTGTAATCCAATCAAACAGAAGTAATCAGACTATATGGGCCGCAAGGGACTCCACAGGCAAATCAGGAAGTGGGGCTCTTTTCCCTTCTAGAATCTAATCTGCGGTTTATTCACCCCTCTATAAACACTTTATTTTTTAAAAGTTAAATCGGGTTTATTGAATTGATTATTAAGTTATTTTTTTAAATTTTCCTTGGCGTGATAAAATATGTATAAGTTTATCTTTTTTGCAACCGGTAGTAAATTACATTAAATTTCTGTGTGATATTTAGATGTTTTAATTCTTTAAATCCTCAGCTTATGCTGGTATATCGTAAATAATACAAGATCGGTCAATCGTGAGCTATTTTAACTTGCTTTACTATTTAATATGATGTCCAAGAAAGTTTTTACGTACAGCTAACACAATCAGAATATAACTTAACCAGAACCTTAAATGAGGAATATATATCACATGTCTGAGATAAACGGTGTAGCTTTACTAAGTCGGAAATCTAAGATAGCTGACTTTCTTGTTCGTGAAGAAAAGGTGTATGCAGCTGTATCGCATACTAGGTTCATCATACCAGACAGAATATGTAATTAATTAGCTTCATAAAAAGGTTTGGCCGATATGAGAAACTATTTAAAGATAGACTAAAAATTTAACTGGTTCAGCTTAATTACGATAGTTTGACTTGAAATGTAAAAAGTTTAACTTAGTTACTTATCGATAGATAAATATGAGCATACTCGTATATAATCGAACGATACTCATCTATAATGATTCTCATTGAAGAGGTTTTGAAATTAATGATACTACAAAAGTCTTAACACACATCCCATCACTCTATTTTCTTTATTTTTAAGTCAATCACTCTATTTTAAATTCTTCCTTGATGTCTTGGTTTATAAAGCCAATTATGAAAATTTCATTAGTGATAAATAAGAATTATAAGTGTTTAATTTAAACTTCCTGAAATGTTAGAAGATATATTTTGTAATATTCTTAATACACTAGAGCAGGGGTCGGCAAACCGTGGCTCGCGAGCCACATGTGGCTCTTTCACAAAATTTTTGGAGCAGACTAGAAAAAAAAATTAGAAACCTATCCTAGAAGTGAAATGTAAACAGTTTGAAAAGTAAGTCTTTTGAAAAGAGGCTTGATTAAAAAATAAATATTAACACAGTTAGTCACTCTTGATGGTATGTTCATTGTATCTTTCAATTTATTGAGTACTGAATTGTTTTTCAACTTTTTGTTTCAATTTTTTTGCTGGAACCAATCCCTCGAAAATAAAAGGTAGCATTTGTACATTTTTTCTAGAAACATTGATTATCTTTATTCGATTTAAGAAGGCAGTGCTTGCGCTTCCTGTGTGAGTTGTGCAAACGAGCTCAATCGACGTTCTGCCTGCAGTCTCACATTCGTGTAATTAACTTATAACGCGGGAAATCTTTCGAGTGAAGTAAAAAAATACTGTATTTTAGATTCACAAAATTTTATATATATAATTTACTTATGCTATGTATACATTTAATACAGTTAATATTGTCATCTTTATATTGTATGGGGTTTTAATGATTTTTTTTTTAGTTTTGTTGTAATTTTGTGTTTATCGTTTATTTTTACTTAAAATGCAAATTTTTTAGACCCCATAATAAGTACTAAGAAAAAGAAAGGAAAAACTGAAGATAAAAACCGTGGATTCAAAGAGGAGTGGACTGAAAACTTTGCATATGTCCAAAACTCAAATGGTCTTCCTACGTGTCTTTTTTGTCAAGAAAAACTGGAACATAACAGGTCGAATTTAGAAAGACACTTTACAACTAAGAACGAAATATTTAACATTAAATATCCGGTTGGTGATGAAAGGAAGAAGGCGGTTGAGAAGCTCCAAAGGGGACATGAAAGATCATCTTTTATTTTTAATAATTGGGTTCAATATTCTAACAATGGCAATCTGGCAAATTTCGTAATTAGCCGGGAGATAGCTCAGAGGGGAAATCCATACATGGATGGCGAATATATCAAGAGTTGTTTTTTAAGTGCCTCTGTGGAGCTATTTAGAGATTTTAAGAATAAGGACATAATGAAAAAAAATCGAGAGATACCTTTTTCCTCTAAAACAGTGAAGGACAGAACAGTAAAAATGTCTGCGAACATTACAAGCCAAAAAATCGAAGATCTCAAAACAGTCACAAGCTTATCAATAGCAGTTGACGAATCTTGTGATATAAATGACACTGCACTAGTTTCCCTTTTTGTACGATATATCTCCATTTTGGGCCCCAAAGAGGAACTTTTGGGATTATTGCCACTCAAAGGACGAACGCGAGGACTTGATATAGCAAATGTCGTGATTGAATGCTTTGAAAAGCATCAAATACAATTTGAAAATATTTCGTGATTTCAACGGATGGAGCGAAAAGTATGAGAGGCTTTGTAATTTTTATGAAGGAAAAAATTAATCACAAGATACTTTCCTATCATTGTATTATTCATCAGGAAGCACTATGTTCACAGACGTTTCCTGAAGATCTTTGCAAGGTGATGGAATTGGTGATTAATATTATAAACTCTACCGCAGCTAAAGCTCTTCACCATCGCCAATTTAAAGAATTTTAATTGAGATAGAGAGTGAATATGCGGACTTCTACTACACAAAAAGGTCCGGTGGTTATCTCGAGGAAATATTTTAAAACGCTTTGCTTCTCTGTTTACCGAAATAAAGGCGTTTCTCCTCGAGAAGAATATAAACTACGCAAGAATATAAAATAATGAACTATGGATCCAAAAATTTTATTTCATGGTGGATTTACTGTCCATCTTAATCTGCTTAATCACAAATTACACGATCTTTTCGATGTTAGAAGAAGTAATTTTATTCGAAAATAAATTATCGCTCTTTGCAGAAGATTTTGAAAGATATCAATTTCCATACCTATTAGGCTACTGTCGAGAAAAGAAGGTTAATATTGGCATCTGTTATTTAAAAAAAATATTGTTAAATATGAAAGAAGCCTTTCTCAATAGGTTCAAGGATTTTAGAAACAGCAAAGCGACGTTATCGTTTGTTATAAAACCTCTAAATATAGCGGTATCTGAAATAAACTTCTCCCCCTTTAATATTGATATTGGACGGTTTGAGATGCAGTTACTGGATCTTAAAAATAAAGAAACATGAAGCTCTAAATTCCAACGGCTGTGTGCAGACCTACAGCTGTTGGAGAAAAATAAATGTGAACTAAGTTAACAGCACAATCTTTCTGCCTTTAAAGATCTGGAGAGAGAAGATATATTGATTTTTAACATCTGGAAAAACATTCCCGACTCATATGATCAATTGAAGAAACTGGCGTTTGGCGTTCTTTCCTTGTTTGTTTCTACATATTTATGCGAACAATCATTTTCAAGCATGAACTTTATCAAAAGTAAATTAAGAAATAGGCTTATCGATGAGAACTTAGAATCATGTCTAAAGTTAAAACATCATACAAACCCGACTTACCCCTACTTTCAAAGGGAATGCAAGGACATCGTTCACATTAGAGGAGAATTCGAATTTTATAAAGAGGGCCTTAATGTACCGTTGGGAAAATATAAACTTTTTAGCAAAAAAGCTAGAGAATGTACGTATTACCCAGATTATTTCCATAAAAATGTCTTTAAGAACCAAAGTTTACGTTTTAGAAAAATGGCTCTGAATTAATTTCAATTTTGTATTTATTATATTTGGCTCTTTGGCTGAAAAGTTTGCCAACCCTTGCACTAGAGTATAACTCACATTGACCTATATGTGTACCTAGTTGTATTAACAGTTTTTTAATTTTTTTAAATTTAATAACATGATTTTGTTTTTTGAAACCAATTAAGTGAGAAACTTTAGTAAGAAATAGTTAATCATCATTATATTGCATTATTACATAAAAGGTTTTCTTTTGTAATTGAATTAATTTATTTTTCTTTTTAGAATATTAACTGTCTCAAATAGACACATAAATATCTTAAGCATATTATAATGAATAAGCCAATGAAGTGTAAAAATTCTATTAAAGACTGCGTTGGACATTCTTTGGGGGGGGGGGGGGAGGGGGCTAGATTATTATTAATCAGGGAAAACATGGAAAAACTGTCATGAAAGAAAGGAATATATAACATTTTTGTATAACATAACAGTTTTAATTTTCTTATGACTGAGACTTATGTAAAATAGGCGTCTTGTACCATTTAGCTTTAATAAAATAGGCATCAGTGAGATTTGATTTTCCTGAGAATAATGATAATCAGAATGAATCTTTTTGACTGAAAAAAGAAATAGAAAGGTAGAGAGAAGCTACTTCATTCATCACTTTCCTCATAATAATAGGCACTGAAATTCTGTTGTTCTTAAGGATGGCAATTCTATCTTCGGGAATGACAATAGACATTTCTAAAAATTTAAAAAGCTTAAGATAATACCATCAAACCATCAAAATTTTGAACAAACTCAATACTGTAATTAATGCAACACATATATTCAGAATATTTAGTTATTGTGCGCAATTTATACATTATTCAGTTTTTCCGTTTGAAGTTTAATATTTAGTATCTGAAGTTGAATTCGAACCTTAGTTTTTAATTTTTAACGTAACAAACAATCATAAAAACATAAAACTGGATTACTATTTTATATTAGAGTACGGTGTTTCAATTAGGAAAAATAAGTAATTATAAAAATGTAAATAGTAATTATTTGTTTTGTTTTTACAGCTGCAGGGCTCATGTTAACAAGTCATGTGCACAGTAATAGCGGTGTATCAACGCCGCTGGAACCTTGTCGCGTAGCACCTTACGTCAATCTTCCTAGACTGCCATCCTTATCATTTCCATCATCGCCTACACCATCCCCATTTTCAGCCTTCGACCCAGCTATCATATCAGCTGCTCACCAGGTAATAATTAATTTTTATTCGTATATTCATAACATTTGAATAGTGAATAAGTTGGAAACAATATGATAATTTCTTTTTAAGAAATTATTCTTTTTTGATTTCCAGTCGGTTGTAGATTTTGTTAATCACAATTATCCTAATCTCATTAGAAATCTTTGAGGAACTAACATTTTTAAGTACTAAAACTGATTAAAATAGACAAATTATTACACTGCATATATACCAGTACTTAATAAACAAAAAAAAAAAAAAAACATATTCAGATCAGTAGACAATTATATATTAAGTAGATAACATTAGGCATCGGTTAGGTTGCTACTCCATATATATATACCATGAAAAACTGTTTCAGCACTTCCCTGGAAGAATCAAGACAAGTTTTGAAGAACCTTGACCAAATAAGTTTTATAAATAGAAAACTAATAAATAAAATGTAGAAGATATATTATACAAATTAATGCATATACAACTTTGGCTGAACTCATTTGAAACATTGCATGCCTTGTTTGAATACATAATTAAAAACACGTTAAGCGAGGACATAGAAATTCAAGTTTATGTATTCATTAATAAGTATTACATTTAAATAATAATGAACAAAGTAATATTGATTTTTTTTTAAACAATTTAAGTAAGGTTCTTTCTCTTAGCCGAAATATTATACTATGAAACGATTAAATAGTTGTATTGCCTGATTAGATAGAAATTTTTCCCTTTTTTTGGAATTTAATTTTACTTTCCCGGTTATAACGAAATATGCTGCTATAGCTATAACGGGAAAGTATACAGATCGGTGAAAACCATTTATTTATTGGTCTTTTTTTTTAAATTTTGTGCCTTGAACATTAAAAAAAATTAAACGAAAAAAATTAATTTAAATAAATTGTGAATAATCTGCACAAAAATTATTTATTCAAATCCTCCAAAATAAAAAAAATGTTTTTATGTGGTCTTATAACACTGGATCCCATTAACCGAATTTCTTTAAACTTGGTACACAGAAACTATCTTTGGGGAGAAAGAATGAATGAAATTTTTGCAAAAATTGGTAGAGTAAGGATGTTTTGACCAAAATAAGATTCAAACTTTTTATTGGGACACTTGAGCAAAAGATTATTTTTACAAAAGTTGAGGTTTCTTTATCTAGACCACAAATTACCAAAATAACATTTTTAATATTCATCTTCCTTCCCAAAAAAAAAGAAGATATATCTTCCTTTTGTTAGTTATATCTTTCATTAGAAAAGAATTCAAAGAATTTTTTCTGCATCTATATTTTGTACATCAATAGGCCTTCAAACTACTATAAAAATGTGTTGCCCACTCCACTGCAATGGTATGTGGTAATATAAAAATTTTTTTAATTAAAAAAAAAAAAAAAGATTTATTTTGAATATAAATTCATCTCGCAAGTTAGCCATTGCATTAAAAAACAGTCTTAGTTTTTTATAACCTTTACTTTACTATCTCTTCAAAAAAAGAATTAGCCAAAATATTCACTCCTTCCTAAAAAATTATAACTTTATTTATTTAGAATTATGGCTAAATGTTTGTATTTTTAAACAATTTTAAAAAGGTTTCATTTTTAATTTATTATTACCACTTAGAGATTATTTTCTTAAAACTTAAATTTACTAGAATGCTTACTAGATAATAAAAAAACAAAACTTTTTTTTGCAATTTCAGATTTGTAATGCTCGATACGTATTTTATTAAGCAATATTATCATTAAAATAACTTAATACTCCTCCCCTAATGGATAACCTTCCAATTTTTTATTTTAAAAGTGTCGAAAACATTTTTTTTTTAAATTATTGTTATGCTAATACATAAATATTAAAAATGTTGGTTACTTGACCGACTAACCGGGAATGTTATGCATTACATCGCCGCCTTTTTTTTAAGAAGTAAATTGCTGATTATATTTTTAGTTACGGAACCATACCACAAGTAATTTTTTTAAATGTTAAAATATCTAATTTTCTAATTCTCTAAACAATTAATATTTTTATAGTTGTTTTTTTTTTTACCCTACCCCCGGGCCGGATCCACAACAAAACAAAGCACAGCCTAGGGGATTATCTGCTCAAACGGGCCTCCTCGTCTGCCGGTCATAAGTCTAGTCCGACAGATCAGCCCGCCGGTTAGATCTTTTCATTGCCTGCCTCTAACCGCAAGGGTGGGGTATCCAAGCCCGACTATGTGGTTCCTGGACCCCACCCCAGAAGCCGGGACTCGGTCTTGATGCCAATGCTTCTAATGAGAGTATCCTGTGCAGGGCACTCACACCGGGTCTCGGTCTTTTTCGCGAAGGAATGAGGGATTCCCAGTGCCTCATCACTGCCGCCCATCCGTGCAAGCACAGACGAACGGCAGCTCCGCAGGGGACTGTCTCTCAACCCCTCATCGACCCATCCTCCCAGGCTTTGTGCTGGAGTATCCGTGTCCCAAAGTCAATTACCGCACGAATCCTCTCTGCCCCTGATAACATACAGTCTATGACTGTGTGAACTGTAAGGGGCCCAGTAACCAACTCACAGGTACGACATTCAGTAGCCCACGTCCGGCAGTTGAACACGACGTGTTCCGGTATATAGAGGTCTCCGCAAGAGAGGCAAAAGGGGTCGTCAGCACTCCTTCTGGAATCTAAATACATTCCAACCCCGTACAGGAAGACACCCGCCAAGTGACGTTCCGGTTGCCACACACATCCCTCCTATCCTAGCATGTAAGTACACCCGAAACACGCCGTGGCCGTGTTTCGGGTGAAAAGAAAAAAATTCGGTCAACCAGTAGGTGACTTCACCAAAGCTGCGGTTGACCCAAGGCTCGACCAGCCGGATAAGACGATGTGTCTATCACCCCGTGGAGGAGAGGTCCCAGCGGACCTGTCAATCTCTGAACAACCACCTTTGCATATCACTCCTGTCAGGTCCTCCAATAATCCCAATCCTCATTCCGGCTAGTTGTTTAAATGGAAGGATGCTCGCAATGACTAACACTGCCTCAGTCGAAACTTAAGAGTATGCTGAAACGAAGCAAAGGGCAATCCGCCTCTGCACACCCTCCAGTATACGCCGATTTTGATTTCATCCTAAAGCTTTAGACCAAACAATGACCCCATACAGCAGAATAGAATTGATTACAAGGCCGTACAACTTCCTTTTGGATGACCGGGGGCCGGTCACGTTGCCGGGAAGCCTACTCAGTACCCGCACCATCGCTCCTGCACGATCAGATGTCTCTCGCACGTGTACGGAAAACGTACGCCGTCGGTCCAGCCACACCCCCAAATACTTCACCGACTCCACCTGGAGTACTAAGCTCCTTCTAACGTGATTTGGATCGGAGAAAGAGGACGCCTGCCAGCCAGACAGATGAATATTGTTTTCTCAGGAGACAAGGTTAGCCCCCTATCCATCTACCAGTGCTGCACTTGATGTATAGCTTCATTGGCCGCCGTCGCTGTCGTCTATAACCCTCGCCCAAACTACCAATGCTAG
Organism: Lycorma delicatula; assembly: GCF_047948215.1. Taxonomy (NCBI): domain Eukaryota; kingdom Metazoa; phylum Arthropoda; class Insecta; order Hemiptera; family Fulgoridae; genus Lycorma; species Lycorma delicatula. Next base: position 128,562,374 of record NC_134457.1, read on the forward strand.
AGCACCCCAACAAACACCAGGTTTCATAACGCCAGACTAAGTACTGACCCGTGAGGTACCCCACACGTTATTAATTTGCTTGGCATTTCTCCCGCCACCACCCCATTCAGTCACTCTAAAGTATACGACCAAATGTCTGTGCCACAAACGGCTACGAGTCTCGAAACAGTTTAGCGACCAATATCCTAAATTGCTTCTAGAGCTTACCTAACAGCGTGAGCGGACTAAGCGGGGTGCCACACACTACCGGCTTCCATGTCCCAACCGCTCCCTTGTCATATATTAGCTAAAATGGGTAGGCGCACTCCGTCAACTACTAAAAATATATATTACATCCATAAATTAAAATTCATTTTGTTTAGACAGCAATCCGCTGCCACGCCTAAGTCGCTGAATGCCAGCAAGTACCTGTCCACCATATTAAAGCGCTTGGAGCCTTAATTGGCTGGTGGTCAGCCATATATATCTCTCTAGGTTAGCTTCTCAGCTGTGCGGTAAGAAGTCATGCTTTCAAAGACACCTCGGTACACCATGTACATTGACGACCCGACAACCCATAGTCTTTCCGAGCAATTCTCCTAAGTTTGTGCGTCGCTGAGACGGCGTCCACCACTACTTGCTTAATGTGGTTGCTAAAAAGCAACTTCTCATCAAACAAAACACCTAGGTACTTATGAACTCTAACTCGACGATTACACAGCCTTAATGATTAAGATTACTTAGTGTGGAGTTTACGACTGTTGATGATTTGTCTGCATCCTTGAGAAGCATGTACTTCGCCTTAGGCACAGAAATCCTTAAATTTTGCATGTCCATCCAGCCCTCTGCGGTTGACAAAGCCGCCAGCGCTCGATCTTCTAGCTGCCGTCGTGAGTTACCACGAACTAATAGGAGACAGTCATCAGTGAAAGCTTGGACCGAGACCGTTTCTGGGACTGTCAATCCCAGAAATCCGTCCAGGTTTCACAGCAAGGGACCGAGAACGGAACCCTGTGGGCTTCCCCTGGTGACGGAATTTTCCACAACTAGGTGCGCATATTTAAACAGAGCCGAGCGATTAGACAAGTAGTCACGTATTACAGCCTGTAGGGCTACGGGAACATTGCGGCGTTCCAACTCATAGAGGACAGAACTCTAACACAAGGAAGGAAATGCTGCCTCTATGTCAATAAAAATAGCCAAAACATATTTACGGTCGGCGCTTTCCACCTCGGCAAGAGCGTTTAAGATGCAATCCTCGGTTTTAAACACCAGGTTCCATAACGTCAGACTAAGTATTGACCCCTGAGGTACCCCACACGTGACTAGAAAAAGAGAGCTGTGAGTCCGTTGAATTGTAAAGCAGTCGTCTTTCTTCCAAGTACCTTTGTATTATTCGTCGTACACTGCCGTCCACATTTTTATAGTGTTGTTAAACAATTACGTAACACCTACTTCCTGTATCTTAAATGTTTGTTCTGACATATGTTTCACACATAATATTGTATCTTTTTACGAAATATACCTGGAGGTAACAATAATTATTATAATTATGAGCTTAACTTTTTATTAAAATGCAAAATTAAGATTTAAAATAAAATTAATAAATAATTTTATCATGTTGAAAATGAAAGAAAATTCTGTATTAGCAGTTTAAAAAAAAATCTGTTATTTATTGTTGCAAAATTCTGACTTTAAATGTGAATAAAACCGTTTTCAGGCATAAGAAACGTGATTAATTCCGTGGATAATATTTTCATAAGCGATAATAATAATAGTTTTGTTACCATAATGTAATTTTTTTTATATAATTTTACTCATAATATCAATATTTTTAGTTTGTTAAAAGTTCAAACGTATTTTTTTCTTTTTGAAGCGTCCTAACCAAACAATAAGATTTTCATAAATATTAGAAATATTTCTCTTAAGAATAATTTTTTAATAGTATCTATGATATCATCTACGGAGTGGTATCAACTGTGAAGAAAGTAATAAAAATACTTATTATTTCTATGTTGGCAGTATGCTGCAGCAGCCGCTGCATTAGCTGGGCCTGGTACATCACCTCTTCTTTTATGCCATCCTCAATACAGTCTAGCGGCGCTTGCAGCGTTACATCATTCAAAGAATTCCAGTATCGCTGATCTCCGTCTAAAAGCGAAAAAACATGCGGAAGCTTTACAACTTGGCAGGGAAAAGGAAACGGTTTGAATTTTACTTAACAATGAGCAATCAAATAATAAGACTATTTATTTTAATAAGTTAAGTGTACTATAACTAATTTAAAGTTTATAAAAACTGTAATACAGTTTTTACCGAAACAAAAATTAAGGATGACATTATAAGGATGAAAATAAATCTATGGAAGGAAAAAAGAACATCCTAAAAAATCAAATAAGTTTTTAATAGTTTGTAATATTTTTCATATTAAAATATTTTAGTATTGGAATTTAAAAAGTAATACAGTATCTTATCTTAATAAAATATTACAAACCGTTTGTTTCCATAAAACAACACAAATTATGGAAGTAAATATTTCGAAACGATTTTGTTACAGAGGGTGACTAAATATTTTGAAATAATGCATCAGGAAATGGGACGAAGTGTATGAGTGTAATTTAAATAAAACGGTGTTCGAGTATCTGTGAATGTGTGGGTGTGTGTGTGTGTTGTGCGCACGCGCTTATGTATGTTTAAAAAATAAAAACAAGATTAATCAGTTTGTGGTATACTACGTGTACTTGTGTAATATAGCTTACGCAGAATAAATTATTTGACTTTTAAGATCAAATAAAATATGCGAGCACTATAAGGAATTTATAGTTAAACTAAATAAAAAAAAAGATTATCCAGTAACATTACTGTATTTCGTATTTCTGTAACTTATTTTAATAAAATATTAATCTCAACTTAGTTGAAAATTAATAATAATAATAAAAAACATTACGGCTAAAGTATCTCTATTTTATGTATTAAATACATAAAATTAATTATAAAATATTTCATTGATCAATAGTAATTAGTTGTCGAATAATTAATTAAATTTATTATTTAAAATTAGCGGTATAATTAAAAATTATGAACTTGCAAACTTATTACAATCGATCAACAATCTGATGTCCCTTCTACATTTTCCTGCAGACATGTGATGTAGCACAGTTAAATTAGTGATAATTATTTATAATTAATTATGTTTACAATTAAATAATTACGATTAATCTAGTCTACAAAGTTAATTATTTTCAAAATTTAGAAATGAACAAGCCTAATTTTTTAAATAATAAATATTTATAATGTCAAAACATCTAATATGTATAAAAAGTATACGTGGCTGTTCGATAATTTAGTAAAAATAATTATAGTAATGTAATTTCATTAGGGCCAAGTGTTCTAATCGATGTTTATTTCCCAGTACAATCAATCAGACTTGATACGGTACGACCGGCGATTAATTGTCAGAATGATTGCAGAGCAATTGTCCACAGTCCATCAAATTTTGGCAAACGAAGTGGACATGAAAAAATTTTGTGCAAAATTAGTCCCAAAAAACCTCATGTTGAACTGAAAAAACAACAGGGTGGAAGTGTCCCGTAGTCTTCTAGGGCGAATTGAAACTGATCCTGATTTTCTAAAAAATGCTATTTCTGGTGATGAATCTTGGATATTTGAGTACGATCCAGAAACAAAACGCCGTAGCAAGGAGGGGCACACTTCAAACTCACCACGTCCCAAATTAGCAAAAATGAGCAAATCAAAAATCAAAACCATGCTAATTTGTATCTTCGATAGCAATGGCATTGTCCATTAGGAGTTTTTGCCTGAAGGAAAGACTGTAAATCAATATTTTTACCGAAAAATTCTTGAAAGACTGTGAAAAAGATTTGCCCGCGTGAGGCCAGTCATCAAAGGAAACTAGATGCTCCATCATGACATTGCACCTTGTCACACTGCACTTTCAATTAATGAGTTTTTGGCAAAGAAAAACATTTCTGTAGTTCCTCAACCACCTTATTCACCTGACTTGCGTCCCTGCGACTTTTTCCTGTTCCCGACTTTAAAAAACACCTCAAAGGACACCATTTTGGAACAGTAGAAAACATTTTTAATAATTTAACCGACCATCTGAAGGATAATCCGGTTTCTGAGTTCCAACACTGCTATGAAGAGTGGGGAAACGGTTTGAAGCGTTGCGTGACTTTCCAAGGGAACTATTTCGAAGGTGATAAAATCCATATATAATTGGATTGTAAATAAAAAGTTTTTCTGAACCAGTCTCATTACTTTATTTACAAATCTCGTATATATATCAATCAATATATTGCATAAGATTAAATAAAATATTTTACTAATAATTATATATAATAAAGACAACATAATGAAAGAGGAATAATTAGTACATTTTAAATTATATTTAATTCGTATATATGAAAAAAACTTTTTCTATGGCTTTTATTGGCAGAGACGTGGAAGGATAATTATATTTTGCGGTCAATCCAAACAGTTGTTAGAAATCGAATCCGGCGGCCTTTAAGTCAGTGGTGCTAATCCCATTAGCATGTCACTAAATATCATTATTTTATTATGTAATCTTTAATGAGAACGATTAAATCATAAATCCATTGTTGGTCGGTAAATTCTTAGGGTTATGCACAAGTTAGTATAATAATTAAAATTAGGACTGATTATATGTAAAATTTATCTTTTTAATACTAAAAACTTTTAAAAACAATGAATCAACCGTAAACTATATTAATTTTTAAGGTAAAGTTTTACGCATATAGCTTTCTTACTGAAAATGAAGACATCCTAATATAATTTGAAATATTTGTAAGTAGATGTCTAATAGAAGTTAATGCTTTAATAAAAAGTTTCCTCATTCCTTGCAAACAATAATTATATAAAATTAAAAATGATTTAATAAGCTTTAAAACAATTTATCGTTAGCGAGAGAATAATTTTTATTAATACATTGTCCTGAGTAATCTAACAATTCGTGAATGTTTTCAGAAATTTGCGCTTCCAGCTTCACAATTATCGTACAGAAAAACTAAAAATAGTCCTTTCTGCTCATTATTGGTTAGTAGTAAAGGAAAAACGTTTAGAAAAGGTCTTTTAGGCATCTTTAAAGATGTCATACTATTTGGATATTATGCCTTTATCCTTAATTAGTAATTTATTCTTAGCTGCGGCGAGATTGCATTTGTTTAGGTTTATGTGTCACCAGTTCATCAGTTTGTTGATAGATTATTTTTCTTATACTCAATATTTTTAATTTACAATTTAATTTTTCATTTTCATTTAGTGTTTTGGATCTTTTTCATTAATAGGCAGTAGGTTCTAATCTTAGGCATATCTTTAACTTGAAATCCTTAGAATTACACGTCATACAAAGTTTAACAATGAAAACTTCAGCTTCTTAGTTTAAAAATGCTGACAACAATGTTCTTATACTTTCACGGCACTGGTTATTTATTCTTGTATAGTGGAAAAATATTTATAAATGAAAAACGTTTAAAAAATTTAAAATAATTATAATCGATAATAGTAACTCAAAAAATCTTTAAGCATGTATATGCATGTACTAGCTTAATATAAAGTGGAACAATGTTCACAAAGTTCTGAGAAATTTGATCCCAAAGTAACTATCTCCTGAAAATACTGACCCCCCACTTTTTTTGTAATTTTGTAATTTCTGCGTCATGAAACGATGAGAAATACCATACCCTGTTTTTTGATTGGTTACCATACTTTTCTTCTTACATCTTCCTTTCCTGGCAGCATAGCTCTAGAGCTATGCTGCATAGCTCTAGAGCTATGCTGCCAGGAAAGTAAAAAAACATTATTAATTTCACTTATATATTTTTTTTTCAGAGATGTTAACTTTTTAGCTATATTTCATCTATCTTGCAATTTTTACGTCAAGCTTTTATTTCGTTTTCATGATAAATTTACGTGGAATAACGTAACACTTACAAAGTGATAAAACTTAGTACATATTACGACATGCATAAATTTAATGAGGTGCCACGGATTTAAAAATATTGTGTATAATCCTATCAAAAAAATTAGCGTTACTATCCGTTGTTGCTTCATAAATTCAACCAATCATGATTCAATTATTCGTGCGTGTAACCACTGTATAACATTACGCATATCACAAAAAACTTCTGACTGAAGAATCGAAGTAAAACTGAATTAATGTAGCATATTAAAGGTTTGCTAAGCAACTCGGACTGGCGTTTGCGTAGTTAAAAAGGAGTATTTACTCTTCTTATATAGCTGTTGATTTATTGCCTATTAACGGAAAAGATACAAATGGTTAACTAAAATGGAAATCTAGATAGCACTATATAAAATAAAGAATTATTTCAACCGAAAAATTCAGAAATACGTAAGTACTTTCCACAATTAAATTTTACTTTACAATTATAATCATTATTGTTCGACTTAAAGTATGATCTCACTAGAATATAAATTTATTAAATAACATTTATAATAATTTTATCATACACATATGAGAATTATTCATGCATAAATTGTTTCTCTTCCACATTTGGTTATTTTAATGTTATTACATTTGTTATTTTAATAAAAATAAGAAAAATCCAATAGGATAACTACGAAATTATTTGAATTAATAATGCCTTCTATTTACAACAATTTTCTTTCTTTTTAACAAATTCTATTTGTTGAAAATTTAGAATTTATTTTTTTGTCAGTTCTTTTAGATTCTTTGAAAGACAATTTAATTATGACGTTATGATGTTTCTTTGATTAAAACTTTGTTTAAACAACTATTCTTGAACCCCTAACTCTTTTTATTACATAAAATAAAAACAATGATAACCTACATATAAAAAAGGACCCTACATTATAAATCCAAAAGTTTTCATCTTATGTGTTACAAAAGATAAAGCTGGCTTTGAAGAGTTAGTTCTTACAAAATAATCAATGAAAAAAATTAAGTTTTTTATTACATTAAACTTGTTTTCTTTTTTGGTTTATATTTTTAGAGGTTTTATTTATTTGAAGTAAACCTATAAGAATAGTGAGAAATTAAATACAAAGAATATCCAATTTTTTCCTTAAACAGTAAATTTTTATATAACCTATTAACGAAGTTATCGACTTCAAAAATGAGTTGCCAAGGAAACAGTCGAAAGAGGGAGTATAATTTATATGTAATTTGCTGTAAATCCTATAGTTTTTCTTTAAAAAAATTTTAATTCTTTATAATATCGCATAAAAAACAAAGTTTAATGCGGTTTACAATTCAGCTTTTACTACGTAGTGATTCGTAAGGTACCACTTCTCAGATACAAGCTTTTCCTTTCATGATGAAACTGCTGAACTCAACAGATAAAAAATCGCTTTTTGAAAAGAAAAACTGTAAAATAGTTTATTATAATAATTATTTGTACTGAAAATCTCATAAGAGATACTACTTTTTACATTGCTGAGGTTTGACATACCCCGAGCGTACTTTTCTTCAGTTCTTGAAATCCCAAACAATTCTATGTCTTTATTAGAAGCTGAAAAGATGTTTTCTTATTCAGGAGTTAACATTTTCTGCACGGCCATTACTTGTAGGTAAGAAAAGTGCCTTATAATGTTGGGATCGTAAATATTAAAAATTGATTAGAAAAGATCACTTATCCAAAAGTAAAAGATAATTATAATAAAAAAACAGCTGTGAAAGTGGTTACAAATGATCCGGAACCATCCTTGTCTTCTCTGTAGTATGGGAGTGATTTATCAATAAGAAGCCCTTCCAATAAATATTTTTAAAACGACAGCTAATAATATAAAGATATTAGTGTTTTAAAAAAAAAATTTCTCAATAAATTGAATCAATTTATTGATTTATTTCACTCGATATAAATATATATATATACTGAAATTTTTATAAAATACGTATTTCTTTTTAATAAATAAATTCAGTTTTGAATTTAGCATTTTTAAGAAACTTAATGAAATATTTATTTTTCGATAATGTATATAAATAATTCATTTAGGTACAGATAAGAATAGAGTATTCAGGGTAAAAGTAGACCTATTACAATATTTTTTAAGTCAAACGACGGTTTATTTTCTGAAATTTTAGAAAATGATGATCGTAGCTGTTATGTAAAAGTAGTATCTCTTGTGTTAGGTTCACTTAATCAACACGTGATTTCTCTTCTTAACCGAGTATTCCATGTTTTCTGCCTCGAGCTCCCATAATAATTTTTTCTTTTTTAAATAAAGCATATTATAAATTTCCAGTTCATTTTTCAAATTCAGTTTGTCTTCATCTGAAAATAAACTTTAATATAAGTTGAACGAAGTGTTCAACTTTTACAAGAGAGAATGGAATTTTTTTGTTTAATTTTTGGATCGTCGAAAACTGTTATTATTAATTAGTGATTATTACTAATTAAAAACTTAAACTAAAGTAATATATTGGGAGAGTCAACCTTAAAGTTTACGCAATCTTTTTAAAATTTCTGTTATTGTCCTAAATTTAATGTTATTTTATTTCAGATATTAAAAAAACAGTATGATTTTTTCCATATTTTACCTAAAAATATATGCCTTTTTTAAGATTTATTATTCACGTCCCAATATAAACTTCATAAAAATGTAGCATTTAAAGCTAATAACTTACAAAGAAATAAGTAAAATGTTTTTTTTAATCTATTATGAATATTGGTTGTTGATTTTGAATTCTCTAGTACTGGAAACATTGGTATTATATATATAATATTAAGTGATAGTTGTCTGTTTCAACAATACCTACAGGCAGAAAGCAAATGAAAATCTTCATAGCAGATTGTACGACGGAAGTAATTTCCGGAATTACTTTTAGGAATATTTGAAGAACAGCACTCAATGTAGTTTAAGAATCGATAAGCGAGAATAATTTCACTACTATTTCATTAATTAAAAAAATAATAACAAAATGAAGATAGAGATACTTTTAAAAACACTTTCTCCAAGATTTCAAGAAAGAAGACGCATAAAACTGCTATAAAATATTTTGAAAAAAAAACCAGGAAAAATAGATTTTAAAGTTCAATCATATAGTCATATAGAACTAAAAATATCATGAGATTAATGATGGCAAGTTAAAAAATTACCATTTAACAATTTAACTTTGACTTTTTTAACGGTAATCTACTTTTCTCAAAATACTTGAAACCTCCTATCTTGAGGTGTATAAAGCTAATGTTATAACTCTTCCGAACTCCACAGTCTTTCTTGCTTTATTATGTATAATAGAAACGTTAAAAACAAGCATACTGATATATTTTTTTTTAACCTAAGTTGAAATATCTTCTAGTATCTGAAAATAAGTTTAAAAAATGTAAAAATATATTACACCAAACTGATATTCTATATAACACATTATCTGTCTAACTTTCATATGACTACGTTTCAAGGAAAATGTTAGTGTTCAACTAAGTTACAGATATTTTGATAGAACAAGATATTGTTTTTTTTTTAATTAAATTTTTGTTTTAGAGGTTTGGGTGATTTTAAAAACCTATGAAAATTCAGGTATAAGATCCTCAAAATGATTTATATTGATTTTTCAAATATTTAGATTCTGTCTTAAAGATATATATTTATTTTTTAGTTTTATTTATATAAAATAAAAATTACATGTACGTTTTTTGCCTGACTCAGTCCTTAACATAATATAGACTATTAACATGGTCTAACTTAAAAAAAACTCATTTATATAAATTATAATACTTATAAAATTACAATTTTAAGTATACGGAACAAAATGTAGTCATATGGAAGTCATATAGTTCATATAGTAGCATGAAACAACATGTATCTTAAAAATTTAAGCATGAATTTTTGTAGCTGTAAGTCATTAAATAAAATGGGTAGAAAATATTGAATACATTGAGATTGGTTTTTATTTTATTAAAAAAAGATAAATTTTTAATCTTATAAAATAAATTTTTGTTACTAACTTCTCGTATCATGAATGTAACCGATAAAAAGTTTCCTTATTTTCAAATTCCAGCAGTAATTAGAATTCTTTAATATTTGAAAGTTCTTATTCTAAACAAAAGCTTATTGGGCAAAAATTATAACTGAAATTTACAATTAGAAATAAATATTAAAAAATAGTATGTAACGTGAATAACCTAAAACTTTAATTTCAAAATCTATAACTACAACTTCTTTTACATTATTATAATCTTAAATTAAATTTCAATAAAGTTATTAGTTTTGCTTTATTTATTTATAATTAATTAACTGACAGCAATATTCTTTTTTTTCAATTAAAACATCAAACTATAATATAAGACATCTATACTTTGAGATAATTATTTATTTTTAAAATAATTACGTGAAATGTTAAATAATTAATAATGGTGATTTATAAATATAATTAAGAGTTCTGAATTATAATGTAATGTAAATAATATCTATTTATTATTTGGTGTATATATAACAGTAATTATATGTGGAAGTTAATTAATAAGTAAAACATGTATGTAGTATTTACATGAAAAATTGTGATTGATCTTTAATTTGACAATAAAAAATTGGTTGAAAAATAATTAGAATCTCTTTTCTTTGTAATTTTTAAAAACTGTATTACCAGTACTTTCTAGGATTGTTTATCATAATTTATAATTATAATGTTTTTTTTTAAACTTACAAATCAATAGATCGTTGTGGTTTAATGGTACTGTTATAAACTGTTTCATATAAATAGCTCTCATTAACCTAAATACAATCGAATGCCACAAAAGTTTACTGTATTCAGCAAAACGGAACTACCTCAAAAATAGTTTTCTATATAATGACACCGAATGGCTTCTACGGCACATGGTAATTACTAACCTTATGGTAGCCCTGAGAAGGGCTGTTGTCGTCGAATGGCTTCGACGACTCATAATCATAAACTTGTGCTGGCTCTGAAATGGGCTGTTTTTTGCGTTAGCTCGGAGAAGAGCTGCTGGGTCCAGAAGATGGTCTCCGGCAAAGTCGGGGAGTTGCGTCTCATCCATTGAAATCAGACCAGGCTTCCCTTCAGCGGCAGTTCGGTCCCCACTACAGCGTGGCAGTGGTAGCCCCCAGAGTCACGCAGTGTCGGGTCGGCGTCGGTCATCCTTCGCCATCGCGAGCGAGGCGGTTCTCCCGGAGCGATCTCACTCTGGGTCGGCTACTGCTGCTGAGTCCGCCGGGGCGATTGAAGCCCGGCAAGCAGGAGCGGGAAGGTAGCGTCCGCATCCAGTGGCTCCCTTGGCGGGCTGGCCAGGCCTGCTGCTCCGGCAGGGATTTTGGCATCCGCCGGGTGGTCCCACGTTGAGGCGGCTAGGGAACTTATTCTGTCTTCTGCCATCTTCTTCTTCTTCGTCTTCTCCAGGTGGTGGTCGATGATGAACTGAAAATTCACTCTCATGCACGCCCTTTTGTTGGAGCCTGAGAATGGTGGGACCGCAGCGCCGCTAAGGTGAGAGAACTGCGCGGTCATCTGCGTGGCAGTAGTGATACTGGTATCAGCGCGTTCGTATACTGTGCGGCAGCTCACATCTCTGATGCTATACCGTGTTCCTCCACCGATATTAAATTAGGCAGATATGTAGTAACAACAACTATAACTCTAATCTTTAAACAGAGAAACTGATTTAAAAGTCTATCATGTACACATTAGTAAATATCGTAGATTCTACTGCTGTGATAAATCCTGAAATATGCAAAGGATAATATATGAGTTGTAAGCAAGATTTTTTAAACTTTTACAAGCAATTATATATATATCAGTATCAGTTACTTTTAAATTTACCAATAAATTGTATAAGACAAAAATGATAAAAAATAAATTTTCAGTTAAAAATGTGGGGAAAACAGTCAGAGAAGAATATAAACGATTTGGGTTTTTATATAAGATCTGTACAAGGCACAAAATAGTAGGGATATTTTTAAACAAATCGCATGTTTTAGAAGCGATTCAAAGAATATTACGCAAGAATTCTAAGCGATTTTACGTGACTACTGCCAACGCTTAAAAAACAAGTAACACCACTGAAATTATTTTAACTCAAATTGGTTGTTTTAAAATGTTTAAGATAGTAAACATCTCGTAAAAAATGCGGATATACTTTAAGGAAAAGAGAAACATTCTCAATTTTATTATTTTTAAAATCTTAAATAACATTGATAACAAAAAAATAATCAGGCCATGCGACCCAATAAGCAGTTATCGGTGAGTTGTAACGATTTATACTGAATTCAGTCTATAAATGTTTTACTCAGTACATGTGTCAAAAAAAGTTTTTTCTGAAATTTTGTCCGTTTGAATGACTATGTTTATTTTGTGTACGAAAATAAGAATATCCGTAATGAATAGACAGTTATCAGTTAATTTTAAATGTATAATTGACAATGAAATATATGCTTCGCAATGCACTTTAATACAAAAAAATAATTCTAAAAATTAATTTACTAACAATATAATTTTTCGATCTAATTTAGTTTAGTAGAATTTCGGTTATCTAGCCTACCTTAAATATTATTTAACTGTAGTTAGTACGCTTAATGGTCTATCTATTATTAGTTGGTAATTTATTTTTTAAATTATACAATAAACATCGTTTAGATTTTTTTTTAAATTAAGAGCAAAATATTTACACAAGGCTTTCTTAAGTTGAATAATAAGTTATCACTAAAATAGTAATTAAATTAAATTAGAATTTTAGTTACTAAATCTCAATTTAAAAATTTGGCACAAATCTATTTGAGGCTTTACAAATCGATTCTACCAGTTTATTGTTTGATTTTAAATAAACTTTGTGAATACTTAATGTAAGTGATAATACGCTGAAATTAAATTTAACGGTTAGAACTCTGAAAAAACTACCAGGCAAAGTTTTTAATGAGTTTCTTAGTTTAAATCGTGAATCATATTTAGCCTTTTTTGAAATTAGTTAAAGTTTATTTGAATATAAATAATAGTTTTAATTTAATGTGTTAATCTATGTGTTAATTTGATGTTGTTAATTCAGTCTTATGAATAGAGTAAATTGTATTGATATATTCTAACAACTATGCTGTTGTAGAAAGGATTTATTTGTTGTTCATAGGGATTATAACAGAATAAGACAACAAACAAGCGAGCAGTCTGAATGGTTAACATAACACAATTGTGACGTCATGCATAGTGAACAGTATAGTAAGCACATAGTAGTGAACATGCTGTAGCCACCGTTCCATACAATAGTAGAACATTGTCGGTGATAATTGATGTACGGCAACATACAAATAGAGGGGAGTTAGATAACCGAATTATGGCCCCAGCACGCCTGGTTAGCCATCAATCTGCAGTATGTACCTCATATCTCATAAGTCCACTGTAAGGTATATCTATCTCGTTCTTGCCATCTACTCTTTCTATCGTTTCACTCAGTCTAGATGGTTCTTTCCGTATATGTTTAAGTGTCCATCCAAAGCAGTAGTAATAAATCTTTAGTCACAATTGCTTATGTGCAGCAAGTATAACTTTTTATATATATTACGTCGTCTGTTGGTAATTATTACAATTAAATTTGTATGTATTTACTTAAAAATATAATAGAAAGCGTGCGTTTTATATTCCTGCAGTACTTACGTGAGCTGAACACAAGAGATTTTTTTTAGAATTCGTAGTTTTTTATTGCTTATTTTATAACAGCATTAATTAAACTGCATAATAAATTTAAAGAAATATTTTTTTATATAATCAAAAATAATTTTAAAGATAACAATATTCTTTTTTAAATCGGTACTGTAGAATAAAACAGTTTCTGATCTCGTTATTAACCCTTTATTTGCCAACGTTCGTTTTTTCGGAAATCGTATAAATATTTATTAAGTGCTTTAGAAAAAAACTAACGCTCATTTTTTGTCGGCTGTCAGAGAAAAAATTGGTCGTTAGAGTTTTTTTTTAATGATTAATTCACCGTTAAGTTTTAGCCTTGTACGTAGAAAAATAAAATGAAACTGTTGCGAATAAAAAATGTTAGAACTCGGGAACTTCCAGGAGAAAGGCCGCGGTTTGAATTCCGGTCAAGAATAGTATTTTTCAAAGCAATTTTTTGCATATTGTGTGATTTTTAGGTTGTCTGGAAGGAAAAACACTTTTTTTTAATATAAAGCAAATTTAAGTACTTCAGTATATTTTTTATCATGAAATGTCGAGAAACATAGAAAACTTTCCACTGAATAAAGTAGTACGTGCAATCGCAACTATTCGATATATCAATTAATAGTTGTGAAGAATCGATTTTAATGGTCCTCATCTCCGCGTTGGATTAGCCGACCATTTTTTTATTTTGGGCGTTTGTTGTTGTAAAGCATTTACAAGATTAAAAAAGCCTGTAAAATAAACAATTAAATAAACTAATAGATTTAAAATAATTATTTGCTTGTATTTAAGTAAAATAGGAAATTTCTGTATTTGCTTCATAATTTCCCAATAATGTTTGTCGTATTATACATTTATATTACAATGTAAATTAAATAGAATTCTGTTATTTTACAACCAGCGGAAGATACGGTATGTAGAAATTGTGCCATGTTTGATCAGCTGATCAACTTCTAGACTAGGTTAGCTCATCAAGGAAAATTTATAACCATTTACATCTTTGGAGATAAACAGCTACAAATTTAATTTTTTCCATTAACAAAATTATCACATTCAATGATAAAAACAAGTAATAAATAAGGTTATATTTTATAAAAAGAGATTTTTCAATAAATAAAGTTTATTAAAATTGGTTTTAAAAATAGTAATCTGCATTCTTGTTACAATTTATACATTTTACATAGATTAACCCACCTTTAGTGATATAAGGATGTTAACATATTATTCTATCTTTTCAAGTCGGGTATAAAATGCGAAATTCTTTACATTTAATTTGCCAAAGTGGCTGACTTAAACATACGCCCTCGCAAAATACTATTATTATTTCTTTAAATATTGTAATTTCGTTAAAATCGGTTAACATTTAGGGAAGTTATCATTCAATAGGTCATTATTAAAATTTATGTAACATATTAACATTACTAATAAAAAAATCCGGTGGTTATTTATCCGGTAAGTTCCACCTTTTCAAATAAATAGGAAAATGTACATTATTTCAATTCTGAATTGACAATCAGAGATATGAGAAAGTTATTTATAACATAATTCTTTTGTAAAAATTAACATTTTGTTGTCATATAGCCTGATAAGAAAACCCCAATATTTTCCATGTAAATCACATAAAGCACAAAAGCATGCCTCAAAGGTTTGTGTTTGTTACGTAAAAAAATGAGTCTGTCAATTTAATATTTATTGACTGTTCAAAATAACTTAAAACAATTTTTTCGAATGAAATAAAATAGGATCATTTAAATTTATTCTCTTAAAGCTTATAGGAAGTGTAATTATGTGGAAATTTTGTAGCCTTACCGGGATTGAATCCCGAAATCTTCTAAATAAAAGCTAGTTATACTTTCGCTACGTCATGAAGGTCGGCATCTGTAAGGAGATTTACAAAAGAAGTTATAGCTTATTAATTAAAGCTAAAAGTTTTTGTTTTTTCTTAATGGAGTTATGTTGAACTGAATAATAAATTAAAACTCACAAGTATTTTCTGACGAAATAATTTGATTTTTAGAAAGAAAGATGAAACGACGTCAATGTAAAGAATTAAAATTAATGATTGTGTTCTAAATTTAATAAAAATATTTTATCTATAAGATATATATAAATACAGATTATTTTCTGATTTGTTTTATTATTATTATTATTATTATTATTATTATTATTATTATTATTATTATTATTATTATTATAGAAGAAATCTCTTTATTCTTATTTCTTTTGATTGCATTGATGGCTTAACTGTATGTATCTTCATAACTTTGTTATGAAGATGTTTATGACATCAGTCTTTTTACGACTTTAACGTCGGTTTTGTTTTTTTTGTATATTAACTGACATGATAATAAAAACTCAAGTGTACTTTCTAAAAACTAAAATCAAGGAAAATTGAATTACTGTATGTATCGACTAGTACGATTAAATAATTTTATATATTGTTACAATTTTAAAATAAGAATATTTTTATAAATTTTTATTAAGTGAGTATCTGGATCGTAGTAAAAAAAATATGAAAATAAGGGATTAATAAAAATAGACTATAAATAATAAAATTGTTGTGGCTTAAAAAATGTTCAACACATGTTTAGTAGGAGTAGTAGGACTTTTATATAAATTATTGCCAAAATTATAAAATTTCTTCCTATAAGATAATTACCGGAGATCACGTCTTTGTCTTTTATCCGGTAGGTGCTAGGTTCGAATCCCATCCAGGTTTAGTATTTTTCATGCGCTACAAAAATTCAATTCTCATCAGAGCCTTCAACTGTGTGGTTGCATGTAATTCCTTGAAAAGAAAAAAAAGAAAATAATAAATTGAAATTATTTATATTTAACAGAATTTTCAATATTTATTTTTGGATGTTAGAATTTATTGAAAAGGCTGTATTTATTATAAGAAATATTAAATATTACTTGATAATTTAATGAAGGGTTATGTACGTTTTGTTTAAAGGGAGGTTGTTTTCCATCGTTACACAGGAAAGAGAGATAGTACGTTATAGAAGTACGGTAGAGGGGAGGGTTTTAGGCAGGGGGTTAGTCCCGGTTAATCATGGCGAAGCTACAGTTGTATGACGGAATCCAAATGAAACCCGTTTATTAAACTTGTGCGGCCACACAACACGAGCAGATAATGGCCGAGACCGTGCAAAACCCTCAAATTCCCCACCCCCTTTTCCCACGCGCCTACCTACCACTTTTCCGCTACCACCGCCGCCGTCCGTAGACCATCCAACAAAATTCATTTCGTATGAACTGAACTCCCTACCACTATTGTATCACGTGACAGGCACCTCATCACCCCTCTTTACCACCCACTACATTATAGGCGTTCCTTCTGTACAACGATAACTAGTGATTATATCAAAACTAATTAATATTAATTACTTTTACAAACACTAAATTACAATTTAAATGACAATAAAAGCGGAGTTTATTGTTTTAATTAATTAATATCCGAATTAACTGCTATATTAATATGATTTTAAATCGGTTACTTAAATCCTATTATTTATTTTTTATAGATTAGTTTTCAAAAGTACTTTATCTCTGCAGAGAGTGCAATAGAAAGAATTATTAGCAGGTCGGTCGTTTACTATGCTGATCAAAATTTCGACTTCAAATTTTTAGTAACCGAAAAAGAACCAGGAAAATGAACAAGTTATACAAATAAAATTTAATTTTAATGTAATTTATTTTTATAATGGATGTTTCATTAGACTTTCTTTATAACTAAAATAATTTAGTGATTTTTTTAAACCTGTTCTCATACTGCTTTTTTATATTCCTAAACAGTAATGAGAATAAAAAAGATATCTTTATATACTGTGTAGAAAGATCAATGAATAAATAAGATTTTATATCAGGATGCCTAATTAATTTAAAGAAAATAGATTAGTTGAATTATTTTATCCGTTTATTAAGTAGATTATTAAATGTTTCAGCAATAAGAAGATGGTTTTTAATTGCATTCCTGGGATTTCGTTTTTTCATTTTGAATCTAGGGTCAATATCAATCCAGTTCGGAACTCGCTCGGTATCATGAAATTAGCCCGTTAATTTAGTTTGAGAAATCATGGAATATCTTATTTACAAATCAAACCTATTTATTTCTATTATTTATCTTTTTTTTTCAGTACTAAATAAAAATACAAGCAACTTATAGAGACCTTTAATTTATAAGGTTTCGTACAATCCCCGTACAATCCCCAAAGATGCTACGATTTGCTGATGATATAGTAATTCTAGCCGAGAGTAAAAGAGATTAAGAAGAAACAACGAACGGCATAGATGAAGTCCTACGCAAGAACTATCGCATGAAAATAAACAAGAACAAAACAAAAGTAGTGAAATGTAGTAGAAATAACAAAGATGGACCACTCAATGTAAAATTAGGAAGAGAAAAGATTATGGAGGTAGAAGAATTTTGTTATTTGGGAAGTAGAATTACTAAAGATGGACGAAGCAGGAGCGATATAAAATGCCGAATAGCACAAGCTAAACGAGCCTTCAGTAAGAAATATAATTTGTTTACATCAAAAATTAATTTAAATGTCAGGAAAAGATTTTTGAAAGTATATGTTTGGAGTGTTGCTTTATATGGAAGTGAAAATTGGACGATCGGAGTATCTGAGAAGAAAAGATTAGAAGCTTTTGAAATGTGGCGCTATAGGAGAATGTTAAAAATCAGATGGGTGGATAAAGTGACAAATGAAGAGGTATTGCGGCAAATAGATAAAGAAAGAAGCATTTGGAAAAATATAGTTAAAAGAAGAGACAGACTTATAGGCCACATACTAAGGCATCCTGGAATAGTCGCTTTAATATTGGAAGGACAGGTAGAAGGGAAAAATTGTGTAGGCAGGCCACGTTTGGAATATGTAAAACAAATTGTTAGGGATGTAGGATATACCTAACATATTGTTAGGTATACTGAAATGAAACGACTAGCACTAGATAGGGAATCTTGGAGAGCTGCATCAAACCAGTCAAATGACTGAAGACAAAAAAAAACAATCCCCGTAGTTTAATTATACCTATTGTTTGAAAATAAAAAAAATATTCAGCACACGTGCACTCGCATACATAACACACAAACACTCACACACACACTCACTCACACACACACACACACACACACACACACACACACACACACACACACACACACACACACACACACACACACACACACACACACACACACACACACACACACACACTGTTTGGAGAAATATTCAACAGGTTTTACTTTGTTTATTTTTGAAAGAAATTTTTGTTTATGATACTTAGATATTCGACTTCATCTTTTATTCACTGGTCAATAACATCAAGTAGATGAATTTAAGTATTGAATAAGAGAAGAATTTAAGTAATGAACTAAGAAGTATTGTGCTCCTGAATGTATATGCTACCTGCTAAAGAAAGAAAGTTAGAAGTAGCCCAGGTAGTATTCGATTTTTTCGCACACAAATCTATACAATGATCACAATTTATTATTTGAATATTAAAAAGTAATATAAATTGATCTGTTGTAGTTCAGACCCTTATCCAGTTAAAAATATTATTGTAACACTAATTTTTATCTATTGTGTGTGTTTGAAAGTGTCTGTCTCTCTGCATGTCTATACATGTGCATATACCGATATTAATATCATGTAGTTTTAAGCAAAATGTATTTTAAAATTTAATGAAAAGATCTCCTTTATTTGGATATTACAAGTTAACAAGAGTGAAACTTAGAAACAATAAAAATAAAAAAACACTCCTTTGTTCAAATTATTATTTGCAAAAATATCTTTCCCTAACAATTTGATGTGATAATATTTTTTTAGTTTGAAAAAACGAATTTTAATATTAATATTTAACTTAGATAGAAGATTATAACTTTTTACATAATTAAACATTATTCAAAATCAAGTTTTTCCAAATTTATTTTATTATGCAACCAGAATTGTACAAAAAGAGCTATGCAACCGTTTAATGAATTAAATTTAAAAACAAAAACATTACGCTCAAAAACCGTTAAAAAATTGTATTTAAAATCTAAAACTAAATGGGTATTACGATTCTTAAAATATTCATCAACGTCATGAATAGAACTTGAGAAAAATATACGTATATATATATATATATATATATATATATATATATATATATATATATATACAAGAAGGTAAGTAATGAATAAATAAACCCTCATTGAGGGCTTTTCAACGATATATCATAAGTGATACTTATTTTCATTGGTTCCAAAATTATAGCCAAATAAAATTTTAATTAATGAACTATTAGGATCTCACAAAGGGAAGGCACTTTGGTTCGAATCCGATTTCATCTCCTTTTTTTTAACTTTATTTTTTTCAAATCAAATATATTGATTTATTAATAATTATTAACCTCTGATTGTAAAAAAAAATTACAATAAATAATAATTCAATAATGACAATAAAAAGAAAATATGAAAAATATTAGAAGTTATTAATGAAATAAATTTTATGTACTTTTCATTTAAAAAAAAAAAATATGTATATGTAATTTAATAGGCGTACAAGGAAGTCATGTGGTGTTCACATCAGATTTTTTTTAAAATTATGAATGTCTGGCACTAAATATAAAATTATAAATACGAAACAATATAGTTTTTGTAAAGTTTATTGTGTCCGTCAGTAATTTAAGGAGAACATCTTAACCGCAGGAACTAAATACAGTTCCTATGTATGTATAATAAAATATATGTTAACAATATTAGTAATTATTCTATATTAAAAATCAATGTTTGTCAGCAATGTTTTTTTGTCAGTTGCGTTATTAAATTTTTAATATTTATCTCTTGTTTCTTACTTTTATATAATGCCTTCACATATATGTCGACGGAATGATTTCTAACTATTCAGATGAGTGGCTTCAACCGGTGATAAGTTGAAACTAGAGTATTTTTTTATAATTCATTTCAATATATTTTTAGATAACGAATAACATTTTGAAAATTAATCCGAATTGATCTGCCAGACCTCTTAGTAAAAAGGCGGAAATGATTTTACTAAATTTTTAAACTGAAATTTAAAAAAGTTAATGTGTTACCTTTTTCAAACTCAAAACAATTAGTAGATTACTAATTATGAAATTGATAAATCTTATTTGTTTTTATCTTTTTTTTTAATTTTACAGTTATACACTCCAAGAAAATAGTTGTTTTGTGCTACAGTTACAGAAAAAAGATTTGCACTTACAACAAATTTGTATTCCAAAAAATTGACTTCTTTTATGTTATTTGTTTTTTAACTGGTGCATATTATTCCGGATATTTTTAAATTAAAACGAATATATTACGTTGTTACATTCATCCTATTGAATACGGAAGTTGCTGTATAGGGAAACATCGAGAAAATAGTGTGGACTTCAGTTTTCACGGCTTCTCTTTGTAATCTCTTGGGATTTTAAGGTAAGGCGAGAAATGAACGCCAAGAGAAATATCATGAGGAAACAAGAGCTGAAAGTTTCAAGGTAGATAAACTACTTTATCTTATATCATTGATTTGTTGCTTTTACCAAGTTTATTCAATTTTACTGTAGAAAATGTTTTTTTTTTTCAAAGTAAATATTTATTTTAAAAAATGTTTGAAAACATACATTTTTTGTTCATAATAATATATTTTTGTTTTTTATTACAATTTTAAGAAATTAACCTAAATTTATTTGTACTAAAAAAAAAGTTAACAACAAAATTGTAAACATTTTTTTGCCCTGATTATTTATTCTTATATACTGAAATAGAAATACATGAAAAATTTATCTAAAATTTATTTTCTGGGGGTGGGGATGAACTATGATAAAATTTTTTAAATAAACCAAAAAGTTTTAAAACATTCAAAAATCGATGTTTTTAAATATTGATCGGCTCCTTCATCCCCCGATATTGTCGCCAAAGTATGTGTTTTTATTTAATTTTTCCCCAAAAAACTTGCACTATTACTATAGCTAGAAAGACATTTAAAAAATTTGCTTAAAGAATATGTAATAAATAAAAGATAATTTTTTCGATTTTTGTGGTAGGGGGAATTTTGGGGCAAAACTTTTTTAAAAATAGTAAGATAAGCGTACACGCATGTTCTGAGCTTAATATAAAGTGGGGTTGTTAGAAAACTTTGAGAAAATTGAACCTAAAAAATCTTTTATGCCTTTTATGCCATCTGGAGATTTTGACTCCAAAATTTAACAAAAAATTGTCCCATATACACGAGTTTTCGCCAAATTCATTAAAATCAATTTTCCAGTCAATAGTTTCAATCATGCCAACACATGAACATACGGGCGTACGAACGAGTTATATTGTACTCATGAAAGTATTTCTGTTTTATAAAATTATAACAAACAGTCATCGATCATTTGCATATTTTGTTTTATGCGTTTTGTGTTTTCCTTTTTAGTTTTCCAAACGTTGAGTACATGAGATAAATTTTTATAGCAACTTCTGCCATCTTAACAGTTTGCGATTGTTTCTACCGAATAATATATTTTGAAGGCTGAAGAGATAGAAGTAAATAAATTCACGGTTGAGAAAATTTTTCAAATAGTTTATTCATAAAAATGGATATTAATGGCATGACCACGAGCCCATTCGTTTATTTTAATATCTTCTTTCCCATTTGTTAGGAGTGCAATTAGTTCATTTAAAAAACTTCGAATAGTCAATCACTGGAGTCGCACATTATTTTTATAGTGGGCATAATTATTTTAAAATTAAAATAATTATTCCCTAAATCAATAGTTCAGATCATTTCTGTCATAAAAGCCTACTTAAGCTACACATAAAACTACCTGAAACAGGTGCAGTTTTAATAAATTGATGAAGTTTTTATTTTTATGGTTGTCATTCTTTTTTTTTCAGAAATCTCATATAGTTTACTTTACATGAAATAACCACCAATTAAAAGAGGAATTAAACACTTTCAAGCGAGAACATTAAGTCCTCGCTTAACGAAGGAACGTTTTTTATATTTTTGTTAAAACGTCGTACATTGTAAGTTAATGACCGCGCTCTAACCGAAGTTCTGTGTACATTTCGCTTCTACATCGTTTGTATCAGGAAGAATTTTTCGTAAAGTATTGTTTCTAGCTTGTATTACAAGATTTAAATGCGACTCAAATCCAAGCTTGATAAATTTAACATTCAAAAATATGGTAAAAATTCGAGCTTAACATATGAAAGAATTTACATATCATTTCTTCAAGTTAATCACATAAAGTTCACAGAATTAGTATCGCACATCTTCTGAGATCTTTGCAGACTTTGGGATGGGGAGTCAACTGAGAAAAAACGAGCATTACAAAAAAGCGTCACACGCTAGCTGATTCCCCCACTATGCCTACCGCGTGCTACATATATATACTAACACACGTGTTCGGTAAGCGCTCTCACACACACACACACACTCTCTCTCTCACTCTTACACGGCTTAAGCGTATACGTGTGAAATAAATATTTTTATAATAAGTTATTTCATTGTTGGTTCATATTTCTTATTAACAAACAATTTTATCATATGGGTAAATTGCGTACAATCATTTTGTACCATTAATTTATATAATATTGCATAAGAAGCTTCGCTTTCGTCGAGTATCCACGCACCGACGCACTCGTTTTTATTTTACTGAAAAGTAAGAAATTATATTTATCTTTTATAATATTTTTAAGGCCTTTTACAATGTTGTACTTACATTCCAAAAACAGTTATGTTAACGGAACCAGATTTTTATATTAGAAAGCAGGTAATCTTGATGGGTTAGGTTCTAAAGCACCTCATTACTTATTGTAAAAATTCCTTAATATGAGGTAAAATTAAATTAACTGAAATTCATGCTAATTTAAGATTTTTATTTTTATTATCTTAAGTCTATGGTTTCATATTTTAAATAGAAAAAGATAATAAAGTAATACCTACTACTAGAAAAGAAGTTTATCCAGCCGATACTATTAACTCTCCTTCTGTGCTATTTGGTTAGTATTCTCATTAAATTATTTTTGTAAAATTTTTAGTAGCATCTTAACCTCTTACAACCGTCCTTTGTGTTTTAGAGTTCCATTAATTAACATATTTTTTAAAAATAAAATACATACCTTTATTCAATGAGACTAAAAAGGATATTCTTTTACGTTAACTTTTGCAAACCTTTTAAACCGTCATTTATCAATTCTTTCATATGTAAAGCTCAAATGTTTTCAATATTTTTCGAAGTTAAATTTACCAAGCCTGGTTTTTGTGTCACGTTTAAATCTTTTAATTCAAACCAGAAATAATATTTTCCAAAAATTTTTTGCTGATTCGAACGATGTAGGAGCGAAATATGTTGAAGAACTTCAATTAGAATGTGGTCATCAACTTATACACGACGATGTAACAAAAGTATACAAAACGGTTTGTTGTTAAATGACGACTTAGTTTGAAAATTTTACATTTTCTCTTTTAAGTAGTTGTTACTTCAAGTAAAATGAACTCATAAGATTTCTGAATAAATTAACCGTAAAAAAATGTATGGTAGGTTAAATCCTTAATAAAGGAATTTCAATAAAATTTGAGTTTTTTTTAATATTTTTTACATAATTTCGATCATAAAAAATGATCGAAATTTGAAAATATTAAAATAATATATTTCTTCTTGTTTTTTTATCAAGATTTAAAATTCGTTCCAATTTATTACTTTCAATGATTGTTTTATCTTATCTGAAAATAAGAAGTACATAAAATCCAACTTTTGAAATTTTGCTGTTAGAAAGACAATTTCCGCTTATTATATTCGTAAATAACAGAAAATATACAGCTGTAATGAAAAAAAATGTAGTAAAAAATGAAAACTATTCTAAATTTAATTTTAGTTATCCCACATTGAGCACAGAATGAATTTTGAAGAATATGGTTCACTCTCTTCTATTAAAGTAAATGTTAGTCTAAATAAACGTGAAATTTTTAGTTTTTCTCAAATCGTTGCTAGTTGACATTAAAATGATACAACATGTTTACGATGGCATGGAAAATTTATAAATTCAGAATAACAATAAGCATTTCGTAAGTTATTTAGAAATTTTACTTCAACCAAATTTTTTTTTAGTTTAAATAGACCTATACAATAACTATATTGAGTAAAGCGGTTTACGAGTAAAATTAGGCTATATGATCCCGGATAAAAATACAATACTGAAAAAACACTAATAACTATTTCAAGACGGTCAGTAAAAAAAACAATAAAATTTGGTTAAAGCAATCCTTTCGATTCAAATTACATATAAGGGGAAAATGATAAATTGAGGAAGATAAAGAAAAACAAAAACCTCATTGTCAACCATTACAAGTCATAAAATAAATATATAGAAAATAACTAATGGTAAGTGACAAAACTGCAGCGTCAAAAATTTATCTTTGACGTTAACAATAGCACAGTATGCAGTTTACATATTTTTTACATCTAAATTATTTTATATGTTTTTCTGAACCCGTATTTTACGTACAGAAAAATAAATTTATTGTTATAATAAATAAATTATAATATTTAACAAAAAAAATATTTATTTAACTTTTTTGAAAAGAGGAAAACTAAAAAGAAATAGTTTCAAGTTGAGAAGGATCTTAAGCTGCTTAAGATATCAAAATGACGTATACTGGTCAGATCTGTTTTCAGAACGTTGATATCAAAAGTTAAATTTCCAGAGGAAAAGAGTATCTTTGAAAGCCTAGCATGGACAGTAGAAAAAAGAAAGAATCACAGAGAAAGAACGATTATTAGAAGGGCAGGAAAATGAAAAAAAGAAGAGATTAAAATATTGATTTTTAATGATGAATCCGTAAACAATTCCGTGGCAGGGGTATTTAGAAAGTCCTGGATTTAAATGCCGGTCAGTATGAGATTTTTCACATGCTATAAAATTTCTCGATCTTAAGTGTCTGTTAATTAAAAAAAAAAAAAAAATCAATTTAGTAAATATTGATTTTAATGTCAAATTGACTTTAATGCTGGATTTTCTGGTAACGATATTTTATTTAATTATTTAAAATAAAAAAATTCCTTGTGATGAAAAATGATTTTAAATGTATCCAAAGAAAGGATTTCGATATCGATCACTCGACAAGTTTTATATACTTCTTTAAAAGCTCTGTTGTACATTAATATTTTTTTTGTACTTTCTACCTCCTAAGTCCTAATTAATGGGTTTATTTTTTCTAATGTTTGTTTTTCCTGTACATTTAATTTTTTTACTTTTTTTTCAATTAACCACGTATAACTACATACAACTCACTGGCTAGTTCTTTTTGAAAATAATTTTCATAATTTTATTTCTCGTATTCATTTCAAACATTTTTATTTTAAACTACATCAGTCACTTCGTTAATTTCTTACATATTTTTGTACTTTTTTAAAATCCTTTACCCCGCATTTTTTCCCGTTATCTTACTTAAAAATATAAAAAAGAAATTATAATTCACAAATTAGATTAGGTGGTTTACGCTAACATACTTCTCTTTTACAAGAAAGTTCTCTTTGTTTGTGCTATTTCCTTAGTTAATACTTTTCGTACTTTATCAAAGCTTTGAAATAAAATTACAAAGCATCTATAGAAAATAGAAAATTTCTCAAGTTAAAATATTCTTTGGTCTCTTATATTTATTTCGTAATTTATTTATTTTATTGCTTAACATCTCATTACTAATTTTTTTTTGCTCTTAAATTTGTGTCTTACATAAATTAAGAAAGTATAACAGAATAATTAAACAGTTCCTGAAAAATATGTTGAGTTTATTATATTTCGTTTTTGTTGTATGTTATGCATTAAATTTATTTTGATAAATTATAATTTATAACTTTATTTTTATGTGTGTCAGCGCTGTTTGCTAATAGCAAACTGATTAATTAAATTTTAAATCAAATGTTTTTAAACAATCGATAAAAGATGTTTTAAATGTTTAGAGAGCTGAGATAATGTGATTAAATATGATAATAACAATTTCCTACAATATCATTTAGATAAGTAATAAAATGCAGGGCAGTTCTATAAAGGCGAAAGTTAGTCGGTAAATGTTTTCAGGATGAGTAGTAGAAGTCCCGCTGGACCCATAATGGGAGGCGCTCCTATAGATCATAGCGGGTGAGACTATGAATTTTGTATAAGACTTAGATTGAATTAAAATGCCGTTAAACAGGGCATGGATTGGGGCTCCGCACACGACTAATAGAATATGTTATTTGTACATTCACCCCCAATATAAAGTACAGTCTATTTACTTTTAGTTTATTTTAGTTTCAAAATATTCTCGAAAATAATAACTTACCGGTTTTTATTCTTTAAATAATATGGAATTATTCCTCAGCAAATACGTTAGAATCCTTTTAAGATTTTTATATCCTTTTTTCAGTGCACCTAAATTGAATAAAAAAATAATTTATTTTATACGAAGATTGACATATTACGTATTATGGTTCGCATTTGAATAGTTTAGTGTCGTCTAATACGATTAAGAGAGCTTAAAATTATCAAGTTAGACTGTCATTTATGCTAATTTAATATTGATCTATGCCAAATACCTGATAATAGAAAATATCTCTTTTTATTTTCAAAGTTAACAAATGGAATAAGGTAATCTTACCATTTTAAAATAGATATATCCTTTTAAAATAATTATTATGTAATTCTACTATCAAAGAAAAATGTTTACTAGATGTGACTTTGATGCTATATTATCCTTATTTCATATCCTATTACTTTAAATTTGCTAATCCAGTTTTTACAGAATTATCAGTTTTTATGGAAGATTGTTGCGAGATACAGATACCACTTTAGCCAACGGCTAGTATGTCAAGGATCCTGTTTCCAGATAGTAACCTGATTTCCACTTTCTGTTCATGTAACTGTTATGGATCTTGAATCCCAGACACCAAGGGAAAGGAGATTTAATTGAACTTTAGCTCGTTAAAAAAAATTACAAGAAAATTATAGGA
The DNA here is from genome assembly GCF_047948215.1 of Lycorma delicatula. Taxonomy (NCBI): domain Eukaryota; kingdom Metazoa; phylum Arthropoda; class Insecta; order Hemiptera; family Fulgoridae; genus Lycorma; species Lycorma delicatula. The sequence continues at coordinate 128,589,978 of NC_134457.1, forward strand.
CTTTTTATATCCAGTTTAATATAAAACAGCTCTAATAATAGATCACCATCGATTATGTTACAATTCATATAAACAGTGAGTTGTTCTGTTGTTTACGAAGTTTTTACCCGTATGTTTGCGCGTAATGTTTTACGCGTATGTATGTTTGCTTACAGTTTGTTTTAGTATTTTAGCATTGTTCTCCACAGTATGACGTTACTATTCAACCTAGTGTAAATTTGAGATAATTTTTCTTTTTTAAAAAATTATTTTCCATTCATCAATCCTGTGAGGAGTATTCGAGTAAATATTTTATTTCAAAAATCTCCACAAATAAAATTCCAAGGATAACGTTTTGAAGATCTAAGATTTGTAGACCGCGAGAAAAATCGGTCCGTAAATAAACTTCGCAGTGCCTATGTTGTGTTTGCTATAAGGACTGATGCTTTGATGCTTAATATTTTTGCATCCAACATTAGAGTTCTTCAGGCTCAACTAATAGTATGAAGTCATAGTAATTTCTTAATAATACTCTGATAACACTGTCTCAGTAAACAATAAAACCTATGAAAGAATTATAGGTTTAGTACTATAAGATTCGGCATAAGGGTCACTATAAGGTCTGTGGCTATAAGATATGGCAATCCAAATGCCGATATTTAAAGAATGAATAGGTCACATTTGGAAGACATTCAGAAGTCAAGATTATATACTGACTGCTCATATATCTATTGAAATGGAATAATATTTCATTGGTAAAATAAATTATACATAATTAGAACAAAATTTCTAACGAAACTGTTAAAATACGGTAACAGCAGACAAATTTCTCGACATCTTGCTTATAATTTGAATAAGCGAAACAATAATGACGTGCTGGGATTGTGTGAACGAGATCTGAGACTTGTACATTTTTGTAGCTACGTAACAGCCAATGGAGCGAAACTAACATTATTACCAACATCAATGTATTACAGACAAAACTTTTCAGTCACCAGAAATTATTTGGACATTACCCAGCAAAATTATTTTTTGAAGATATCAAATCACGCGCTTTTTCGATCGTTTTGCATTACAGTTTTGTAATATTATGACACATTGAGAATACTTATTAAAGTTAAATATATAAATATTCAATAACAATTGTTATAAAAATATCAACAGAATTATTTAAATAAATTTAAAGATTCAGTACAAAAATTAAATTAATATAATAATGTGAAAAACATTACAGAAGTAAAGAGAAACGCTTTATACATCATTTTTTTGTGAAGCCCCTGTAGCAATTTCAGTTTAGATCTATGACACCATAGATTTTACAGTTTTCATCTTCTCTTTTCATTTTACAAATATAATGTATTTAGTTTTTGATGCACGTTATCTTTCTTGAACCTGCTGTAACTAAAATTTGTAGATGATTTGACACGAGATGCAAAGCACTCCTAAAAATAATATACATGTTTTAACAATAACAAGATCCCATGACAGGCTTATTAGCGGAAAAAGAAGGGTTTTCGATTAATTTCTTCAGACAAAACAGTACAATATAGTGTTCGCATATCGGTATGCCGAGCTACCAAAATGCTAGTAATATTCAGCCTTTTTAATTAATACCATCATTGTTTCCCTCAGTTGGGTGAAACTGAAACAGAGCAGTGTTAGTAACAAAATACACTGAATATCATTCTGACTGGTACCCAAAAAAAAACCGTATCACAAAAAAGACATTGTATTGGTCGTTAGAAAAGTTCTCGGCTTGATAAAGAAAACAAAATTTCTCAGAATCTTTCTATTTTTCTTTTTATTTGTAATTTAATGCATTTTGACCAACGACTTTCTAAATTTTTATACCCACTTAGTCTATGAGCAGCATACCACAAGAATTAAAAAAAAACCGTAGCCATGACTATTTTTGTAGATGGAACCGTTTTTACTTTCTTCAGCGCACTTTCATCCGCTTTTTGGTTTCTGGCGTGTAATATCAAATTCATATCTCATTTGCTATTATAAAATAAAATCATTAGAATCGCATTTAAATAAATCTAAACATCTGAAAAAAGTTCAGTCAAACGTGTTTTTGGTCGTCTGTTAACAAACGCGGCACCCATCAAGTAGAAAGTGTTTTCATACCAAAAAATCATGTAAAATGTATGGGACACGGTCTATCGAGATGTTTGCAATGTCAGAAAGCTCGTGTACCTGATTCAGCGATCATTTAATTCGGCATTGTGGATTTTTGTGACGATTTCGTCGGTCGTAGCGGTTTTTGAGCGTCACAAGAGTTCATCACCTTGAATGTATGTACGACAATGTTTAAATTAAATTTAGTAGCCCACTATTTTATCGCCAAAAACGAAGGGGAAGAATTCTTAAAAGCAAATTTAACTCCTTTTGTAAATCCGTCGGGATTACACTTTTTAAAATAAAATAGTTTATAATAGCTGGAACTTCAATTTTTTACATTTTTCAGAAGGTCCTTTAAAGTTGAATTTTTTAGAAAATTTAAAAATTAGTTTGCTTTACTCGATCGCCACAAACAAGCGACTACATGAACATGTCTGAAACTTCTCGGTACGGCGTATAAAGGATTACACTTGATAAATATCATAGTCATTTGGTAATACTTGTACCACCTCAAGGCTGATAACTTCCAGAACAACCGTGCTACTCTTTTTCGGTAAGAAAAATCCAGAATGTTGACAAAATTTAAAAAAAAAAAATTGAAATATGAGAACAATTTAAATATTTCGTCTGAAATGAAATTTTTATTGATTATTAACATCCCAGGCTTCAAATTTTGATTATTGTTTCTTTTTAATTATGCTGAAAATGGCTGTAGATAAGTACATGCCGGTACTTATGTGCCATTTCATTTTCGTTCATTGTCTTATTTGAAATTACTCCTTCCTTATACACGAAGATAATTGAAGTCACACCCTTTAGGTCTAATCGTAATTATCTTAATTCGAATTAATTCAATAAAAATTCTGATATTTTATTAAAACTGAAAAGAAATGTTATTCATTTTTTAGATATTTTTTATATAGTACTTACAAATTTTTTTAAATCCGTTTTAGATCATGTATCAGTAATTACCTCTTGAATCGGTTGAGAGACTATAAATCGGGACTACAAATCAACAATATATCAAATTGAGAAGTCAGAACTTCGCTACATATATTTATTTTCTTTGTTTACTCCGAATATAAATTGATATTCTATGATATGAATTGAATATAAAAGTTTAAATTATTTAACGTTTAAAAACACGAAATTATGATAAAATATTTCATAGAAAAATTTTCTACATCTATTTGATATTTAATCAAATTTAACCACTTGTAGGACGATACCATTGAATGGATTCACATACACATTACTAACTCCGAGTTGGTATTCAAATCAAATTGAATAAATGTATTTCGTGTTTGTTACTTAACGGTATGAAAATGTTAATATATTCTATGTCTACACATTTCATATAAATTTTGAAACCACCAGATTAATTCAGTAATCTACAAAATAAAACTAGTGATTTCTACAAGAATAAAATCTTTATTTTGCAAAATGTGCATTATTAGAACATCAGTTCGGTTTTCCAAGTATTTTGATGCCAAATATAGTTTTCTTCTTATACCTAAAATGTTATTTAGCGAAAAAGGCAGTAAAATAATAATAGAAAAGTAAATAAATAAAGGGTAGTACCAAGATGGCTTTGGCTTTAAGGGCTGTCCACTCTTCTCAGTCAGTTTCATTCCATTAGCGAACGATTATGTCTCTGCCTGATTTATCGGCTCGCTCCTTGTTCCAGTCAATTGCCTCTCCTCCCAATCTCTTAACCTACGTAGCCCTCTGCTTCCACTATCTCATTCGATTTCCTATCAAAATCGTTTCTGAGACCTCTCCTCAACATACTATAAAACTAAATATTTTTCCCTATTTTTTTATTTTTTTTATTTTAAAGTAATATTTAATAAAAATTAATGAAATTTAAAATAATTAGATTTATTAGTAATCTTCAATAATTTAATACGTTATTTTAATCTCAGTGTTTTGAAGTATTGTCTACCTTTTAACACATTATTATTCATTTTCGGCTGTAAAAATAGACAAAATATCTCAATTTTTCTTTGACACTGTATTCATATGTATTAGCAAATATTAATGCACATTTAATGCCTCATTAGCATTTATATGCTAGGCTCAGACCTTCATCAGACACTAATTCAATACTATGCTAATTAATTATGGTGAAAAATAGATAAATAATGGTAAACCATTAATTATGGTTTAAAGTCCACTAGTCATATGTAGTAGAAAAGTTATAAAACTTGAAGCTACAACAATTTTCATGCAGTTTTTTATCATATTTTTGAAATGTGAAGTTTGATGAATTATCAGTGTAATGTAATTGTATTGATAAATGTTTAGTCTTGAACAAAACTCTCACCAACCATTCCTGAGATGTGTGGTTAATTGAAACCATCCACAAAAAAAAACACCAGTATCCATTATCTAGTATTCAAATCCAGATAAAAGCAACTATTTTTATTAGAATTTGAACTGAGAACTCTCGACTTTGAAATCATCTGATTTATGACGACGAGTTTAAAACTAGACCAACCCGGTGGGTTGCATATTATCCAGTGTTCAAGTTTTTGCCTTCTTGAAAATAGGTACACCTAAGATTTTGTAATGTCTATGCATAATAAATTATAATGTTTTGTATTTTATTTTGAGAAAGTTAATAAAGTAGAATTATATGTTTTATTAAAATAATTATAGTTGTTCATTGCAGCATAATTATTGTTTTTATTGAATGGCCTGTATAAAAATAGTAAAATCATTTCAGCTTAATTTGTACATTTTGAAGGATATTTTTTTCAAGAGTGTCAGAGATGGTTAGCACCACCCTCCTGTGTGTGAAGTTGGTAGTTTGAACCCCAGACAAATTAGTATCAATATTGCTATCTTACCATTCTATGTTTGGGTACTAATTAACAAAATATCCTGGGGATTTGGTTATACATGAATCATGTACATGTACACTCACTGCATAAAGAAGGGATACAACTGCCTATGGGTATGGAATTAAGAAATTTGTGCTACGTACTTGGAAACTTCCATAATATCACATCAATAAAAAAAAAAAAAAAAATTAAAATAAAATATTCTGTAGAACAAACTCTGTAAATTAGCTTTTATAAAATTTTGAGTTATGGGGAAAGATGTTTTGGGAGTAAATTTGTTTAAGTAATATTGCACAAGTAATTCTACTAAATCCTAGGTTTGTGAACTTAGTTGTATAGTTATTTACCAATTAATCAGAATTGGAGGTCAAGAAACAGAATAAAGGAACTGCTTGCAATAAAAATTTAGTGATATGGTTAACAATCAACTTTCCACATGAAAATAAGTGGAAGATTTCTGCATCAACTGAAATCATTTTTGAATGATGGGCCCAAAAAAGATTTTATGAGGCACAAGGAATATACTTCCATAATACTACTCATCAGAGTAGAGACAGGTTGTTTACTTTCTTATCCAGGACCCAAGTGGTCTTAACCTGGTCCAAGCCTGGCCTAATCCATCCATTAATTGTTTTAACCTAATCATTATAACCTCAAAACATTACTTCATACCAAATAAAAACTTAATGCTAGCACAGAGTAAGATAGAAACTTTATTTGTTACAACTGATGGTTCCACTACATTAGGATTGCTTAAGGAAGTAGCATTCAGAAAACTGAAGGGCGGAATGCCAGCCGGAAAAATGTTAAATAGATAATTCTTTCAAGTGATTTACTAGATTAAAAAGTTTTTTTGTTATTTTCCCTGCAAGCTATTGGCATTCATTACTGGCTAATAACCATAGCAATCAAAAGCATTTCTTTTAACATATTATATACAAGTTTAAAATATTAGGTAAAGGATTTAAAGATTTGAATAGATTTGAATCTAGTTTAATATTTACAAATTTCATTGCCTACCTATAATTACAATAAAATAAACATTATACTTATTTCACACTGGTAAATTTTTTTTTTTTATTAAATCTTGAGCTATAATTTTGCAGATTTATTTTATTAATGGCTGAAATGATAAGTGAAAACATTTAAATTTAAAATGTAAAATATTAAAGTGATTATCAAATTTTTTTTTGAAAACTAAATGAATAGTTTTCAGAAAAAGTATTTCAATATATTTTATATACTGTAATGTTTACATACAAAACAGTATTATTTTTCTCTATTTAACAAATAAGGTGATGCTGATTTGATGGAATTTTCTTGCTGGCAATTACCAAAATTGATTTCGTTTCAAAGGTTCAAGGGTGGAGAAATGAAAAAGGAAAAGGAGTGAGGGACGTAAATGCTTTGAGGCGCGAAACTGATCACTTCGTCGACCCATTGAATTAAAGATGCAGGTCTACTTCGATCACTCTCTTTTCATCCACATGCACTACAGCAGATCTTGCTCAATGATGGATTGATTTATTTCACCTAACAATATTGTTTGTACCCTAACAGAATTTAAATGATATGAAGTAAAATCTTCACTTTTTGATCCACTACAGCACTAAAGAAAACTCAGATCTTCCAATAATAAATAAAAAATAGTTCCTAAGAGTGCAACATTGTTGCCAATTTAAACTGCTCTTGATTTATAATACTTAACACAATATTTCTAACAAAGAAATTTCATAATTCTCATTCATTTTAATGTTATTCAAAAAAACATAAATTAATATTTTTCAGAATGATTTATTTCTTAAATATCTGTTATAGTATCTTAAATGTCTATTACTTAAAGTAATTTCTTTACACCACACAATTTTATGTTATAACATATAAACTTTGAATTAAGGTCATTGATGCAATCAAAAGATTCCTTCAGCAAGGTGATGCAGAGACATGTTCATGACAGGTGCACATTGTCATGTTACCACTAACCACCTGGTCTAAAGCCTGGTAAAGAGTGTGTAAGGCTTAGTGTAACAAGTAAATTACTTAGATGTGAATTAAATAAATAAAGGTTCAAATTCATAGATAAAATTTAAATTTTATTTTTTATTTGTTCTTTTTTTGTCCAGTTTAAATGAACATTTTTATTTATTATATCAATAGAATTTTATTATCTACAAGATTTTCAGTTTATAATGCAGGACTAATATACATATGGACTTATATAATATATATGACTTATAAAATATATAAGATAAAGAAAGTGTAGTATTATCATATAGTTATTATCATATATATATATATATATATATATATATATATATACTGTCACTGAATGGCTTCGATGGCACGTGTTACTTACTAACCTTATAATGGCTCTGAAAAGGGCCGTCTTTGTCGTTGATTGGCTTCGACAGCTCGTTATAATTGCTAACCTTAGGGTAGCCCTGAGAAGGGCTGTTGTTGCCGAACGACTTCAACGGTTCGTAATCCATAACCTTGTGGTGGCCCTGAAAAGGGCCGTTTTTTGTGTTAGCTCTGAGAAGAGGTGTTGGGTCCAGAAGCTGGTCTCCAGAGAAGTCGGGGAGTTGCGGCTCGACCATTGAAGTCCAACTGGGCTTTTCCTCAGCGGCAATTGGGTCCCTACTACAGGGTGGCCCCGCAGAGTCGGTTGTCCTTCGCTGTCACGGCCGAGGCGGTTCTCCCCGAGCGATCCCACGTTGGGCCAGCTACTGCTGCCGAATTCGCCGGCCAGGGTGATTGAAGCCCGGCGAGCTGGAGCTAAAGTGGGTAGGTAGCATCCGCGGCCAGGCCTGCTGCTCCGGGGAGGATGTTGGCATTCTCTGGGAGTTCCCACGTTGAGCCGGCCAGCGAACTTCTTCTGTCTTCTTCTTCTTGTTCTTTTCTCCAGTGGTGGTCGACGATGAATTGCATTCACTCTCGTGGTGCACGCTCATTTATTGGGTCCTGAGAGTGGTGGGGCTGCAGCGCCGCTATGGTGGGAGAACAGCGCAGTCATCTGCGCAGCGGTAGTGATACTTGTATCAGAGCGTCCATATACTGTGCGCCAGTTCGCATCTGAGTTGCCATTATGTTCGTCAGCCGATATTAAATTAGGCATATATGTGGTAACACACACACAATATATATATATATACCCATCCATATTGAGTTCCCTACGAAGAAAGGAAGAAACTTTCAAGACATGTTCTACTGGTGAAAATTCTGAAAAAGTATTCCGGGCAAAATCTTTCGCTAGCCGTAACTCGAAAACGAAGCGTTTCTAAACATATGTTTATATGAACTTTTTTCATTAGTTTCACCTATCTGTCCTGAAAGTATATTCCTTTATTCTTTACAGTACACTATATATATATATATATATATATATATATATATATATATATATATATATATATATATATATATATATATATATATCGCCGGGAGATAATTAAAACAGATTTTATCAAATCCCTAAGGTAGATGATCAATTCATGGAAGATATTAAAATTACAACTCTGTGGGATGATTTCCCTAAAGAAAGTAAGTGATTTGATCAAATCCCTTAATTGTTTTAGTGAAAAGATGAAATAATATTGTTTAGATATTAAAAGTATTTATTTAGTAAACCATGCATTATTAAATGTAGAGTAGGTAATACAACAATAGTCATTGAAACACAAATTATTTATTCGAAACTAACTGAAAAAAACTACGGAAAAACTTATAACTTAATTTAATTAAGATAATTAAGTTAAGTAATTAGTTAAATAATATATTTTAGATGTCTTCTGCAATCAGAAACATCTTTATTAATTTTTGGCACTATTCTTCTTTTTAGTAGTGGTAATACACTTGTAAATATAAATGGAGAGGGACAGATTAGAATTTTTAATTCACTAAATAATGGTCCATATTTATGGATGCTTAAATATTATCTAACAGCCCACTTTTGGAACTTGAAAACTCATTCTGAATCTTTGAAGGAGTCTTAAGAGATAAAACTTTATTTGAGAATATATATAAAATGATTTCAGAATGTAATCAGAATAATAAAGAGAGCAAGGGATATAGGATGCTTTCTGTGGATCCTTCACTCTTATGTCTTACAGCAAGGCATTCAAATTTTACATGGGTTTCTTATCAAAAAATTAAATTTTTTACTGATTTATTTTCAGAGTTTTTTTTTTTAAATTGTAATTGTATAACTTTAACCAGCAATTAAGAACATAATCTGATACCATTTTTTCATTATTAAAACACCCAAAACTAAATAAACTGTTTTACCAAGAAAACAAGATTTTTATTAGCCATGCTTGTTTCATTTATAATTTTTTTTTTTAATTATGAAAGGTTGCCAGTTAACAATATTTTTTTAAATTTATGCTGAAGTTCTGTCAATTGTTGCACAATTTAAGAAAAAAATATGTCCATAGAAAATATGAATAACAAAATTGATGCAAAATTTTTTTAAAGAAACTGCAGAACCTTTCTTATGGAGAGGGAATTACAATTCATGTTTTAAGGCAACTTAAAAATAAAAAGGAACTCCCTTTAATATTAAATACCTGTGTTAGACAATATTTTAAATGTAATATGATTCAAATCTTTATAAAATACATTTTTATTTATTAATCAATACAGTTCATGTCTACTAACTCATTAAACAATTCTTTTTCATAAATATTCCAATTATTTTTATTTTCCATTACTCCATTAGTATTCTACTTTTCAACATTAAAATCTAACAAGCCTGTTATTCTTCGTTCAACAATGATTGATTAGTAATATAGTAGTAAAAAATTGATTAAAAATGAATATTTAAGATAAAATAGAGAAAATATTTTAATTAATAAAATACATATTATGCTTTTTATTTTCATATTTTTAGTATCAAAATAATTTTATTTAAACTTTTAAAAAGATAAAAGTTAAATGTGGTTGTAATAACTTTTAAAAAGTAAAAATGAAAATTGTTGATTATTTTTCTTTCCATGAAGAAAGCAATTGAAAAACCAGTCATAAAATAAAAAGCAGGGAATTTATGAGTTCTTCTGCACTAGAGTTGTTCTTATTCTTTTGTTCCTTTTAATTTTAGAATGAATCTAAATCTTTTCTTACTTCATGTCATTATTTTCAGTTCACTGCTTTAAAAGACACACAGTAATTTATATTTTAAATCCATCATTTTAAAATGCTTTTGATTTATAACTTATAATCATTTTTGTAATCAAAATTATATATTTAATATCGTTTTTATTTAGTTACTTTTTCACTTTTGATATAGTAAAGAAAAAAAAAAGAGTAAAACATTTTAAATAAGAATCAACTTTATTACACACTACTAACAAAAATAGATACGACTAGCTAACACAGCTTTCTCTTAGAATTAAACAGCAATTAATCAATGTTTAAATACGACTTCCTTAATTTTTTTTTTTTTTTTTAGTTTATATAGCAAATTATAATCATATTGATATCACATGAATTTATATTTTTCACCCTTTAAACATTTTTTGAAGATTAATAAGTGTATTATTAACTTTTCTTTAAATCAATGCAAATACTAGACGCACCCAGCAGAACTTTTGTAACTATTTCTGCTTGGTCATAAATGCTGGAGCATAGGGCTTTTCATGACAGACATAAGCAAATAGTGTGTGTACATCACCTTTACTCACTACATCCAAATACAACATCTATTTGGAGAGTTTAATATACAAAGCAATCTTGTGATAGACAATAACTTTTTTTTAATTAATGTTCTAATACAAAACAATTTTTTTTTCTTGTCATCATAATTTGACTGATACAAAATTATTCTCTACTTCTAACAGTTCTAAGCTAACATTTTAACAACATGATAACTACCTCTTATTTATTCAATTATCGACATTACATATTCATAACATAATCACCTTAATAACCAACTAATAAAGCAGATCTGATCTTACTAAATACACATTTTACAGTCCTTTTTTACATCTGTAAAACCATCTGTTTCACTGAGTAGAATCAATGGTTCAGGGTATTTTAATGAATCTTTAAATATTCCCTCAGAACTAAACTAAAATGCTTTGAGGGGTTGCAAGAGTGATAATAGTAATTATTTTAATATGAAAAATCATAAAATAATGGTTTTAAGATTTTAGTGAAAAAAGTATATGAAATGTGAATGTGTCAGCTGCTTGTGGAGTTTCTTTGGGTGCAGTGAATATAAACAATAAAAATTATAGTTCTCACTGCTTTTAGTCATTTGCAGGTCAATGCAATGGTGTATGCAGTAATAAGATGTGAAGAGACTTAAGCTACATACCTAGAAGTCATATGGCCAATTTGTGTCATCTAGTTCACAGTAAATTCTAAAATATTTGTCTTGTACTAAATATGTTTCTCAATTAGAAAACTTTCCTACTTCAAACTGCTGGTCACTTTAGTCATTGCAGGTCATTTTAGTTGGGCTAAAAAAAATTTACAATATTCAATAAACTTCAGAGATTAATGTAATAAATTATAAAACACAAAACATATTTATAATTGAAATTATTCTTTGATCAGTATAATAAATATCACTGTTAATAATGGAACTAAAACAGTTCCATTAAGTTCCAGAAAGGAATTAAAACAGATCCTTTTCTCAGACAAACAGCTCCATTTAACAAGCTGTTTTTTACAGTACTAACAATAGGCACACCAACAACAGCTGTTGTTGATGAGAAGTGTTACCGAACCAAAGTAGGAAAATGTAAAAGTGTAAACGAAATTCTCATGCTTTAGCCAAAGGAATGAGGCGGTTCTACAGGCCAGGGTATATAAATACTGCTCAAACTAGTGGGACAGAGTCAGTATTAAACAAGTGCTGCAATTGTGAAATGGCGTTATCAGCCACTGTGTAGCAACAAATGAAGTGTACATTATAAGCATTCCAAAGTGGACAGAGAGTGAATGCAGGAAGTTGTTCGGCGAGTTACTGGGAGACAATAGTGAAAGTGACAGTATTAAATTTATTCATAAGTGAAGGATAGTTTTTATAACAGAACTACCTACTGTAATGGGTACCATGATTCGAATTCCGGAAAATTTCGACATTTCTTAGCTTTTCAGATCCTCCAGACCCCAAAACCACCCAGTTCAAAATGTTATATATATATTTCATTTTCTTGTGGAATCGATAACTGCCATAATTTTCCACCAATCACTTTCAAATTGATGCATATATAACGACCCAAAATTTTGGTCGAGTTCGTTAATGGGCAAAATTGAACCATGGGAATGGAAATTGGAGGGAGGTGTTTTCGAAAAAACAAAATATTGCTATAACTTTCTTATTAAGTAAAATATTGAATTTGTTAAAAGTTCCTACTATTCTTTGGATAAGCACCTACAGCTTATCTAAATAAATTTTTTTTGATATCACCAACAATTGGCCCAGGGAGTTTCAAAGACAAAAAAAATCATACCTCCCTTAATAGGCATAGGATTTAATGAGTTTAAAGTGATTGTTAATCCTCTAAACATTACCTAAAAATTTGTCTGAAATAATTTTTGATATGATCATCTCTTACAGCATGGGATGACCAAAATGTTGCTTTAATTGTAAGATGTGGCTTGCCATATGCTAAACATGTGAAACTTTTTTCACATGCAACCATTGTCATATTGAGTAAATTTGAAGTTTTTCTTAAATTTAAGGTGGAAATCTCTTTTATTCCCTACTTAGTACCAGTGAAATCTACTTACGCCTTCTGGCAAGCCGAAACGGATTTTTTTATAAACAGCAAAAGTATGTGCAGAGAATGGAATTGAACAAACTTTAGATTTGTCTAACCTTATCTTGTTAATGCAAAATTAGGTGTAAATATTAGCGGTCATTATAATTACTTTTAAACAAATCTGGTCCATATTATAAATAGTATTTTGTATGTAGTTTATCCACTATTATTATTGTCATCATTATTATTTATTTCATATGTTCTTAAAGTAATAAACTGTATTTATATAAACATTTATATTTGTTACTCTCTTAATATTCTGGTCAAGCCGTGAACACGAGAAATATTAATTACAAACAAGAAACCAATATTATACCTAAAAGTTTTACATATTATAGTAATAATTTGTAATTTGTAATATAAAAAATAACAGTACATTTCAGCTTAAGAAAAAAAACTGATTTTAAACCTTATTTAAATAACACCTAAACACCAAAGTGAAGGCCATTACGTGGTTATATGTAATGCATGCACAGAATGGTGAGACAATATATATATATTCATTTTTTGATTACATATTTCACATCCAGTTCAAAAAACCTACTGCATCTAAAGCAATCAATTGGACAGAATCAAACCAGTCTGATGTCAATTATTGCACAATCTAACCTGCACCATAAGAGTGATTGATTTTAGCTCCTCATTGATGGTATTAAAACAATCTTCTGAAAAAACATGTTTCAGATGTAAATAATCTTTTTTTAATACATATTAAGGTCTCGATGATTTGAAGTTTTTAAAATATTAAATAATACCAACAATGTCTACAAAACCATGATTTTGAAACCAAAATTAGGTAGTAAAAAATATCGCGTTAACTGTGTGATTTTTTACATGTGCGCAAGCCAGTATTAGTGAAAAATCTTCTTTGTGTTGATCAATTCTTTGTTCTTTTCACTAGTTTTTTATTTAAATATAACATAACCCTTAATGAAAAAACATTTTTGGTTAACTTTCATGTAAGTTTACAACTAACTTACATGAAGCACATATTTTGAAATCAATTTCAGTAATTAAAACTGTCTAGAGTGACAATAGGTTTCATATGTAAGTAAAAGTTCTATAATTTACAGAAAGAATGGAAATTTTAAATGCTTACAAGATTTCTTTTTGGAGTTGATTATATAGCTTCCTCATTAGTGATGTTAACGGTGGCACTCCATTGCTGAAAGAACTACATAAATAATTCTGAAAAGACCTACTGGAAGAATAATTTCTATGTAATTTGAAATTTGAAAGCAAGTTTTTGGCAATAGTTAATATTTAAAAAATTGTATATAATAATTGTAATTATTTTTTACCTGTAGATAAAAATAATAATTTAGGTGCATACGATATTAAAATACTGTTAAATATAATTCTATTGTTTAATTTAATAAACAGAAATAGAAATAAGTTTTTGGTCTAAATACTGCATCTATCTTCTCATCAGTTGCTTCTGATTACTTTATGAGTATGTAAATTATCCTGAAACCCAAGTTTTCTCATATTTTAATAATTCAGTTTGCTTGAATGAGTCAATGCTTTTATAAATAATCTATTTGAATTTAACTCTCCTGTATGCTTAAGTAAATTCATCAATGTGAAATTCTACAGCTGAAATTCAAATCTTAATTGGTCAACCCTAGATTACAATTATACGACCACTTTTGAACTTTCAACAAACTTCTAAAATAACACTCATCAAAATGATTGTAAACCACAACTTATATGACTTTTACCATATTACTTGCGATTTTTTAGTAAATGTGACATAGTTTTACAATCTTTACAACCAGAAATCTTTAAAATATTGTTCATCAAGCACCTAAACTTTTAGTTTAATTATTAACTATATATTAACTAATATTTTGGTCAATATATTAAAATAGTTATAAATCAGCAATTTACAAATGATGGCAGGATCATTTATGTCATGGGTTTTGATTCTGAAAATATCATACTTTTTATTTGGATTTTTTTTTTTTACTATACATATTTTAATTACTGAATGACTCTCACACTAACTAACTTCCTCTCTATGAAGATAATCAATAACTGAGTCCTACATTGAACCTGGTCTTAGAATATATAGTGAATGTAGTAAACTTTATAAAAACTCGGTTGTTGAAGTCAAGATTTTTAAAAAGCTACATGAAGATACACGATCCAAACACATTTCTGTGTACTAAAGCACTTTGTGATTGTTGTACGTTTGAATGTGTCAAAAAATTTAAATTTTTCAGAAGAGGAACAAAAGTATACTGAATCCATGTTTGCTTACAGAATTCTATACCATATTTCAGTGAACTTCCTTTATGGAAAAATAAACAAGTTACTATGCAAAAAATTATAAAGAAGGAACTGGATAAGTGAAATGTTATTTGAAACAAAAATAATCAATGTAACAAAAAAAAAAAATTTTAATTTAATTAATTTTTAGCTAACCTATCTGTGTACTAGATTTTCTATTGCAATATAACAATAATAATGATGTTAACTATACCCATAAATAACATTTTTTATTATAAAATAACCTAAATTTTAACAAATTTTGATACATATGTATTAACTTAGGAAAGTACACATTAATTATATAAACATATTTCATTTTGACGTAACCAACGACATTCTCAAAAAGATGTTATCAGTAATTAAAATAACAATAGAAATCCTGTATTAAATGTTTACTAGTACATTAAACAATATTTAAGATACAATAATAATCACTGTACTTTGGTAACACTTATTACTAAAGAGGTACAGCAACACTCGTACTCTACAAAGAAACTGGCAGCATATCTTTCTTTTAAATGGATAACAGTTTCACCTAACAGTCATACAATATAAACAACAATTTCACATCCTATGTCTCTCTCTCTGCAATCTGTTTGTATAAGCTTTTGACACAACATTCCACGAATCCATATAACGATCCATGCACATGGCAATACATTTCTGAAAAAAAAACACAGAACAAACTATCAGTTTTAGTTCAATAAATTAACTGTTATAATAAAATTAACAGAAAAATGTTACGTAGCTCTAAGTGTGAGCTAAGAATCCCTAGAGTGTCAGAATACATATATTTTTTAGTCTAAAATTTCAAATCTATTTTAAAATTTTTAGATGAAAATACTTTAAATACCAGAATTATGTCAGGCAACAAATCATAACTAAATATTAAGCAATAATGACAAAATTAAAAAAAAAATTCTTCAAATTGTCTATGTTAGACATGTCATTTTTATTTAGTAAAGACTTCCATTATGTGAAAAAATACTTACAAGAGAGCTTTAGAAAAAACTTTTGCTGCAAAAAAATTAAAAAAACAAAAACCAATAATATATAAGAAACTAAGTATTAATTTAAGAGTTAAAAATGAGATGAATTGAATATTACATCTTAATATCATTCTCAGATTAACTAACAAACTTAAGATATATTATACAAATGTAGGCCAGAAATTCATTATTTAATTGCATCAATTTTTACACCATACTCATAATTCCATTGCAATTTGCAGTGCTAAATCATAAATAAATTTATGAAATTTATTAAATTTTGTTTGCTCAGAATTATTTATATGTGCTATGTTAGTTCAAGTAGCCCACATTAATCGCAGATGATGTGAATTGTTAACAGGTTTTTTATAGTATAGATTCAACTAAACTATAATTAAATGAAGCAGAAGGGTAAAAATACCCTTTTTCTTTTAACTCTGTAAAACATACCAGGAAAAAAATGATTGCTATAATGTGAAAAAAAATATATATATATACACATATATCATGGATATATGATATATACACATATATCATGGAGCAGCAGGAAGGTCAATGATCTTATATTTTTCATTCTATGTAAGTTATTTATATTTTTAACTATCAATTGCAAATAAATAAATTCCAAAGACAAAAAGGATAAAAGATAGTAATAAACTTTTATCTTTCAATTTAATTCTTCTATAAATTAATAACGAGTTTTGTAAAATATTATTTTACAACATTTGAGCTTGTTTATTTATTTGTAAATAATGTAATTACAACTTGGATATAGCATAATTGGAAATTACTAATTCTTTCCATATTATACATAACTAACTACTACTAATATAATATTATGTTCATATGTGCTAAAATATTAGTTAAATAGTAGATATTAACACTATTAACTAAGATAAAAAAAACAAACTTTTTTTTTTCAAGAAATTAAACTAAAAAGTTTTGGAAATTTTTTGTTATCTGTCAACCTCTAAAATAGAGTAGTAGCAGCATTTGTCTTTCAGCCAAAAGATTCTGGATTCAAACCTTGATCAAAGTTGGCATTTTTCTTACACTACAGAATTCAGCGAACACAAAAGTAACTGTAATTGGGTTGCCTGCTGTTTTGAGAATAAATAAGTAAATATATAGCAACATGGTATATCGACTTCCGCCTGGGAGTCAAGTGAATCTCAGTCAAAAAACAAGAGTGAAAAAAAAAGAAAATAACTAATTGGTAATAGTTATTTGAACTTAGAAATGGTATAGCTTCTTTTGATATGTTGTGACTTTTTGTTCACTAAAAAAACAAACATAATAACCAGTAATACCCTTTGGTAAGCATTTTTATTTATATAAAAACTGTTTTCACAGCTTTTTAAAAGCTATTAAATATTCATTAATCGAGATGTTTACATGTTTTTAATATTTAACATTATGCAAAATGAATTATGCCATTTTTATTTTTCTCTGACAGCAAGTTTTACATGGCTTAATAAAAAAAATATATTTTTATCTATAGTCAGATGGTGCAGGTTACAATCACATGTTTTACTGAATTTTACAAATTCTCAACAAGAAAAATTGAAATTTCCATTTTTCCGTGTATATTCTATCAGGTGTGCAAGCTTCAGGGTTCAGAAATTTCTAGGATGTATAAAAAAGTTATTATGAAAAACTTTTTAATTAATTATTCATACAAAAAATATAACAGAATATGTATTAAAAAGAAATAAAATAAAATATGATTAATTAAATATAGAAAATAAAATTTTCAACATTTTCTCGATAAACTTTTTATACGTTTCAGGGCTGTTTCAAAATATAGCAAACTGGTTTAGAAAAAAACATGAAAAAAAAATCAATTGTTAAGAACAACATCTATTTAGAGAAACAATATTTTCAAATTTAAAATGTCTATGTTAACTGAAACAGTTTTGTGACAAGTGAACCTTTGTAATTTAAAAAATATTAATTTTTTGGAGACTGAACAAACTGATTGTTTTCTGAAGGATACCTTCACTTTGTTTTTCACGGGTTTGTATTATTCAATATTCTTTTGATTTCAAAATTTTTTACCTTAAGGAAATTCACTAACTTTTACAATGAAATTGTTTTTTTTTGTGGTTGTGATAAGTTTTAAATGGGTTTGTTAATGAAAGATACAATAATTTTTCTGTAACTTTTACTGTTCTGCTGATACTTTTCTACAAATCTTAAGTAATTCAGTTACTTTCTATTTATTTTATTTCAGTTTGAATATATAGTTTACAAAGTGACTGGCTTTATTTGTCAGAAACTCTGATGCCATATTGATGTACATAATAAAGATCAAACTCAAATGGAAATCCAAAGTCCCAAATATGAACAAAGTAAAGGTATCACTTTTAGATCAAAATAAGATTACCACACTTGGATGGCTTGGCATGCTGATTTGCAACAGTACATTCAGCTCTGTGAAGAAGGGAAAGAAAAACCACTTACACTGCTTATTCTTCTTAGTAAAGCTGCCATGGGATTTATTCTTGAGATTTTTTATTCTATGGGATTTAATGATTGTAACACTTTACATTCATATGTGTACAGATGCATAAATACACATACGAGGAATTCTTTACTATCTAAGAAATATTAACCTCCAAAACACGAAATCACAATGGAATGTATTAATATTTCTTAATAAACTTTAATCATAACTGTTATTGAAAACATGCCAAAGTTTTTACTTAAGTAAATATTGTATGTTTAAAAGCAAAATATAGTTTAAAATAGAAAAATTGGACATAAATCTAAATTATTACTTTTTACAAAATTTTATATCAATTAACATAAATAATTTATACTACTGAAATAAAAAATAAAAACTACTGGTAAAACTAATCATAAATGGGAACACCTTCAAATTTTTTTCAGCTTCAAAACCAATTTATGAACAAATTAAATTGTCTTTTAAATAGACCAATTTAAGCAACCTTGATTTATTATCCATATGAAAATAACACTTGAGCAGAGATTCATTGACTTTATTTGTTGCAAAAAGTAGAACTACACAAAAGAGACATCTTCACAAAATACTTAAGTACTCAATGAAAGTCAATTAAAAAGAAAAAAAAAAGAGAAAAATTTGTAAATTTTGTTGAATAATATACTAAAGACCTGAGTTTCACATAATAATCAGTTTCATAAAAATTTTAAATAATATAATCTTACTTACATGAAAAAGCAATTGTAACTAATAGAAATTTATAACGTTTTCTTCTTTTAAACATGAATTTTGGTTAGTGGACTGGCATAATAAATTTATAAATTAAAAGTAAAAAAATACTAACATTATTAAACAATAAATCTACATATACAGCTGAAATAGCTTCATTTAAATACGTCTACTATCTTAAAACTGTAGAGTTAATCCAGTTTTTGGGATATAATGTCAACTTTTGTTTGTATATTATATTACATTTGTACACTTAAAATAAAAATTGAAATTCAATTTCAAGTTGCAGT
The DNA here is from genome assembly GCF_047948215.1 of Lycorma delicatula. Lineage (NCBI taxonomy): Eukaryota > Metazoa > Arthropoda > Insecta > Hemiptera > Fulgoridae > Lycorma > Lycorma delicatula. The sequence continues at coordinate 128,609,442 of NC_134457.1, forward strand.
AGTATGAAACTGTTTAAAATTTAATTTTAAGTACTCCCTCTTTAACCAGATACATTACAACTTAAGAAAACTCATTACAAAGCCAGTAATAAAATTTCAGCACCCATAGATTTGCAGCAGTGACAGAATATTATAAAAAGCTATATGATAGCATAAAGAAGCAAAGTATTTTAATGCAATGCATAATTTTAACATAGAAGTTCTAAGTATACTCAAAATTTTTCTTGCTTGCTTGCATGAATTCCTGAAAAGTTCGTTATTCTTCACTTAACATCATATAATTAATCTAGTCTAATTCAAGTTGCATTCTTTACCTGTTCAGAATTTCCTAATGATGTTCCTGGTTTATCAATACATTTTTTAAAACATTTTTCTGTCATTTTCTAAAAAAAAATTCAAACAAATGAATTATAAAATTATAACTAACATTATATTATTTGAAGCAAATATATTACGATTAAATATAGTTAATTTATCGATCAAGGAATAAGTGATTAAACTTCAATAAAATAAATTATAATTTAACAAGGGGATATGCAATATCCAAGTTTATAACTACATATTAACAATTACAATTTTGATAATAGCAAAAATAAGATAAGAATATCAAACAATCAGAATACTCAATGAAATTTGGAATTAACCTATTTTAGAGTAGGTTAAAGGATGAAATAAAAGATATACCTCACCACATTCCATTTTTCAGAGATGAAGTGTAAAGCGAAGTGTATATAGATTAAAACTTTCACAATTTGTGGTAGTTTTAATGTAATGTTTACATTACCTTTAGTTTAATTTTTTTAATTTACAATTAACATATTCCATTAATAAACAAACATATCTTCAGAAAAAAAATAAATATGTATATAAACAATTTCTTTAACCTTCAAGATAAAATGGAAAAAATTCAGCTTCTTTTATTTTAAATACATCAATTAACTTTCCAACCCAGAAAATAATAAGTAACAGATGAAGCATAAAATATAAATGCAAGCAAATTGAGCAGGATGGAACTACAGAATTTTTACCTTCATAAGGATGGAGAGTCAAATTAACATTGCACACCTCAACTCTGATGCCAGAATCTTCTTCAAACATACAACAGAAAATTGTTACAAGACAAATCTGATCTGCACTCTACATTATTATTAATGTTAAAAATGTAACATATAAACCATGCTAAAGCAACAGCTAAATAATGGATGGTAATTAAATTTAAGGATGTTATGTAATGTGTCTGCTTTTAAAAAATGAAGAGTATAATAGAAAAAATTACTATTAGGCTCTATAAAGCATTACTTTTCATTTTGTATTTTAATACAAAAATTTTTAAAAACTGCCTAAAGTTAACTTATAGGAACTACATTAATGACTTGGCCTTATATCTTAAGAAATGAAAAAGATTTTAAAGGGAATTCTAACAAATAACCTTAATAAAATACTAAGTTTCACTAATTCTCAACAACCTTTACTTCAAGATTACAATACTTCCAGCGAAATTACACAGCACATGCAAATTTGAGGTTAATAAAATAATCTAACCGTTAATATTTCTTGAGCATTTGCTATAGCAATTTGTTCTTTAACTTGATCCATCAGTTCATCGCGTTTTATTGAAGTTCCACCAGTTTGTAACGAATCCATTTTTATTTTTTTCTTTTAAACAACTAATTTCAAACTACAAGAAAAACAACCGACAAGAATCTAACCTCACTTCTAACAAGGATATTGACCTTAGTCTTTTAGATCATTAAAGCAATGATTTTTTTCTACAGCTGATTTATATTTTAATTGAAAATGAAAGTAGTTTCAAATCTTATTTTTATTGAGCCCCAAAAAATAATTGTAAAGTAAAATAAATAGATTCATCGATTTCATATAGCTACTATAACAAGTCAGTATTTTATTATATTAAAAATATTTGCATTAAGAAACGAGTACAAGTAAATTTAACATTAATATAATACGCTATTGAAATGATAATATAAATCGAAACAAAAATAGACTCTGTAATTATGTTATTAATCGTGAAATAAAACTGATGAAATTGGCGATAAAGTGTGCTCAAGTACACTAACAGCAATTTGAATGGTTAAATGTTTTTACGAAAACTTTGTCACACTCAAGAGTGCTGCAGATGCGTCTGTAATTCCTATATTAGTGAATGAGCAACTAGATTAAGTAATTAAGCAAATTAATGCAAGATGTGCCTAGCAAAGGAAGGATAATCAAGCACATTGCTATAATCAAAAATTGGGAAATCAGAACTGTTGCTCTCTTGAACACCGACAAAATGCATCAACAGTTATGAGTATCTTGACCAAAAGATTTTATCATGAGAGCACTATTCCCCTTTGATATTCTAGTGTGGTAGTAAATTAAATTCTGGCTATTGTTTTACCTTGTAAGAATACATGGTAGCGAGTTTGAGGAACTAAACTTTTTTTTTTTAATTTTGTCCATGACACTTGAAAATGAAAATTATATAAAACTATCAATTTACTTTTTCTCATCAACCAACAAAATTTATTAAGTACAGTGTATTTTCTAAACTCTTGTTATAATCCTAACAATCTTCGGAAACTGAAGGGCAACATAGAATATTTAGTTAATGTAGAATATTAAGGTTGTCACATTGATAAAAATGTCATTTTTATCTATGAGGTAGGTAGATGGTTGATTCTACATCGTTATGAAGGGTTCTTATGTGCCTCTTTCCATCTTCGTTTACTGGAGTGATGAAATTATTATTTTTGTATGATTGTGCTGTTATTTTCAACGAAAAATTATTATGTAGGTATTTTATTTTATTATACAGAGTATTATGTAATGTTTTCTGTATGATCTTCAGGGTGCATGAGTGTTCATAATATTGAGCCTGAGGTCTGCATAGCTGTTTCATACTTCTTAGAGTGTGTATTAAGTAAGGCTAGGGCCCAAAATTGCACCATGTAAAAGGGAGCTGGGGCTGCATCACAAACAGATTAAAACAAGCATATCTATATGTCGGATTATAGCTTTTAGAAATTCAGTAAAATTTTTAGCTGGAGCGAATTAGTCTTACCATTCATATCCCATGAAAAACCATCATTCATTACGTACAACTCACTAGATGAAGATCCAACCATCAGCAAAGGATACAAGTCTGTACTTCATAAATTAAGTTGCCCTTTATCACTGTGTTTTGTTCAACCAGGCCAGTGTGCCATCACCAAAGAGTCCTAGAGTTCAATCAATGAATCCTAGGCCTACTAAACTATTAAATTCTACAATTTTGCTACCTACTGGTATGCAAAATGATTCTTTTAGAGTCACATAACTGATCATATTGAACAGGCTTCCGAACTCAATCTACAACGACAAGCATATGGTTCTTTTAAGAACTACTTTTAGCCTTAAACATGTGGGCTAACCCAATTACTGATTCAGTCAAACCTCAGGAACTCACAGACCAAACCTCTCTTTTCAATAACAAACCATTATGTTGGATGCTATCGTGCTTCAGCTACTTTTTCTGTCTATCTCAGAACCTGACTTCCTAAGCCACCCTTTTCAGGGCCATAAGTACTGAAATCGCCTGTTGTTGCAAGAAGATTTCTACTAGGGTCATGGATACACTGAGATTACAAAGCTCCAAGGAAGGTTGTAACTTTGTGTATAACATTCAATTTGGAATGTAAATTAATTTTATTTTGATCATATGATGATCATTAAGGTTACTTTTTCTGAGATATGAGATGAAAAGAAAATCATGGAACAGGAACAGATGGATACAACAGTGGTGCCATGGACCTGCCAACAGAACACCACATGATGGTGAAGAATAGAGATTATTTCTATTATTGTGATATTAGTAACCAATTTGTTATGTCAAATAATACTTCTGTTGAGTTAGATGGTATTTTTATGTGTTGTATGCTGATTAAAAAGTTAATGGTTTCTATTTAATTAATTGCAATTGTATGAGTGGTTGTTATTATATCTCACATAATTATACTCATATAATTGTAATTACGCAATTATGTTAGTAGCGTATATGAGTCCTACATTTGAGAAATTCTGGTGGCAACTGTATTCTAACTTAATTGCTTATTACTTATATTAAAGAATTGTATTTTAACCTAAATAATCAATAGTATCCAATATTAAAATATATGCACATACATATACACACACACACACTCTCAAGTTTGTATGCTATTGGAAGATAATTCAAAATCAAAATCATTGTTGTCTTCTTCAGTACTGCCTGATTACTTCATCGCTGCTTTCGAAACACATTCACAGCTGGCTCAGGAACTGGAATAATTTCACTGTGAGGTACAGGCCTGATTGCAACGAAGAATATTTTACAGCATGTTTAGATTTTTTAGAAATTCCAGACACACTTGTTAAACAAAAGTAACAATCGGTTACATGATACTTTGGTTCATGCCAAATTTGCCATTTGGTACACCAAATGACAAAGCCTTCCGTGTAACGTTCAGCCATCCTCTTAAGTATACAGAACAATTAGTGCATACTGTATGAGGAGCCCATGTTATTTCCTGGTCACCAATTTTAACACTGAAAGTACAAATTATATGCTTTTTAATTGAATGTGTAATGTTCTTTCTATTTGTTTTTATGATAAACTCACCACACACATAACAAAAGCCATCCATGTCATTTATACAATTTTGAGGCATTATGACACTGCACTATTAACAAACTTAAGATAGCATTAAGACTGAACAAAATTAATTCATTCCTAAATCTAGTGCTTAATAGAAACAACACAGCTGTGTTTTCAGCTACATGTTTTGACCTGCACACACATGATTTATCTTTTCCATGAAGGTTCACTCTCCAGTATTAGCTATGGATGTCATAATATGTGAGTATGATATGATTTAATTCTTTGTTTAGTACTGTTTATTTATAGCTTACAAATTATGTTAACAAAGTTAAACAATAAAAAATGTGCTAACAAAATACAATATAGGAGCTTAAAGTGCTAACTATACATTGAAAAATGAAAAAAATTCTTTAATTAAAATTAAAAATTTTTTCAAAATTGGTGGGTGATAGAAAGATTTTGATCAAATTAGTTTTCAGCATCATAAAACAGATTAAAATCATGAATTGTATGTTAGGAAACAATTATTATATTTATCAATGAGGTTATTTCAAATGTCTTTTTTTAAATTTCTTTTTTAATTTTGGTTGATAAAATATTTATTCATTATTATTACAACTTTATTAAGTATTTTTATCAATTATAAAAGAAATCTAGTTATTAAGTAAAACACTATTAATCTCATAGACTTGAATGTAATGTAAATTTTGTTTTTATATTCTTTAACAGATGCAATTGTGTAGCTTTCAATAATCTGTGTTTAAAAGAAATGAAATTGAATTGCAGTATTAATTTGTTAAGAGTTTTTAAAATAACATATAATAATTAACTAAGAAATTCATATAGTAATTATTTGTGTCATTTAAACAACGATAAATATTGATAAAATAAATTAAATTTGACAAGTATTATTTCATTACCAAAAAATATTAAACATTTTTAAATTAATTTTGTTTAAACTTTTGAAAAAACTTATTTTAATTGTTGTATAGTTTTATCATTTGTTTAATTGTGTACTGCAGACAATTAAGTATTGTAGTACAATTGTACTTATATTCTCCCATAAGAGTAGTGAATACATATTATACATTCACTACTTTTTGATGAGTTAATATGATACAAACAACTTTATTCATTTAAATGGGATTTATATAAATTATAAATAAGCTAATGGAATCACCTGTTATGATCAACAGTGAAGTCAGAACATGAAATAAATTGTACTGTAAGTTATATGATAATACTGCACAGGAGTGTGTATGATTTTGCACTCATTAAGTGTATAATATTTGTTGAATTAAATAAAAAGAAAAAAATTTACAAAACAAAAGTTAAATTTTTCTAAATAATGCTTTATCAGGAAGTTAGTTACAATCATCAAATTTTAAAATTATACTGGAATTTTATGAGACAATTTTTAGTTAGACCAAAATTTTTAATCTTATTATCATAATTAATGTGGTCTTATTAAAATACCAAATTAATTATAATAAAGACCAAAAGTTTACTACATGTATTAAAATGCATCAAATATTAATTAAAAATTATAAACCAAAGGAAGATTCTTCTTTCTGATTTTGACATTTACAACAACAGGTACACTGTGAACTGTACACATACTATTGCTAATTGGTTTTTCACTTTGGAGAATCTGAAAACATTGCATCTGCTTACCTGTAACTATCCATACATAATAAGGAAAAATATTATTTTTTAAAAACTTTTCATTATAATTTTGTCTTAATACTTGTTGCACTAAACTGATAATGAATTGATTAAATTGTGTCAGATGTTTGTAGGACATGTAGTTATAAATTTAGCAAGGCTTTATCAAATTAATAAAAAATAGAAAGATATAAAAGATAGATATTTGAAATTTAGAATATCTATTTAAAAGACTACGTGTTCAGATGCAACTCCATACCATTTACACAGCTTCTGACGATTCACTTGGCTCCATTTATATTATATAAGCTGGCTCCACACTACAATCAGTCAGTCTTCTTCCAGCCTTCTTTTATCAATCTTCATGGACTTAAAGGTTCAAACTTACAAAATATAACATTATATATATTCTTAACAATATGTCATTTATGAAATCATTAAAAGGCATTTTTATATAAACTTATACATAATCTTGTATTATTCATTCAAATATTAAAGGATCCTTTCTAATTACGAAGTGATAATGTCTACATTTATTTATTATTTGAACCAGCAGTAAATACATATAGGTTTTATCTGCAGTTCTGGTAGATTAAATGATAAGTTCTTCAAAAATGTAGATATTATATATATATATATATATATATATATATATATATATATATATATGTATATAGCCGCGGTCAGAGGACCAAAAAAAATGTTGAGATAATATCCACCTTGGTTAAGGTAATTACTCAAATTTGAAGAAACATCATTCAAGAATGTTCATATTCAACAATCTACTGCATAAAGGAACTCAGAGTATCTAGATCTACAATATCAATTATGTAACATCCTTCTTAATTTATTATTTCATTTAATTTATATTGTTTCATTATTTATGTAATACCCTTCATTCATTTCACATTTAATTTACTTTGCTAACATTTCACATTATTAATTTAAGTTATTTACTACCATTTTGGAATTGGAACAATTAATAAAACAAAAAGGTTCAGTAAAGGCCTCTATAACAAGAATTCGCAACTTTACTGATAATTTGATCCACAAGATGATAGAATTGACTTACAAGTTCAGTTAAGGAATCTTCTTGATTTGCAAGACAGATCATTCAATCAAAAATTGAGATGCAATTTGATGATGATGATTTATTTTTAGATAGTGAACAAGTCGAACAAGACTTGGCTATTACAGAACACAAATTACAACATTTAATAAATGATACTAATAATACAAAACTCATATAATAAAGAAATATTTAAACAAACACAATTACAACAAATCAACATACCTGTATTTAGAGGTAATGTGTTAGAGTGGGCACCATTCTTATTGCACATTTATTGACTTAGTTTCTTTTCTTTTGTTTTAATTCGAGGTTAAGATCTACCAAATAACTAAAGAAAATTATATTATTGCTCTAGAATTATTAAAGGTATGATTTGATAATAAATATTTAATTGCATCTCATAATGCTAATTGCATCGTAAGTTCAGATTCCATAAAAGGCGGATATTATCTCGATACTATGAAACAACTCTTTAATATTTGAAAAAATTCTGTTGCAAAATTTGTCAGTATAATTAATTTTCACTTTAAAGGATATTTTTAAAGGCAACAATTTAAAAAAAAAATTTTAACAGGCTAAAAAAGTATTTCAAACAAGAATCTAATGATCTGTTTTGAAATTATTGATCCTCAGGCTTGATTACACTAAATATTTATTCAGATATCAGAACCTGAAGATCAGTGCTACAGTTAATTTTTGGTGAGTCAATGTATGATGCTGGCATTTAAAAGTGACTGATGACAATACAAAAAGGAAAATGTAATTAAAAAAAAAAAAAACATTTTTAGAAAACAATATCTATACAAGTATTAAATTACTTGGTTTAAGAGAAGTAAAACATTTATATATATATATATATTTTTTTTTTTTCTCTCTATTGAGATATATATATATACTATTTCCACTCAATAGAGAGAAAATATTTTTATATTGAAATTACAAATCACAATAGTTACGCACTGAGAGTCACTTTAATATGACCACACTTCATAAATAAAGTCAAAATACAACTTATAACTTAATGTATCTTAACTTTTTTAACACCATTCCCTGATGACTGTAGTGAGAGTTTTGCATGATTGTAAGGCTGCCTGCAATTAAATAGTTTTTTTATAAATAAATAAAGAAGGACTGTAATTGTTCTTACAGATCATTCACTAATGATTAGCAAGCTAGCTTATAGTCAGGTGATTTCATATTTGTTCCTGATGAGAATGAGGATCCTGATGAATATTTTAATAATGATAGATGATTAAAATCATCTATCATTATTAAAATATTTTTGGTAGCATATGTTATAATTAATCTGTTATGTTATTATTAATTTAAACTGAATAATGTATTGAACAAATGGCTATAAATCAATTAAAGTACCTTTCAACAATGCATTTATATTAGCTTAACTTGAACCAATATTGTGTGTCATCTGCTTGTAGTGTTATATAGTGTCATCTGCTTATAGTGTTTGCCAAAAATTGGCAAAAATCAAGATCTCTTGCCCATGCAGCACAAAAACACCTTTAGTTAGCTGATTTCTGTCCTGTTTGGATATACAAAATGTCCAGGAATGTTCCCATGATTGTAAGGGCTTTACTTATATAAATGTCATTTTACCTACATACGTACAGAATATCACATGGGATATTCTTGGAGTTTGATAATTGTAGTTTATAAGACAGCAAATGTTGCATAAATAAGCTACAGTTCATTGAAGTTGTAAGTTATTGAAATAAATCATTAATAAATGATTCCTATTTAATAATTGTATGAGGACTATTTGGAAAGCAATTTCCAATTCATTATTAAAAAAAAAACACCAATTGATAAAAAAACAATTTATTTCATATATATATATATATATATATATATATATATATATATATCTCATAGCTACTTTTCTACATAATTGCCATCCAAATTAAGATACTTGGTTATAAATCAAGTACCTTTCAACAATGCATTTATATTAGCTTAATTTGAACCAATATTGTGTGTCATCTGCTTATAGTGTTATATAGTGTCATCTGCTTATAGTGTTTGTCAAAAATTGGCAAAAATCAAGATCTCTTGCCCATAAACAGTAAAAAGGTTTATGAATAACCTTGTCATAAAGCTCAGCCACCTGTGAATTAAGCCAAGTAATAACACTGTTTTTCAACTCATCATTTTCAAAATGCTGTGTTGCTAACTATTTCTTCATTTTCAGGAAAAATTTATAATCATTGGGAGCCATTCTAGGGCTATAAAGAAGATGATCAAACAACTCCCAATTGAAACTGTTGATTTGAAGTAGTGTGTGTACTGCAGTATGCGAACAAGCGTTGTCATGAAGAAATATGATGCCTGAACTTAGCATGCTGTGTCATTTGTTTTGTATGGCCCTTTTCAATTTCTTTAACGTCTTGCAATATGTGAGGAAAAAATTTTGCTTATTCTGTTATTGTGAATCAATGATTTTCTCAAATTTTCACATTGACATTTGCAATAAGTTCATTCATCTGTGACAATTGAGGATTGACCACTTCTTTCATTGTCATGAATATGTGTTCAATCTTCTCAAAACATATGGCAATACTGTCTTAATGCACTGTCACTCATGATATTCCCACCATATCAAGCAGAAAGTTCATTCACGATGAATTTCAGCAGCTGACAAGCTTTTTGTGTGACGGAAATGGATGCTGGTACATACTTTACAGTCAGTGGTATTTTCTATGACAGCAACAACCATTCCAAACCCAAGTTTTACAGAAACAAACAAGCAAGCCATACTTCCAATAAGACTACTAGGACTACACTGAACCGGTCTTTTCAACTGTGCAAAGACAGAATTGCTACCCCCACTCCTTTGCGCAATATTGAGGACTGGAAATTACTTTCTGAATAGCCCTCATAATTCACCTGACATACTTCCAGGAACCTCTAATAAGTAATCATCTACATTCACACTTCCTAGTAGAATCCATTTCATGACACTTGGATGTCCTATGAAGTACAAATACCATACTCTAAGGACATCCTAGGATTCCAAATGATCTAGGAATGCTCTTGGAGTGTGAAATTTGTACTTCACTGGATCTATGGGACATGAAATAAATACTACTGTGAGGTATATGTGTAAGCTAATAGAAATTCCTTGGAGTACCCATGTGAATTACAATTATTAGAATTGAATTATTAATTACTGATTAATTTCAATAATTTATAAACAGTTTTAATAAATTGCTGTATAAGCACACTTATTAATCTAGAACAAAAGAAAATTAACATTGAAGATAATTTTAAATAAAAAAACAGTAAAATAAACTTGGTGCAACACAGTGGTGACAATGGTTGTTAGTAGACTGGATGGAACAGGAATGTTGGCAACAGTTTCTTCAACAATATTGTTATGGCAGGTAAGTTGAAACAAAAAAATTTAAATTATTATGATTCTGCTAGATCATAATGCTTGAAAATATTTAACTAATAAAACTAGGAAAAATTAAATCTCTAAACAATATTAGGAATCAGGGAGTAGAAAAATTTTGTTTACTCATCTTCTAAATTATTACATAAGGATGCAGATTATAAATTACCTTGTTGTTATCTCAAAGATAAAGATATCCTTGAAATAAGAAGAAATATTTCAGGATATTCTCTGAATATCTGAACTGGCTTCCCATATTTTTCTACACTTAGCCAATTAATATTGTAATGCAACAGCATGCTGAGTCCAGTGGAGTCACTACAAAGATTAAGTAAACATTATTATTCTCAGAGAAAACACTCTGGCTAATGTTACTAGTACCTCAGGTGATTTACATATGCCTTACTATCATAAAAGAGAGATTGGAACAATTATTTAAAACTACAAATTGATGAATCCTTTTCATTTGAAAAACGTTTCTGCCCAATTGCTAGTAGAGGAAGAAAAAGTATACATTCGATATATAACAATAACTAATACTCCAACTAATTCTTCAGAAAACTGATATACTATTTTCTTACTCTCCTTCTGTCTAGCTTTACTTCTACACATTATTCTACATATTTTCTACCAGCTGTGATAGTTGTTAATAATAATTAACTTATGTAATTGTTAATATATCATTTGTAAACAGATGAGAGTGTCACCAGCAGAATGCTATCATTCTTTCAAATACTTTTTAGAAAGTTGAAAGCAAACTAGAAGTCTCTAATTTTTCTAGTAAAATATGTGAAAACTACTTTATCATAATGATTTATTAAGTTTTAATAGTGACTATTTTTAATTGTTGGATGATTACTTCACAACCATAAGTGATATATTTATAGTTACTAACCGATCTACTGTATTTGTTACCTAAGTATTTACGACCAAAAATGATACTTTATCTACTTCACAAGACTTTTTACTCTTAGAGATCTTATTTTTATTACTGTAGATGTCCAACAGGTAATTAATTTGTACTAATTACACATACTCATTTATATAATCTCTCTCTCTCTCTCTCTCTCTCTCTCTCTCTCTCTCTCTCTCTCTCTCTCTCTCTCTCTCTCTCTCTCTCTCTCTCTCTCTCTCTGTGTGTGTGTGTGTGTGCGCGCGCGCGTGTGTGTGTGTGCGCGCGCGCGCGTGTGTGTGTGTGTGCGCGCGCGCGCGTGTGTGTGTGTGTGTGTGTGTGTGTGTGTGTGTGTGTGTGAGCATGCATGCTTGTATGTGTGTTTGGGCACATGCAGATGACCTAGAAACAGCATTAATAAAACATAACTATAGAATTTAAAAATATGATTTAAAAAATATAAAAATATGAATATCTAAATAAATGAAAAAATTCTCTACTATGTACAAATATTTATTATAAATTTAATTATTTTTCTACATTAAATAAGAGAAAATCAACTCAAAATTTGTTTTAAAATGATATATTAAATCAATATTGAACCTCAATAATAAATGTTCTAATCTGCATGGGCTGCAAAGTAATTGAACTTATGCTTGGTAAAGAATAAAATAGCCCTGGAAAGTCATTATTTCTTGTTTCATAAACAGAATTTGATTCTGATTTCCACTGCATTCTCTTCAATTCATCTACATACAAATTAGCTCCTAAATTTGTTTCTCGGAGCGATGTAATATTGAATGGGAAAAACAATTTCTGAAAAAAAAGAAATAAAAGTAAATAGTAAATACTTTTTAATAAAGAAATATTTTAATTGTAAAATGTATGAAAAAAAATAAGTGATATAAGAAAAACTTAGCTCCCTAAGTTGCTTTCCTCTGTCATGTGCATACTATTTCTAATTCAGTAAAGAATCACAACAATAACGAAGCTAATAAGGTCTTACCTTCTGGGACAGTTCGCATTACGCGCTGGGGGATCCTTATCAACTGCCAGGGCGATAACCGATGGGGTTGCCCAGGGGGCAGTACTTTCGCTGATACTGTACACTGTATATACAAAAGATATGCCGTTGTCGGAAGGCGTCAACACCGCTTTATACGCCGATAATACGGCATATTACTATACATCCTGAAATATGGATTACGCGGTCGAGAGACTCCAACGGTAGGTGGATTTAATGGAGCCGTAGCTTAATAAGTGGAGAATCAGGGTCAACGGGGAAAAGTCCGTGGCCGTGCTATTCACATGCAAGTGACACGCTCCGGCCAGACAGCTGGAAATCTCAGGGGAAAAATTACACTTTGAGACAAAATTTAAATATGTGTAAGCAGTCCTACCCTTACGCTCATTAGCCAAGATATCTATTGGTTTCACTCCGGCTATAACACAGACTGTCTCCCGCAAGAATGTTCTATAACCGCCTATAACAGCCAGCAAGAAGAGTCGCTAGGCTAAAATGTTGGGCGCAATACCTAAAAGCCATGCGGTGAGCCCAGACAGGCGCAATATACAGCATAATAACTTCGCTGACACCTTTGTAAAGGATACGCATAGTTCGGTAATTCAACCCCTAATCGGGATGAATGACTTTACGGATTCAATAAAAAGCATCAGCGGCCTTTTTTGCTACATACTGTAGATGTTCCTTGAACCGAAAATTCTCATAAAGGATAATACCCAGGTATTTTTGAGTCGTAACGTACCGAACGGGGAGACCAGCCATCCGGACCCGGATTCGTCGGGTAGCAGCCAATCGGCCCTTAAGCAACATCATTGTGGTTTTCTCTGGGCTGAAAATCATCTTATGTTGGTTGGAGACTCCACAGTCGGAGTGTCTCACAAGCACGAGCATTCGGAATTCTACATCGTTACGTGAATCCCCTTCAATCAGTAGCAGCGCCGACACTCGTCAGCATAAGCGCCGACACGACAACCACACGGTAACCTTAAACGCAACATCGAATCGAATGCTAAGATCCAAAGAAGGGGACTCAGAACACTGTCCTGAGAGCATCCTTAAGTTAAGCTCTTACGAACCTCCGAGCCGCTGTCACACAGGGAAACGGTCCGATGGCTGAAATAACTTGAGCGCACTTCTAATTCATTTCGTGTACACTTACGTCTGCATATGAAACAGGGCAGAGGGCCACCATAAGTTGTTAAATGCCCCGGATATGTCCAGTAAGATCCCTAATAAACATTTACAAGGACTAGAGGAAACTATATCCACCACCTTTAGTATGGCATCCTCAGTGTTCTTGCCCGGTCGGAAACCATACTGGTTGTCCATTAGCAAATGATTAGTGCCCAATCTAACATTAATACGCAAATATAGGACCTACTCAAAAACCTTGCCAATCACGGGAAAGAGCGTTAGTGGGTGGTAAGAAGATGTAACAGTAGGATCTTTGTCGCCACCTTTGAACAACACCAAGTCTCCACGCTTCAACACGCCGGAAAATGGCCGGCGAAGAGCAACCTATTATATATTCTAGATAGAGGACCAAGGACTACCGGAAGCGCTCGGACGAGGAGCTTCACTGTGAATCATATCCGGGGGTCTTGTGCCGTGCCATACTAAGATCACGTGTCGCACTTCCGCCTCAGTGATCTCAGAAGATTGTTAGTCGGTCTCGAAACTTCCCGCCTGGCACGCCTTCTTTCTTTTTCCTGTTTAGCCTCCAGTAACTACCGTTTAGATAATACTTCAGAGGATGAATGAGGATGATATGTATGAGTGTAAATGAAGTGTAGTCTTGTACATTCTCAGTTCGACCAATCCTGAGATGTGTGGTTAATTGAAACCCAACCACCAAAGAACACCGGTATCCACGATCTAGCATTCAAATCCATGTAAAAATAACTGGCTTTACTAGGACTTGAACGCTGGAACTCTCGGCTTCCAAATCAGCTGATTTGGGAAGACGCGTTCACCACTAGACCAACCCGGTGGGTTCCCGCCTGGGACGCCGGTGGTATGAAACCTCACCCACCATACTGTCATCCAGGAGTAAATCATTCAGCAAAATATTAAGGACACGGTCCTTATCGATTACCACACCTTCGTGGGTTGACAAGGCTGAGAAGAGGACATCTTTCCTGCGCTTATGTCCAAGGGCTTTATATATAACGCCCCAAGGGCCTCTATTCCTTTTCTCCTAATGAAGGAGCGCTAGGAATTGAAAGAGGACCTAATGCTGTGAAGAGGATGTAAGAGGATGGAGGACCTAATGATGTGAAAGTACCTAGCCCTCGCTCTGCGGTAATCTGCAGTTAGGGCCGCAACCCGATCGTGATCACCCTCTCGTTGTGCAGCCCTTCTGAGTCGGTTTACAGACTGCTTCATTGCTGTCAGATTCCAAGACCAACAACCAGATACCGGTTTCCGGTCAGTGCCTCTAGGAATGGCGGCTTCAGCCGCCGCCACCGCAGAAATAAAACTTTCTGTCAGGACATTTAATGGCAGGCCGTCAAGGTCAGAAGAAAAAAAATCTCCAGTCTGGACTTCAACAAAGTGGAGAATTTCGGTCAGTTCGCCCTCCCATGCAGGATGCGCCCCCGATAAACGGGAAGGTGTCCCTCATGGCCACCGCGCAACTCATCCGCTATTTAAAATAATATCAACCGATGATCGCTAGAACAGTCGTCGACCACAGACCAGTCAAGGACCCTGCCATGGATTTCCCTACCATTGGTGATGTCAATATTTGTACCTGAAAAGGCCCTTCGTCCATTAACCGTACTGACGTAAGTGGCAAACTGGTCTGCAACATTAAACCTCAAAATTGTGCTGATGAAACTGTCAATTAGGCCACCGCCATTATCAGTGATCCCACTGTGCCAGAAAAACGACGTCACCAATAAAACGACGTAACATCGGCACCAATAAAGATTGGACATTACTCACAATACGAAGGATCTTATCCCATCTCGCTACGGTTCCTCAGTGGGATCCCTGTATTGGAAATATGAACTAACAACTGTAAGGTTTTGTCCGCGAATGGCAAGTCTGACCACAACATGATGCGCGTCAGAAACCTGCCGTATAAAGACACTATCAAGCGTCTTCCTGCATAGAATAGCAGAAATACAGGTATGCCCTACACAAAAACTTTTTCAGCTATGAAAACCTGGCAAATCACCCCTAATTACATATGGGTGCTGTAGAAAGACAACATCGAGGCTCCGTCTCTCTACAATCTCACATAACTCAACCTGGACTACATAAGCACTCTGGGCAGTTAGTTGACCGAACCTAACCATCTAAGGAATTCAAGTACAGCGCAACGGCCCTTACGTAACAGACACACTCCCTACTAAAAACTGGATGCTCATGATTCTTGTGCAACTTCTTCACAGTTAGCACAGACCGGAGCCTCGGACCTATGCGAACAATCGTCACGCTTGTGGCCCTCCTCGCCACAATGGGCACACACCAAGGCAAACTTACAAAATTTAGCCCTGTGACCATATCTACAGCACTCGAAACATCTCTGGATATCCACGTACCCTTTTACTCGGAAGAACCCAAAATCGATAAATAGTCTGCCTGCAGACGTAAATTTTTGAAAGAGACCAGAATTTACCTCAAAGACAACGTGATATTTCTAGGTATCATGCCTACCCGTTTTAAAGACAAAATTGCAGTCCCGACAGAAGGCGGCTTCATCCAAATCAGTTTTCTGCTCCCTAATGAGGGGCAAGACATCTTCGTCGGTCAAGTTACGGTCAATATCATAGACTATAATACGGGGCCTACGCGTTCTCTTCGGGTCTATTTTCACATTCAATCGATTAACCACTGTGAAATCTCTAATTGCCTGAATGGTCTCCGTATCATCCGCTACCACAACTAATCCTTTGCCTGCCTCTTTAATGTTTCTGATTTTAAGACCTTTCCAGTCACTAACATCTGTCATGGTCAGAGATGGAGATACCCTGACCTAACAGTATACGAACAAAATGCTTGCTGTATTCCTTCTATTTAGAGATATTAGGCACAAGCCCACAATCGTGACAACTACCCGCAGCGAGCCACGGGCAGCTGGAGATCTCCTGTATTCTCCTGTCACTCTTTGCACCACTTCGCCGCTACTGGATCAAAGATCAACACACAGTTACAGCTTACCGCCCCCGCCCTAAAAGAGTGCGAGCAGAGCTAAGGGTAAAGGTCCCTTTGCTTCTAACAGGGACTTGCGACGAGGAGTCGTTGCCACTCTTTTCGCCGCGATGAGACGAGCGCTCGATCAAATCCTGCGCCAAATCCTACGAATCCTCGTGAAAACGGTATGAATCATCTTAACAATAAGGCTGCAAAACAGTTGTGACAGTTCTCATACAGCAAGATTGTGAAACTGGAAGGGCACACACTCGACCATCAGCTCAAAAATAGCACTGAGAAAGACTTTATACAACGCAAATCTCTGTTTATGAAAAGAGACCAGAGCTCTCTTTTACGCCTACCCGGCATGGTGGGGGCTCTGTTGTGCTCTACGTTCCAGAAAAAGCTGGAGGCCATCCAAAACGTGGCGCCGGGGACGATTTTCGGAGCGCCGTGGTTTGTCAGAAACGCCACACTTCGCTACGACGCGAACATTAAAACCGTATCGAAAATGGGCGTAGCACAGGCGCGCTGACTGTTCGGGATAGCGGCCGTATTCGAGCACAGCCATCTCAGGGACATCTGCCGAGAGGACCCTACACCGCAAGGTGTGAAGAAAAGGCCTCGCGCCTAGTTAGATGAACCACTGTGAAATGGTGGGACGAAGATTTGTGTATGATAAACCAGGCTAGGAGTCTCTACATCGGGTGAGCCAACAGGGAACTCCCACAAATGATTGCGGGCCTTTATTGCAAGGTCATTAAAAAGAGATGTGGGTGTAAAGTCTCATATTGAGCTTAAAGTTGTTACAGTTCATAAATATATAGACATATGGTTTTTTTTTTTTACCAAAATTAAATTAATTTTATTTACTCCATTTCAGTATCATAAATACTACTAAATTATAAAATATAATATAACACCCTTTACTAGTACTTAACAAATAATTAAACATTTAGTTATGTTGTATTTTATTAAATTTAAATGTAAAATAAATACATGCGCCATTATTAATTTAATCTACTCCATTATAATATCCTACAATAGTATATATAGATAAAATCTAATGTCCTGATGAGTGCTTAATAATAATTGAACACATGGTTTTGTTGTATTACGTTTCGAAGGTGTCCTCAACAGGAATAGATAAGATGCTGCTACCTGGCCGCACCCTTTTCATTGTCTACGGTCAAGTTAGTGGAAGTTTTCAGTTAATAAATAAAATAAAATATCTTTTAAACCTTTTATACCATATCCATTGACTTGGTATTATGTTGATCCCAACCTAATTTAGTAGACACTAATACTAACGGAAGTATATTTTACCTGACCAGTGTTAACTACTACTAGTAGTATTATTCAAAATGATGAATTAAATAAATTGTTAACTTTCAAATTTTGGAACAATTAGAGCAATTTTGCCGCGCTTCACACAAAAAAAAATAAATAAAAAAAATAAAAATTTAATAAGTAGGTAGGTTAAAACATGAGAAGTTTGTCATATTGTCCTTAATGAGATCTGTTATATCTTTCTTGCAATACTAAACATTCCTCCTTTTTATGTCCGTCTCAGGTTAACCAGCACAATGACGGTGTCCAGCAATTCCCCCAAACTCTTCCTGGACACACGTATATCCAAACACTAGGGTCCCCACAGAAGGCAAATTCCTGTTTGACCGGACGGACTGAAGGGGAATATTGCCGGAAGTACAAAGTACATACACGTTTAGTATTCCCATATCAGCCCCAGTTAATTGTTTCTCATTGGTCTACGGGATCGGAATGCAAATACAAAATCCGGCCATAAATAAAATAAAACAAATAAAATTTATAACCGCCACAAAATAGATGATAACCTGCCAGATAAAACAGAAAGACATTTCTGTCTTTCAAGCAAGGGACATTTCTCCAGGTTCTGTAGTTAGTAGGGAGAAAACAAACTCCCACTATCCTTGTGTTCTGTTTCGTTGAGATAACACTGAGAATGATGATGTCAGTTCTTTGAATGGATGTTACACTGTGGATACTTTTGAGGTGAAGTACATTAGATTTGAGAGGAGTAAATAAGGCTCCCAAACTACTTAAACGCAAAAGATCTTGTGGACCCAATAATATTCCATCTTATTTAATTATAGAATTTATTCTTTGCCATTCTTACACTATTTTTTAATCTGTTATTGAAGCAGAACAAATCTCTTACTAAATGGAAACTAGCTAGAATTACTCCCATGCATAAATCAGGTGACATTAATGATACCTCAAATTATAGACCAATATCTATAATTAATTGTTGGCAAAGATCTTTGAATTTATCATTCATGGAGTGTTTGACCATTTAAAGTATTGTATTTCAGATTCTCATGGTATATATATGTATATATGTATACCATGTATATATATTGAGTTAAAATGTGGCCTTTTTTATAAACATCAAAATTAAAATAAGCCCTAATATTGTTCAGAAGCTAAGAAACGAATCTAGTTGTGTATGTGAGTCTGCTACTCTTTCAAACAAAAACTACTCAACCGATTGAGCTGAAATTTTGCATGAACACAGGTTTCATACTTGAAAGGAAAACAGAACTACTGCCATTATGAAATGTTTCACCGTTTCAAGATGGCAGCCATTTTAGTTGATGTGATAACCAGATTATGTTCTTTGCTGATATTCAACTTACTATGGCCAAATCATTGGACAAATCAAATTCGCTGCCTCTTTTGATATCTCTTCCTGATCGAAAAAAATAGCTTTAAAGGTATGATGATATAGATGTTGGTGGCTGTCAACCAAGACAGCCGCTGTCATTGCTACTGTGTGTGCAACTTGACATGCTGCGACTGGTTACAGTTATTGACTGAAGAAGATAAAAAATATCCAAAAAATGGGAAACTAACTACAGTCACCTCCTCATGGTGTTTGTTGGATAATGCTAAGGACCATACAAAATACTTTTTTACCCTATGAAGGATGAGTAATCAGCTATAACTACTATTTTTAGGATAAGTCTACTCTGAAACCCGCATACTTCATATCACTCAATGTTTCAAGTTCTTTGATGACCAAATTGTTTCTCTGAAGAAATTATAATACAATGATGACTTTTTAAAAAATTGATCTGGCTTTAATTGTTATTTATCAGTATTATTCTCGCAAGTATGAAAATAATGAACACAGTGAGGATCCAGCGGACTCTTCTACCTTGGCTAGACAGGAAGGGCCTGCGAAGTGAGTCCTGACCAGCTAATCTATCTACTGCAATACAACTGTCTTTCTTAGAGATATTCAAGTTCCCTAATTAATCACTATATAGATGAGATAATTTCTTGATGAACTAACACATTTTTTTACCTGCTTAATATTTACATTAGACATAATAATAAACATTTAAATATTTGTAAACTTCTGTATTAACTTATCATAACAAAATAACTTACACTGAGATCAACTGTTGCAGGGTTTGAGAGAACAGGATCTTCATTTACTTCAAAAATATGTTCGAGTCTAATTAAAATACTCCCTGTTCTCCAGGGTTCAAGAGTTAAAATATGTACGTTTTGTGGCAGTGCTTCTCTCAGTCCTGAATACTAGAAAAAATAAACACAAAATTAACTAAATTCATATGGTTCCAACAGAACTTTTATTGTTTTATTCCTAAAACATTCTTCCCTACAGATAAAATTGCATTGAAGGAAATTCTTAGAAGCAGTTAAAAGATTACGAGATAAATATAAAATATTTTTATATATTATCTTTATTTATCCTTTAATAAATAATGTTTTCAGTATTCCCAGAATCTGAAAATATGTTCACAATTTACAAATCTTATCATTTTGTAATTCATCAAAAATTAAAAGGCAGTTAGTTACAGTTATACGTAATTTCTACCAAGTAAATTTAACTGGAAATCATTACAACAATTTAATAAATAAAAAAAATTGTACCTAATAAACGTTTCTTAACTGAGTATTGTATCTGCATAGTTTACAAAAGAAAGAAAATCATTAATTTATTGATGTACATGACTTTCAACCATTGTTATAGTTATGCTGCATGTAAAACATCATTGTGAAACACTATTTGAAGTTATTTTCTTTGGAAGTAATGACAATCACTATACTGGCAGTCCATTTGGAGAGCAAAAAGTAGACATCATTTCAAAGACAAATGCCAGCTACATTTAATGAGCTTGGTATTCTCAATGAATAGAATATGTGGCTCAATGAAGAAGATAATTAGAAACCATTTCATCTGGATTTTCCCGAATAACTCTATAATGAGATGCTTGTTATCCTTGTGAATTGCTACATTATTTTTGGAACTAACACATCTCTTTTGTTGGATGACTAATCTTGAATGTGAATAATGTCTCCTACAGACAATGTAGAAAATACGAAGAACAAAATATTATGTATAAAGACTTTATTTTGTTATTTTTCTTATACATATATATGTTATATAAGAAATACAACACGCAGATCATACAAAGATGAATAAAATTATGACAGTGAATGAACATTATGTAAATTCTACTTTCCAGTTTGTTGATAGTGGTTTGTGATATAAATATACTAATTAGTAGGCTTCTTTAATAAATATGCTTAAAGGTGGGTTATAAATGAAAAAAAAATTACACATGTTCAGATAATTTTGTTGAAGTCATCAAGACTGCTCTTTTTACCACAATATTGATAGTGAAGATTTGTACAGTGCATTCTAAAGGTGTACTAGTGCATACACCTGTCAATCACTAGTACAATAATACATAACATCGACTTAACTTACAGTAGTTTTAGAAATGGTTCCAGTGTACATTCAGACATGTCTATCATGTCTATAAGTATTTATTCTTGAAAATTCTCACAAGTTAGTCATATGGAATGTTCATGGTGAAATCACTAACAGCAATTTGAATTTCTTGGAGGCTGTGGAGGTTTCTTTGATAAACTTTACTTTTTGCATAACCCTCTTAAATAAAAATTCAGTGGGCTTAAATTCAGAAAACAAAGGGCTACAAGCCCTTTATTAATGATTCTACACTGAAAAAATTATTTCATTAACTGCATAACATTTTATTTAACTTCATTAACTGCCTGGCTGTATGCATGGTTGCGCCGTCTTGATGAATCCCAAGCATTATTAATTTCACCTCGGATAGCTCTCCAATGAACTAGTGATTGATTTCACAGTAACGAGCTGAATTTATTGTTTCTGCAAAGAATATTGGTTGAATATTCTTCTCTTGGATATTGCAATCCATACCCCAGTCTTCTATATCACGTAGAAGAATTCGATGTAAGACATGTAGGTTGTTAGCAGACTATAAATGAAAATTCTGTGAGTGCAAATTTCCTGATAAATAAGACCACACCTCATCACTATAGAAAGCAGTCTAAAATATCATCTGAATTATCTACTAGAAAATGTTGAAAATACTCATTCAAAGTATTGAATTCAATTTCCAATAACTTAGCTAATAACTTTTGAACTGCTTTCATTTTATATGGAATGAGACTGAGTTTCTTATAAACTGCCTTGGTGCAGTTGCAACACTGATGTTTTTCTGATGGACTAACTTTCTCACAGACTTGTTTGGCTATGTTGCATAGCAGCTGATATACATATATTATTGTTTTTCTTTATGTTTTACCACTACATTCATAGTCCTTTACTGATCCCTAAATTTCTCAATTAGGGCTTTTACACTACATCAATTAGAAACTAGTGTACCTGGAAATATAACAGAAAACTAGTCTTTCACTGTCTGTGTGTACTCACCATGCTAACGGAAGGCATATTCAACATGAAATATTCACTATTCTAAAATTAACACCATTCAGAATGCATAAGGAAAGACATGGTCTCAATTGTTCAAAGGCAAAAAACACACAATGAACAACAAAAACCAGACAGATCTTATCATCTCAAGATCATCAGCTTGACTGGCTAGAGGAAAACCTACATTCAGCAGGACTACCAACCTTTACAAAAAAACATTACTCACATTGCATGAAATTCAATTCCTCAATATATATTTGTATTTATATAGGTGTATTGTTACTATTAGAACAACTGTATAAAGTATTTTTCAATTATTGAATAACTCTGTTATGCACTGCAGCTAAAAGTTTAGAATTACCTACAAGGTTTGCT
Source organism: Lycorma delicatula (assembly GCF_047948215.1). Classification (NCBI taxonomy): domain Eukaryota; kingdom Metazoa; phylum Arthropoda; class Insecta; order Hemiptera; family Fulgoridae; genus Lycorma; species Lycorma delicatula. The sequence continues at coordinate 128,632,413 of NC_134457.1, forward strand.
TTAAAAACTTACTTTCTATAAGTAGACTCAAAAAGTATTTTTATTTGCATATAAGTGGTAATTTATATGCATTTTTTAAAATTTTATGTATTTTTTTTTGTGCTGCACTGTATTACATAACCTAAAACAGCGAGCCAAATTCTTCCAAAATTCTTGACCAGAGTAGAAGAATATTAAATGATGTGGTTGATTCCAAATATTTTTAGTGAAGATGATTTTTAATTAATAATTTATGTAGAAAAACAAAACAGAAGTGATCTAGATGATGCTGATATGTTTACTTGGAGGGACTTTTTATCATGGCCATATGGAGCACTAAGTCCAAAGTATATTCATGCTCATAAAATTATTAAAATTTAATTTTAGATGTAATTGACTAATTTTTCTTAGTTTCTTGAAAAATGTGTTTGCAGCATATATGAAAATCTACCTAAGTTCTGAGTTATGTTGTACAAAGCTGCAAAAAATCAATATTTTTTGACAGATTTTTTTTAATGACAGTAAAGAAAATTTTCTTAAGTTCTATTTTTTAGTAAAAAAAAAAAAATACAAACATTAAATGTATATTAGTATTCTATTAATTGTTCTGTATTAGATAATTATTTGTTGCAATTTTCAGATGAAAATTAAATTAAGGAATAATTTAAAATGATAATCTAATTAGGCAATATTTTGAAACAATTCATTTTTCTTAAAAATATCTTCACTGTTTTGGAGTGGATTCTGAAGTGTGAAGTGGTCCTACCATCAAAAGGTTATGTCTTGCACTTCTTGTATGGTATCTCAAGGGAACCATAGTTGGTGTCTAAGCAAAATCATTCAAGAAATATATTTGGGTGAAGCACAGAATGTGAGAAGTGTAGTATAAAATTCATAAAGAGTATATTACAATTTATTGATACTATTTCTGCAATGAGAAAAAAAGACACTGCTGTAAAGCTCAAAACAATCTGGTTTAGAATGATACTGATTTGCTTCTCTTATTCACTTATAAAGTTCACCTGAATTGTCTACTTGTTACACATGAGTTTCTACTTTTAGTGTAATTTATAAAATATTTATCTTGATTAAAAATCATATGCAAATGAAAACATAGTGAAACAGTGTGAAAAAGTTATATGAATATTTTTGAACTGTAATGTATATAAGTTTAAAACTTTAACATGCATGATAATACGTTTTAACTTTACTAATCATTTACCTGTTCAAATACAGTGATAAGATGTATTATGATAATAATAACAATAATAATAAAAATAGCAACTTACTTCCATATTGTATGTGTTTTTATATTCATCAAATGAAATTGATGGTGTTGGAGTAAAGAATGTCCAAATATCTAGAAGCTTTTGTTGAGCAAGTAATCTTTCATATGCATTCTGATTCTTTACACTTCCAGCAGTTAAATAATGAGTACCTCTAACGACTAAACCTTTACCAAAAGCTGTCTCATTTAAAGCTTCACCAACACCAAATGCATCATCATGAAGAAGTCTTCTATGAATCTACAAAAATAATAATTAGAAGTATTACATAAAACTGTAATATATCTTAGTATATCATACCTGTTGAAACAACAAGATGTTATGTTATAAAAACAACATACCTTTTGTTTTTACAAGTTGTTTCATTTTCAGTTTTACTGTAGTGATACACCTCACACAAACAAAATGACACCTTAGTTTTAAAAATCTGACAATAAACAAACAAGGTTATTGCAAAAAGTAGCAATATGGCAGCAATTAGTTGTAAAATAGCTGAATTCATTTTACTTTGGAGTACTGAAGTAAATAAAACAAATCTAAGTAACTTTTAGATGTTATTATAAACTATGTTTGATGATGAATGATAATGGATCATGTTTCCAATGTACTATGTTGCTTGCTGTTTAGAACAGGCCACTAATTTGGCAGGGAATAAAACAGAATTAATCCTCATATGGCTCCATCTAAAAGATACCGTATCTAAAATTACTCATTGTCTCACTGTATTTATCATTGAAACAGTAAATTATGCTTTTTATTCTTATGCTTTAAACCTTTATTAATCCTTAAACCCTTTAAAACCTTATTATACTTAATTTTTAGTTCTAATACTCATATTATTTTTTTCTTATATGTATTACAATTTTTAAAATTTCTTTATTAGATGTTATAATTACACAATAATAAACTGGTGTGTGCATCCTACCATTAATTCAATCTGACCATCAATTAGGCTGCTTCCTCCTTGAGCACGATCAGTTAACACAGATAATTGAATTAAATCATCTTTTATTGTAATTTTACTAGTAACTGGATAATAGTTTCCAGCAATAGGTTCTTCTAATACTAAACCCCATGTTGGACGGTAATTTCTAATACGTTCCATCATTTCTCGACCATTTGAATCAGTATAGAAAACATGTTTAGAATTTACAGTTGTAGTTGTATAACGAGAAATTATTTCTTTTCCAATGCCATCACTGAAACAAACATTTAAATCAATTATAGTTAAAATATGGCCTAGTTAATTGTATAGTTAACACACCTAATGTGAAATAATACTATTATTTGTGAACTAGTAATCAAAATTGGAAAGATTTTATTGGTGATTGTATACTACTACTACTACTACTACTACTACTACTACTACTACTACTACTACTACTACTATAAATTTCACTCAGTTATGTTAAGAGTCACTTTGTTGGGATCCTTTTGTTACCATCTCTCTACCATTTGAATGTCCAGTGATTATTTTCAATTTGTTTTATTGTATTACTTAAGGTAAACATTTTAAAGTAGTGTCTATTATTATGTAATTTATTTCCTTAGATTTTGACAATCTGTTTCAGTAATTTCTCAGTCCTTTTTTAATTTAATATTTTTAATTCATTATTTAAATGCTACTTAAAAATCTTAAGAAATTGCAGGCATTGATTTTTGCAACAAGATGAACTCGTCACTTTTAAAGACTTCATTATTTTTCACTAAAAAATAAATAAATTTTTTACTAAATATTGTGAGTTACTGTTTACATACAGAGAACAAAAAAAAATGTTCTTTTAAATATAGAAGAAACACAAGAAGAAATAAAATTATAAAAATAAAACGGGTAGAATTAAATTAATTAATTAATTACAAAAATATCAAAACACTCTTTACTTATAAATTTTCTAAGTATTTTTAATGAGAAATGCTGTTATGAACTAAATATTCCCTAAATAAGTTTGATTTTTATGATTTTTAAAAAAGTACACAAACAGCACTTGGGTTTTAATGTACAAATCATAACATTAAGGAAAGGAATAGAATGAATAATTTCACTCAAGTAGTTCTAGACATATACTATGATCCTCAACCATATTTGTCACTATCATTAAAAAGTAGACTTTTTAAACTGTAACTGATAGATTACAATAATGATTATTAGGACATCTCAGCTCTGTTTCTTTAAACTGATATTGGCCAAAGGATTTCTTTATAATGTTACAGTACTGGGCCTTGTAAAACCATAAAAACTGCTATCATAAATTTTCCAAATTAATAATATAATTGATTTTTTAATTTTTCTTGTACACCTTTAGATCACAAGAGATCTGATTATTAAATGCTGCTCTTCTTTGGTACAAACAAAATATGGAGCAGTCATGATTGTTAAAATAGTACTGACTTTCAAACTTCAAATCTATATAGGAGTGTTACGTCAGAAACAACGCATAGAATCTGTGTTTGAAAATGGCAGTGCTACCAACAAAGAAGCAAATGTAAATTCATTGCAGATAATAATTGACTTACACTCTCATGTTATATATATATATATATATATATGTGTCTGTGTGTTTGAATCACATTAAGATATAATTACTTATATGCAATATACATAGACACAACTCTCTCATAATGATTTGAGGCAATATTTAAGGTTGTTGCCCACAGAAAGGAAACACAAATTATTTAAGATTTATACTTTACACATGGAATACTTTATGTTCCACTCGTTCTTATGAATATAGTACTACATCTGAAGTATAGATGGCACCATTTTGAGCTATTTTCTCTAAGAGTAATGATAATTATACAGTCATTCCCTGGCTACAATTACCAGCCAAGCTGAATACCATCTGCATTTTTAAAGACATAGAGTTACGGCTGTTGTGTATCTTATACCATCCTAACTGGAACATTCTGCTGTTTCCAAAAATAGTAGCCTGTAATGTCTTCATGTTTAAATGATGGATTAAACCCATACTTGATGATAATACATCATAACAAAAAAAAACAAAATATGTTTTTGTTTTTCACAAAATTTATTTAAAAAATGACAGCCATTTTGGTTCACAGTAACTTTCTCAAATGTTACATACAGTATATCTAGATTATTCTATTTTTTAGAATAAATAAATTTTGTGGAAATCAAAAAACATATTCTGTTTTCATTTTCTTTATGTTCTTAATGTTTGCTTCCTATGATAAAATAGTTTGAACCTAATTAAAATAAATTACCCTATTGGTATTGGACCAATTATCCAGTTGAATTCAACATGACCTTCATTTTTATACACACGAATTATCTGAGTAACCCAGTCAGAAAATGTCTGATGTATTTCATCCACGAGCGGACCTAGATTAATAAAAATGAAAAGTGTTAGTGCCAGCAAGAAATCTATTTAAGTTAAATAATCTATTTATTGGGTATTGTAATCACTTATCCCATTATTGTAATTAAAACCTTTAAATGCCTAAAGGTACCATAATCCAGCATTTGAATTGAATAAAATAACAAAGAGGGTAAGTTAACTTACATTAAGTAACTTTTCCACTCTTTGTAGTAAAAATAATCCATGAGATTTTGTGAAATGATGTAAACAACTACTATGTAGTTGTTGAATACTGAATTTTTAAGTTCTTCTTTTGTACCATTTGTGTTTAAGGGTTGAAGAAAACATTTTGTTCAAATTTACAAATTTAATTATAAATTTGATTTGTAACAAGAATGTACTAATGACCATCTGAAGGTTCTTCTATTGCATGATACTTCTGTTTAACATTTTCAAATAATAAATTAGAAACATAAAACTAATTTTTCCATTTTTATCATCTTAAGAGTGATTTAAAGAGAAATCTTGTAAAAGCTTTTGTAGTAATAACTACAAACATTTAGTTATTTTATTAGTAATAGTGAAAATATTGCTTCATTTAATACTTAGTTAAAATGCGCCACATTTTAACTAAAATTAAAAACATATGTTATGTTTTTAATAAATTTCAAAATTCGTACATTTTTATTTAATTCTGTGAATTTTATTAGAATCATTTTACTCAGAATCAAATTAAGTTTTGTTTGAAACTTTTTGTTTATTACCAATTAACAAAATTATTTTTCACCAAACATTAAATAGTGTGTTTTTCAACCCAAATCTTTTGGATTTTATCCAGGATTTCTCAAAAATTACTAAAAATACAGTTCTGGGACCTAGTTTCTTCAATTTGGCAGGTCAAATTTCATAGAAAACCACTACATTTAGCCTTGAATTTGAGTCCGAAGAATTACAATCAGGCTTAATTTTACAGAAGTGGCAAATATCAAGAAATCAGGGCGGTCTTTCACCAGGCAAGACTTTCTAACGAAGCTTTTTCAAACCTGTTCGTATTAACTTTCTATTCTTTTTTCATCAGTATAGAACATCCTGAAAGTTTGTTATCTTACTGAATCATCATGCATATGTTATATATAAATGTGAAAGTTTGGGTCTGTCTGTTTGCAACATCACTCAAGAACCAGCAGATTGCTTTCAAATTTTCAGGATAAATTCATGTCATTCTAGGGTAGGTTTTAAATCATAAAGTGAAGCCTTGCCACATTGGAGGTTACGATATTAATCAAAGAAACAAGAACTAATCCTTTTACACCATTATATTTCTGTCACCATGGCAACAGAAATACAATGAAGTAAAATGATTCATTTTTTTTTTATTTAATGAATATCTGAGTAATAGCTAATATTTTCACAATCTTAAGGATAACAAATGCATCGGAGGTCCTGGGGCGGAGCTCCCTGGCTAGACAGTCAGGCAAGCATAGAGAGAGCTGACGGGATGGATAATACATGTAAAATAATACATGTAATGTTTGTTAAAAAAATCTGCATATCAAATACATAAATAACATTTAATGTATATAAGATATTGTTACAAGACTGATATAGCGGACCTGAGTAACAGATATATATTTATATATATACACATACATAACTGTAACTATATTTCACATTACAGTCCATTAACCAGTTTATTGTTATCTTTAAAAAAACTCTTGAGCACACACACACATATATATATATATATATATATATATATATATATATATATATATGTGATTACTTTTACATAAGAAATTACATTTTAAGTGAATGATATTTTCATACTCCTCATACCTCAAAATATGAAGGAAATTTAATTACAGCTCCCCAATCACACTGTTCGACTAAAAGTGGTGCCATATTTTTCTTCAAAAAAAAGGTAAAAAGTTAAAATTAACTTAAAAACAGGATTAACTTAAGTAATAATTACCCAGATGCTACTTTAAACATTAAATGTAAATTTTTCTAGAAACTAACTCCAGGAAAGTTATATGTATCTACAAAATAATATATGTTCAAATACTAGTTAAAGAGTATTTTTTAAGGGTTTAATGGAGATTTCAGTCTTTAGGTGATTGAAGCTTGTCATGCAAATGCAAACCAGTGTAAAGTGGTGTATTTTCAAATGCATGTGCGATAAGGCCCTTTTATGTTTCAACCATCTGCTAAAAGGCAGATATAAGGGGATGCGTATTAATAGGGAGGAGTTTTAGTTAGTGAGTGCCCAAAACTACCTTCTGTTCGGGCAGACAGTGGCTGGCAGAACTTAACCCGACTCCAAAAAAAAGTTTCAATTAAATAAATTATCTAAAAATCTAAAAGACTTTGTATAATTTTATACAAAGTAAAGCTCCTCTGATCATAGTTTCCCTTAATCCTTCCAAGGAACATCTTTTTTGTTATTCATAGAATAGCAAATGTATATTCCCAAAATAATCTAAAATAAATAATTATTGTATAATCTGAGTAAAGTATTTATTTTTCGTTGTAATAGGTCCTGTACAAAAAAAAATGTTTAACCATAATTTTTATATTTTTAAACTTAGGAATTTCAGAGCAGGTGAGTTCTAAGAATCTGAAGATTAAATTTGAACAGCAAAACCTTCCAGGTATAGAAACTATATGAATATTATCATTTATTTCCTTTTTCAAGCACTACAGGCTAACCATTCAGTTGCATCTACTAATGAGAGATGGATTTTTTAGTACATGAAAAAATGCCAAACCTGACTAGAATTAAAACCTAGAATCTGCTGGGTGAAAGGCAGAGATGCTACCATTCATGTCATAGAGATCAGCAATTATGTATTCTAATGCTAAATTAAACTTATAGATTCCATTGAGTTGCATAAATAAATCTCTCTGTGCTTTTACTGAACATTTTCCTCTATGTAGCAGGACATTTATAACCGTAACCACAGAGTAAATAATTATTCAGTGCAGAAGAAAAGATGTATGTTATTAAAAATATAAACACATTCTTTTAATTCATCTTTTTTCATGTACCACTTTTTACTTATTTCAATAAAACATTTAATCTTAATCTGTGATTAATCATGATTAAATAAAATTAAAAATTAAAAATTATTGAACAGTAGTCCACCTTTATATGTTGTCATTTTAACTGCACTTCCAACTGGTTCTGAGCCATTTGGTCTAAAAATATATGCCCCTGAAGAACGATTAGCAAAAATTTCATTATTTCCAACAGCTCCTTTATAGTAGTAAAAATTCTGGTTTAAATGAAACTGAGTTGTCTTATTTATAGTGAGAATTAAAGTATTTTCATCGTTATTAACCATAAAACTTAAACGATTCTGAAAAGAAAGTATACATGTAATTATAGTTTGAATAAAAAATTAATAACATTACCAATGTTTTCAATAAAAATGATAATATTGCATCACAATAATGTGAAAACAATAAAATAACTTTTATGTCACAATGTGAGATTAAGTATATTAAGTATAGTGAGAGTGAGATTAAGTATATTCTGACATATGAAATAACATCTAATGAGATTACTTGTATTCGTATTAAAAAAAAACCATCGGAAATTTCAGAATTTTTTATTTTTTGTATTTTATTTATTTAATTTTATATTTTAACTTGTTTGTACTTATTCTATAAGGTCGGCTCAACATAATTTAAAAACGAAGCTTCACAGTAAGAGCTATATAAGTTGTACTGCAATAAGCTGTAGATCACCATTTAGAAGCGCATGAGAATAAATAAGAACACAATAGAAATATCATACTTTGTACTTTGGTACTATGGAAATACCACACTTCTTTTGAAAAATTCTTTGAAATGATTATTATTATTGCTTGGTTGCACCCAAAAATTCTGAGAAAAACAGTTCTTTTAAGAGGGTAAAAAAAGTATTCTTTAGATTCTATAAATTTATTTTTCAGGAAATATTTCTATGTTAAAATTAAAGAGTAAATAATTTTTTTTATCATATGATAATCTATCACTTGTAGATATTAAACAATAGACAGATGTCATAATCACTTTTTTAATCTTAACCAAGATGAAGGCATATCTGTAAGTTTTATTAAAGTTAATTTAGCTCTTCTTGAGCCACAAAAAATTGAAACTAAAAGGAATTGAAATCCTGTTTATATTCTGTAGTGATAAAAACATAAAAATATTAAAAAAAAAAACAAAATACTAAATCCAAACACAACATTTTTATCTTACTGGCAAAGATTTGGGTAAGAAGTAACCAAGGTCACTGTTCCATATCAGTAGCTGAACGTTCCATTTTTGGAGTCATCAACCATTGTCTATATTGTACCACATACTTCACTCGTAATCAATCGCTGTATTAAAATACACACAGATAACAATAAGAAATACATAATTTAAAGAATAAGTCTTACCGGGTTTCCAATTTTTATTTTTTTTTCTTCTAATGAATGAGACATGTAAGATCTATTCATAGAAACATTATTAGATACATAAATATAATACGAACGAAATCCAAGAGGAGGTAAGTTATTTGCCCTAAATACAAGCTCAAACTGTGCTTCACTAAATCTTCCTGGTATATTTTGTACAGCCTCAGGTACAGGAACTACCTGGGAAACTTGTTCTTTTCCTGTTGACAGAATTAAATTCATATACAATATCAAATTTGTATGCTTATTCTCAGTTTATTTCATAAATAAACACATTTATAAAAAAATTACCATGATTACAGGGTCTGTAAACTGATTAGTTCAGCCATAACATAGATAATAATGTAATATTTGTATAAATGTGCATATATATATATATATTTGTAGGCACATTAAAGTAAATAAATTAGTAGTAAGTACAAAGAAATAAAATGTTACAGGCACATTATATTCTTACAAATTTAACTGAAATAGAAAAAAAATCCTACTGAAAATCATTTCTAAATCCTAAATTATATTTTAATTTAATTAGCATTAATTTCAACTTCTAAAGTAAATTTTGGTTTTAGAAACCTGACTCATGTACTGTAAATATTTCATATACATATATATATATATATATATATATATATAAGAGGTATGATAAAAAAAATAACAAGAATTTTAATTTTTGTAAACAGAATTTATTTATTGTTCTATACTGATATTGCCCCCTTCAATGGAATCAATCAGCAACACTTATGCCAGTGCATTTTCTTCCAATCCTCAAAACATTTATGGAAAGCATTTTTGATATAGCCTTAAGTTTGCTTAGCTATTTTTTCTTTATTTTACCTATCGTTGCAAACTGTTTTTCTTTTAATGTTTTCTTAATCAGTGGGAATAAGAAAAAGTCACAAGCACAATGTACGTGTAATTTGGAGGCTAACATCAATATGATGTTGTTTTTTCCAAAATAATCATGCATTAATAGGTGATGCAAACTCAAGAATTGTTTATTACACTGGGGTCATTTTTTCCAGATTGGCTCATATAAATGGTCCAAAACTAGTAAGTAGTAGTTTGTTGACCATACAACCTTTATACCCCTCCCTACACACACACACACACACACACACACACACACACACACACACACACACGCACACGCACACGCACACACACACACGCACACAAACACACACACACACACACGCACACACACACACACACACACACACACACACACACACACACACACACACACACACACACACACACACACACAAATATTCATAATGAATAATGCCATTGTAAGCCGAAAAAACAGTAAGGCAAACCTTAACGTTCAATCAAACTGGACTCTGCAAGCTTTTTGTAACAAAAGAATTAGTTAAAAATTTAATGCAAATCCTTTGTTCTATAATTTTCAAACAAAATAAAATACCATCTGTAATAAGTATGGCCTACGTACTTGGCTGTCAAATTTGAATTATGCTTCTACTACAGCTGAAACTATTGATATTCATTAGACAGAGTTACCATGACACGAGAAAAACACAACCTCAGTTGAAAAGGTCATAGTAAAGTCATAGTAAAAATATTCTTGTTATTTTTTATTATCACCTTGTTAATACGTTTTTGTTTTTATTTGGAATTACTTAGATTTTCTGCAAAACCTTTTTGTTCTTTGATCACATAATGAAATGTGATAACAAATTTTTAATATAATTAAAAATAAAAATATATTGAACTATTTTTTAAAAGCAACTTTTTGAAACTGATCATATGGATTTCCTCATAAGTAGAATTAATGGCATTATTATTAATCACTCGCCAAACCTAAAAGAAAATAAGTTAACTTTTAAAATTAATGTAAAATATTCTCAAGAACTTAAATAATTGTCTTCAAATCTAAACAACATTTAGACATCTTAATTTAGCATTAAAATATAATTTTTGTGAATGTTGCATTGCTTAATGTGCAAACTTTGGTTTAATAACAATTATACTGAAAAAAAGTAATAAAATATATAGTACTGAATCACTAACTACTCATACTTATAGGCAACTTGCTATATAGAATATAGAAAAGATAAAAAAACAAATCAGAAAATACATAGTGCTAAAAGACATAAAATAACTATAACACAAGGTACTTCCTCTATGAATCATGAGATACTGAGGGGCTTGAGTGCTTAGTGATACAGAGTAGCTGGACAGAAGGTGCAACCATATCAGAGAGGTATCTATTGAGAGCCAGAATGGTTCCTAAAAGAGGGCAGCAGCTCTTTCAGTGTTAAGGGCGTAGGTCAGGAGGACTTAAACGACCATATCAACATCATTCAATCTTCTGAGTACTGCGCAGCTGAAAGCAATGGAAAACTACAGCTGCTTTTTTCCAAGAAAATGTAAATCTCTGCATTTTCATATAACAAAGATGGAGGCACCTTCCTTGGTAAAATATTCTGGAAGTCCCACGTTAAATATTTGAACTAGTCCCTCGTTCGGATCTCCAGGTGGGGGACAACTAAGGAAGGGGTCATCAGAAAATTAAAAAAATTAACATTTTATGAGTCGGAGAATGGAATGTTAAAAGTCTAAAAAAGGTTGGTAGGTTAAAAAATTTAAAGAGGGAAATGAATAGATTAAATGTAGATGGAGTAGGAATTAGTGAGGTTCAGTGGGAAGAGGAAAACAACTTTTGGTCAGGTGATTTTATAATAATTAGCACAGCTTCAAATAAAGGGCAGGCAGGAGTATGTTTCATAGCGAACAAGAAGATAGGGAAGAGAGTAAAGTATTTCAAAATGCATATCGACAGAATCACTGTAATAAAGATAAAATCAAAACCCAAGGTGACAACGACTGTTAACAACTATATGCCTACAAGTACGCATGATGATAATGATGAGGTAGAGTTTGTATACAAAGAAACATATAAAAGGGGGATGAAAATTTAATAATAGTTGGAGATTGGAATGCGAGCATTAGAAAAGGTAAAGAAAGGAAATATTGTGGGTGAATATGGGCTGGGGAAAAGGAGTGAAAGAGGGGACAGACTTATAGAGTTTTGTACGAAGAATAATTTAGTAACTGCCAACACCCAGTTTAAAAATCATAATAGAAGAATATACACATGGAAAAATGAAATTGACAATTAAGAAACAGTACAAACAGGATGTGCAAATTAGTGAAAGAAAGTTGGATTAAAGAAAAGTGTTCAGAAGTGGAAAGAGAAATGAACATTGGTAAACTAGATGGAGAATACAGGAAACTTAAGGAAAATTTTGTGGTACATAAATTAAAATCTGATAATGTGTTAAACAAAGATGGTGCACCGATTTATAATATGAAAGGAAAGGTTGATAGATGGGTGGAATATATTGAAGAGTTATATGGAGGAAATGAATTAGAAAATGGTGTTATAGAGGAAGAAGAGGAAGTCGAAGAGGATGAAAGGGGAGAAGCAATACTGAAATCTTAATTTAAGAGAGCATTAAAAGATTTGAATGGCAGAAAGCTTCCTGGAATATATGAAATATCTGTAGAATTACGGCGTAGTGCAGGTGAGAAAGCGATTAATAGATTATACGTAAATACGTATACACGTAAATATTACGTGTGTAATATTTACAAAAATGGGAAAGTTCTGTCTGACTTAAAAAGAGTGTTATAGTCATGATACCAAAGAAAGCAGGAGCAGATAAATGTGAAGAATACAGAACAATTAGCTTAAATAGTCATACATCAAAAATCTTAACTAGAACTCTGTACAGAATAATTGAGAGTAGTGGAAGAAGTGTTAGGAGAAAACCAATTTGGTTGCAGGAAAAGTATAGGGACAAGGGAAGCAATTTTAGCGCTTAGATTAATAGTAGAAGGAAGATTAAAGAAAAACAAACCAACATACTTGGCTTTTAAAGACCTAGAAAAGGCATTTGATAATGTAGATTGGAATAAAATGTTCAGCATTTTAAAAAAATTAGGGTTCAAATACAGAGATAGAAGAACAGTTGCTAACATTTATAGGAACCAAACAGCAAAAGTAATAATTGAAGAACATAAGACAGAAGCTGTAATAAAAAGGGAGTTCCACAAGGATGTTCCCAATCCCTGTTACTTTTTAAAATTTACGTAGACTAGCAGTTAATGATGTTAAAGAGCAATTTAGATCCAAAGTAACAGTACAAAGTAAAAAGATAAAGATGATACGATTTACTACTGATATAGTAATTCTAGCTGAGAATAAAAAAGAATTAGAAGAAACAATGAATGGCATGGATGAAGTCCTACACAAGAACTACCACATGAAAATAAACAAGAACAAAAAGAAAGTAATGAAATGTAGTAAAAATAATAAAGATTGACCACTGAATTTAAAATAGGAAAAGAAAAGATTGTGGAGATAGAAGAATTTTGTTATTTGGGAAGTAGAATTACTAAAGATGGATGAAGCAGAAGCGATATAAAATGCTGAATAGCACAGGTGAAACGAGCTTTCAGTCAGAAATATAATTTGTTTACATCAAAAATTAATTTAAAAGTCAGGAAAACATTTTTGAAAGAATATTTTTGGATCGTATCTTTATATGGAAGTGAAACCTGGATGATCAGAGTACCTGAGAAGAAAGGATTAGAAACTTTTAAAATGTGGTGCTATAGGAGAATGTTAGAAATCAGATGGGTGGATAAAGTGACAAATGAAAAGATGTTGTGGCAAATTGATGAAGAAAGAAGCATTTTGAAAAATATAGTTACAAGAAGAGACAGACTTATGGGCCATATATTAAGGCATCCTAAAATAGTCACTTTAATATTGGAGGAACAGGTAGAAGGAAAAAATTGTGTAGGCAGACAACGTTTGGAATATGTATAACAAATTGTTAGGGATCTAGGATGTAGGAGGTATACCAAAATGAAACAACTAGGACTAGATAGGGACTCTTGGAGAACTGCATCAAACCAGTCAAATGACTGAAGACAAAAAAAAATAATACAAGATTACCAAGATTTACATGAAAAAAGAATTCTTGTTAATCTCCAAAACTACAAGAAAAATATCCAAGACTGTACAGTAAAAAATAAAAACAAATAAAAAAACAACACTGATAAACTAACAATTTTGAAGCATATAAATAAAACTGTAGTAACTTACCTTTAAAAATATATTACTTGCCTATAAAACTATAGTTTATAAAATCTCTATTAAACTATTGGTACACTGAGAATAGTTAACCCAACTGAATTTAATATCTTTATACAAAATTAATCTAATTAAATTATGCTAAATATAATGCAATCTATTTTCTAAACATAATTTCATTGTACGAAATAGTAAAATTTCAGTGTAAGAACCACATAGCAATCAATCTCTTGCAGTCTGTGATTTATTCACAGAATTAAAATAACTTTACAAAAAAAAAAATACAGTAATATTTTTTGTACTCATATATAAATCTACACCTAAAACCATAAAAAAAATAAATAAATAAATAAATAAGTAGAATCATTCAAATTAGTGATTTGTAAAGCAAACATCAGTATAAAAGCATACAGACACACTGATCTACATATAAAAAGTAAATTATTTTTGTGGAAAGATGATTATTACAAAAGAAACGAAAAACTTACCCATAGGGCACAAAATTATGTAATTTGGTTTAGACCCAGGTACAGGAATTCTTACATTCTTAGTTACAGGATAACTTAGAGGATTATACAGTGTTACTACAAATGAATCATAAGTATCCGTTATTTCACACTGGCTTATGTTTAGTAATGGGCAGGTTTCTATAGCAAATGTTTGTTTTGTCACCTTTGGAGCTTCTTGCTGTTTTTCAATTAATTTCCTGTAACAACAGAAAAAATTCTATTAGTATCTGAAAATTATTTTTTCTTTTTGAACAATTCTGAGAAGAGATTTAATGATAATGCAGTTTCATGTATTTTGTTGTGAAATCAACGAAACTATCAGCTGTAAGTATCCATTCCTGATGTGATGTACACTATTATTCATTGATGAGAATAATATTTATTTATCTGCAATCAAGTGTTGCTGAGATGTGTGAACTGATGCTATTTTATACTGTATGTTATTTCTAGAAACCTGTAGAAACTTTTCTTTTTCTGTTTAGCCTCTGTAACCACTGTAAGTTTATTAATTCAGAGGATGAATGAGGATGATATGTATAGATGTACATGAAGCATAGAGTCTTGTACAATCTCAGACCGACTGTTCCTGAGATGTGTGGTTAATTAAAACCCAACCAACAAAGAACACCGTTATCCACGATCTAGTATTCAAATCCATATCAAAGCATTTCCCTTTACTAGGATTTGAACCTTAGAACTCTCGACTTTAAAACCAGCTGATTTGTGATTATGAGTTAACCACTAGACCAGCCTGCTGGCTAGCTGTGGAAACTAGAAAGTGTAATAAAACAGTCTCTTTCATAGATTTCTAGTTTTAAATGATCTTTATTGTAAAAAAAAAATAAAGAAATGGATAAAGCCTCTTGCTGTTTAGGCTGCGGTAACTTAGTACTTCCTGTTCAATTGTAAAAGAATAATTTTCTGAGAAATCAGTCAGTAATATGTATTTATTTATTTTTTTGATGTTTTTTGTCATCATTCTTGTTTTTAGCTGCTGAGACACTAATCCTTTATGATAAGACACTGTTAAGGAAATATCTTTATGACATCAGCTCAGTTTTTCATGCAAAGCTTAAATAAATACATCAAAATATTTCAGAACTATAAAATGATTTATCAAGGGATCATAATTTGTTGAAAGAAATAATACTAAAAAAAAAATCAATAAAATTCAAACTTTTACCAATTAAAAAACCCACTAAATTCTTTAATGCTTTTGATTGTTACAATACCCTCTTGAAACACAACTTAGAATGCATTTATTTTTACAGTTAACAGAACATTTTAGTCCATTTTTGTCAAAATATTCTCATCTTTTGTCAAAACATAAATTACACTGAAGAACAAAATAACTTTTTTTTTTTGGGCAAGGAACAAAATATGTGATCCTGATATAAATTTTCACACTGAATTCAAATATGTAGATAAGTTTTTTCCACCACCCACCACTGAAATGCAGGTAAACTTTGAAAGCAATGTAAGAATTTACTTGCAGGCAGGGTACTATTTATCTTATCTAAAATGTAGTGTCTGTTCCTTCCTTTTATGTCTGGCATCTGGAATATCTCTATTAGGGTCTAAAGTGGAGAGTATCCTTGTACTCTACTGTCACTGGTATCTGGTTTCCAGTATTTGCAGTTGCAGATGATATATAAATATATATATATATATTTTTTATATTATAAATTAAATTATTAAAAATAATAACTGAAATCTGCTGGTTCATATTTGTCACTGACGATGTTGAGATTATTCAGAAAGAATTCCAAGTAATTTCTTGGCTAAATCGTAGAAATGAATTTTTAGGGACATATTACACCCAATATGTTTGTATGACTGTAATTATTCACCCATAATGTCAAAGAAGTCTGGGGATTTATGATTTCCAAAAATGTCACTTTCAAATGACCTCCATGTTAACTTTTCAACTTGGCTTACAGTTCTTTAAATTGTCCAACTTTAATCAAAGTATAGTTCTAATTTGGAGACCCACAAAAATTTCTTCCTTAATTTTAGTGTCACTAACATTAGGGAAACGTTTTTCATGTATTGAAATCCAGCACCATTTATTTTATCCATCGCCATAACAAAGTTTTTGAAAAACCCTGATTTTATATGGAATGGAGGTAGAAGAATCATTTCTGAATTAACTAGTGAGAGATGTATAACATGTTTCTATCAAAGTGTAAGGGAATCATGGTTTGGCTATTCCTTCTTGATGTAATGAATTATGTAGCCCTGCTAACCCATTTACACAAAGAGCAACAAAAATTTAGTTAGCTGTGCTATAAACCTATTAATAACGCAATAGCTTTTAAATTACAACATATAGTCCAACAATTCTTGTCCAAGCTAAACTGGCACAGATCTGATGAACAGCATAGCTGTATATCTTGCTGCCTGATGAGCACGGGCTTATAATACTATTTGATTAAAGACAGTATGTATACAGAATGACTATTGTTTATTCCAATCAATGAACAAATTCACGTCTTATATTTATTAGTTACTTATTTAATCCTCAGTTTATATATTATTAAATTAATAATATATTTTTTTATTAAATACTGATATAGATATGTTATGAAATATTATGCAGACTAATTGGTTGTT